>NC_141221.1:6540000-7140000 GCF_054856515.1 Filicampus tigris
GCAGGACAGTGTACTACCATGACGATGAGATATAATTATAATGCACTTCACTAATAGAACTATATACTATATAACAATCAATATCTCTTGCATTATTCCATTCATCAAATTTTCAATAAAATCCCTCCATTAGATTGTTGTAAAAGCTTTTCTAATTAAAGTTTAAGTACTGGAAATGTTGGGTTTTCATCAACCAACAACTTAATGTGATTCACATGCAAGCTATTAAAGTCTTTAATGGAAATCCACACAAGAACGCTGCAACACTGAACGCTTACGCACGTTCTCCTTTTGTCCTTTGATTTGACGGCCTTCATCCCAATTCAGTCAAGACAGGTCAAAGTCACCCCATAATGGTAGTCTGCTTTTCAGGCATATAGCACAGCAGCCATACAACAACACCCTTAACTTTTGTTTGAAAAGGCATAGTTACATATAGTGAGTGTTCCAGTAACTTGCCAAGAAAAAAAAAACGATTGAAAAAAAAATAATAAAACAATTAGTTGTTAGTATTTTAATACAGAGGTACCTTGACGTAGTAGTGACCCATCTTACACATTTTTTTTTCGAGCTTGAAGTATGGTAACGCTCAAGTGGAGTGGGGGGAAAAAAAGAAAAAATCTCTATCCGACCTTTCAGCCTTTTATTGAACCGTACAAACAGTCAAACACAAATACAAAATAAAAACGCACTTTTTGGCACCCGAGTCCGACTCTTTGGCTTCAATGATGTGTCGATACGGAGTCCCGATCTGATACCTCAGCAATACATTTTTTAAAAAAAGGACAGATACAAGTGGTCTGAAATTAATATCAAAATATACTCAGGGTGCTCATATATTTAGCCTTATTGATGTAGTTTTGAAAAAATGACAATGAAATACTATAGAAATTCGAGCAATGGTCACGCTCGCAGTTTAATAGCTACATGTACCGTACACGACGCTCCCATGCTGAGCATTCCGATTATTCGTGTGCAACTTCCCCACTCTCACTAACGTGCCATCGTGAAGTATTTTTTGCTCATTTCGACAACCGGTGCTTTTCCTTGCGTCATTTCCAGTGTCTGTTGTGTAACCGCGGCCTGCGCGTGTTTTTGTGCAGCTGTCCTAGATGTGAGGTTACCAGCAGAGCGCCAGTCTAGCTCACGAACCTCCCCTCCTTCCACCTCCAGTGTGTATACGTGGTGGGAGGATCAGCTAGCTGCGTTTCATAAATATATGTCCATACTGTATACGATATTCAAATCCGTGGATAAATGCTTTGGTGGGCAGAGGGGTTTAGTCATGCTACAAAAGTAACGAGACGAGGAGAACCATGTCGGAAAGGGGGGAATGCAACCTCGCCGAGGGAAGTGATATAGTTGGGGCGCTCGCTTCTCTGTAAGCGAATTAGTTCAGCATTAGTTATTGCGAAACACGTTGCTTGTGGGGGCTGTGTCATAATTGTACCGTTTCTGTACCGCTGCCACCCACACTCAATGCAGATATGGATGGGATCTGTTTTATGATTTGCATACCTGTTAAATGTATTTGCTCGCCGTGCCTGGAGACCGTAGCCTTTTGTTTGCTGCCGCTTGTTTTTGTTCTGCAATCATGCAGGGTGGGAGGCTGGACGTGGGGTGGAGGGGACGTGTTCTAGGAAACAATTTCTCAGAAGACATCTGATGTTACCGTTTGCGTGAGGATCCCAGCATCTGTCCTGTGATTTTTCTTATTTATTTATTTATTTTTTATTTTTTATTTCAGGAAGGATCTGTGGAGCCTATGAGGCCCTTTAGTCACAATCTAGTGGGAACCAAAGCAATGCTAGCCTAATTAGCTGACCTGATTACTATATAGACGGGCACATAAAGTATAGACTCAACCTCGTAAGGCGTAATTACAGAAGTGTATATGCACGGAATCGGCTTTTGTTCTCTCTCAGCGCAACAGTAAACATGCGAAAAGAATGCCAGCACAACAGCCAAGCGTTACGGTTGAGTTAGGATGGTCATGGGTGTGTTTAGAAAGGGAATACTATCATACCGGGGGTCTATAGTGTGGATATACAGTATAGACTGTCCATACCATGACATCAGATCAGCGTGTAAGCCAACGATTCATTAAACAGGGTCATTTGACGTGGTAGGGTAATGCGTGTGAATCCGAGTGTCATTCTGTCTTTCCGTTGACAACGGACTCCATGCAGGCACCATTTCCACATTTGGGGTATGACGGCATGCTAACGCCCGGTCGCTAGGCTGCTAGTGCATATCGATAACAATGACAGCATCAAACCCTTCAAAATATTCTCGCTGTCTCCTGGAATGATGTCAAGGTACCGTAAATGACGTATTACCATTCTAATTGCTCCAGTTATCCAAGTGCCGACGAAGCGAGCAAAGCATCTACATTTGAATTAATGAGCCATTCATTGTTTCATTGAACATGCAGGTCCATGCGTACGTAGACTTGCATGGCTTCTTTTGAGAGGATCAACGCAACTTTGTTGATAAGACCACAAAAACAAACAACTGCAATGTGACAAAGAGCTGCACAGAAAGCTTGAGTAAAATAGAATAGAAAGGACTCTATGGCCACGTTCTACGGCAACATTGAGGTCATGAAAACATAAAAGACAACCAAGAAAAAAATGTTAACAATAATGACAAGCATATACGACTAAATGCAGGATGAGGATAAATGTCCCCAAGGCTCGAGAGTTTCTGACCGTATAGCTTCATGACGGACAGCCGACATCAAGTTGCCTCCCTCCGGCTCCGACCCCGTTGGCCCCTCCCACAGGTGGTGAGCCCCCGGTGACCCGCGTTCGGCGGGAGAAAAATATATTCCAATATTTGTGTACATCATAGGGGTCTTTTTAACTGTTCTTTGTCAGGTCCCCCACCTGGGACCTGTTTTCCATGGGTGACCTCCCAGGGGGCAAAAAGCCCCAAACAACCTAGCTCCTAGGATCATTGGGACACACAAACCCCACACACAAAGATATCTCCTCAATTGTGATTTTTTTTTTTTTTTTTTTTTTTTTTTTTTTAGGAATGTCTGTCCACACTGTTTTTAGCAAGTGTCCAAATAGGATCTGGCACTGTTCACACTGGGCCACATTATTGACCCATCCGACAAGTTGCTATAAGCAACGAGGTCAAAACCGAGGCGTCGTCCAGCATGTGTAGCGTTTGACGTCACCGCTCTGTACGTTGATTGCCGCTCTCTGATCTGGCGCATTGGGTCTTGCGTCGCATAGAGTGACGTCGCGGACAGTCAAAAGTGATCGGTGTGTTTGGAGCTGTTCAGACTGAAACACATCCTGTCCTGATTTGAAACTATGAATGTGGTTTCAATCCGTCTCACAAAATCAGATTTCACGTGCTTTGTGACTGTTCAGCAGGGTTAGTATAGTTTGGGAATTTTAATTATAGTTAGTTTTTATTCCGTTTTGAGTTTTGTTTTTTAAAAATTGTCATTAATTTTCAGGGTGGCTTTGTTAGTTTTTTTAGTTTTTGTTTTTTTCAAAAATACTTTAGATGGTTTTCATATTAATTATTGTTTTGGTTTTTCTTTTTTTTTTTACTTGTATGCAGGATTTAAAAAAACACCTTGGTAAGTATTATGTGTATAAATTCAACGCAAATATTATTTTTAAAACATTTTGATAATAACACATAATAACATAGCATATCTAATAACAGTCCATTGACTTTAAATTACAATAAGTTCAGTGCAGAACACCGCTTCTATAAAGTCAGATGAATGCCGAATTAAATCAAGCGAACTTCTAAAGTGTATTTATGGCTTGAATTCCTGTCGAGAAGTTGATTAAATCTGGGGGTACAGTGTACTTTTTGTTTTTCTATACTGTATATACTTTTTTCATGTATGGAGTGAAAACAGGAGAGCACTTTTTACCTCGCGTTGCATTTCGGGCTGAGTAACGTAATAAACGGTGGTGAGCCATTCACGACAAAACCCCACACCAACTCGTCTCCCTGGAGCGATGTCATTTGTTGGCTCTTTCTAAATGTCTGCTGCTTGAGAACGTCGCTTCTGTGCAGCACACATTTAGAGGACTACAACTCCCCGACGACCGTCCGACCTTCTCTTCTTCCGGCTAACGGCCGTGCCGTAAAATCGAAATAAATACATTTAAAATCAACCCCAAATGCTCGCGTATTAAATAAATTGCCAAAGATGAAAATGAAGGACATTGTCGCTATAATTATAGTTATTTTTCTAAACGTAAAATGTAGTTTCAGTTCTATTCGGTTTTATTCTATTTCATTAACGAATGTTTTTGTCCAATTTTAGTTGTAGTTATTTTGTTCGTTTTCATTAACAAAAACAACTTTGCCGTTCGGACTACAAAAGAGCCATCCGCGTTCAATCTGGACGGGCTCAAATAAATGCGTGCCAAACGGCACTCCTTGGTGGAAATGCCGCGAAATGGTTTTGTCTCATCGCGCCCTTGCCCATTTATACTTGCGCCATAGAGATCCAAACATTAAGGCCATCAGTCCGCGTCCAGTCAGCTGCCGCCGGAGCGCTGATGGAATCCTGACAGGTTGTCTGTGTTTTGGAACGTGTTGTTTTCCCTGCCCATCCATTTCTCTCCTCCGAGCCATGTTTCGCCACGCATCATCACTCTCTCTAGCGCTCTCTTTCGATGACTGCCTCCTTTTTACCTCCTACCGCCCAACCTTTCTCATCGGGTGGGGGGGGGGGGCGTGGGGGGGATTTGGGTCGGCCGGCACATGCGACTACCTGTGTGGGTGAATCCGTGGAAACAAAGCACTCGCACGGCAAATAAAGCAAGCCGCGCCGTCGTTTTCTCTCATTCCCTCACTCTCCACCCGCCCTCCTCTTTCGTCGCCATCTCCGTGTCATTGTGTGCCAGCCAAACCTGTCTAATCAGCAGATTTTCCACCCAAATAATTGGTGGCGGCCTTGCTACCGGCGAGCCTCGTGCCGTACACAGATAGGGAACAGGAACGCTTAATATTCCACACGGCTCGTGCCTGCCCCCTCCTTTCCCGACTGTTCCCTGTGATATCTGACCTCTTTTGTCTCCTGCGCGGCTTGATGTTGATTTTGGAGGGCATTGTTAGCCGCAGCGCCGCCATTGGTAGAGCCGGTCGGTGAAAGGCGGTCGGAGGGGGCCCGTGGTTGGTCGGGTGAAAGGGAGCCTCATTTGCATAAAGGCTTAGCCCAGATTTGGAGCCACTCAGTGAGATCTGAGGAGAAGGGCCCGGGGGCCACGAGGTAATCATCCATGGCCTGTCACAGCGCTGTCATTCCTCCATGTATTTATGTGCGAGCGAGCGAGGAGGGGGCCTGTGTGTGTGCCTGTGCGACTCGTCATTGTTGTTTGTTTGGACCGCTTTGCATCATCCCGCGCGCCCTCTCCTTTTGTTCCAGGGAGACTCGTCCGTGCCAAGAGGGTGGTGGAGGCCTCAAATCCCACAGAGTACGAATATATGGAAGGCAGCATACCCGTCGAGTGGGATGGTGAGTGTTCGTCCCTCTCTGAGCATTGAACCGAGGCCTTCGCTCACGTCTTTCCTATTTTAATTCCACCCTCGCTTTGCAAGATGGGGGTTGGGAAACGTACGGGTTTTTTTATTATTTTTTTTATTATCAAAGACACCTTCTGCCGGCGTTATACAAGCGTGCCTGTAAAATAGCATTCCTTACAAGTGGATACAAACGGTTCCCTCTGTCTCAGGCTGGCTTTATCCACCTTAAACCCCTCATCCCGCTTCGCCCCATCCCTCATGCATTTTCATCAGCATGCAAATAAGAAAAGGGATAAAAGAGGGCCCAGAATCCCCCGCGCTAGCTGGAGGAAGACTTAGAGAATCTCTCTCTTACTCTCACTCTCGCTTTGGTTTTTCCTTGAACCTGCTAGGCTATGCAGCCAGCTCAGCCAAAATAGAGCTCCTTTAAAAAAAAAAGTAGAGAGATAGATATGACAGGCAGAAGAGGGAAGGAGATAGAAGGACAAAGGTACTGATGGGAAATGACAGAGTTTGTGTGCTTTCAAATTCAGAGATCAGAGTGGATCTCTTGCAGGACTCTCAGTGGCCCAACTGGTTGGACGGACTGTTTTCTATCCCGACGCACTCCATTGCTCACTGAGCAAAATAGAGTAGAAACACTCACATCCAACACAGTCTGTTCCAGGACCGTGGTTGGCCTCAAATAGGAAATACAAAGAGGCCTGACATAACATGGCATGTCAAGACCTCATCGGTTTTCACTAGGGCTGCACGATATTGGGAAAAACATGCAATAGGCGATATGGATCTTGACTATCGCGATATCGATATTAATGCGATATTTAACGTGCACGAAAAGGAATGACATTTTTATTATCGAATGAAAGAAGTAAAAAAAATAAAAATAAATCATGCGGCAAAATAAGCAAGGTCAATGTGTTCTTAGCAAATTAATTGTAATTGCCCTAGAGATGATGTCTAATTAATGGATGGCGGGGCGCATGTAATTTTGCAGTCGACTGGTCAAATTCAGATAAAAGCATACAATTCCATAAGAAAATGATTCCATATTCCATATTCCATAGGCCGTTATCGCGATATTGATATTTTTTCGATTTATTGCGCAGCCCTAGTTTGTACAACAGCGTAAGAAAACATGGTAGCTCTACTTACTGTTTTTAACTGCGTGTTTAATATTGAACTTTTTCTGAAACATTTTATTTCAGATTATATCTCTCCATTAGACCTTTTCACAGTGACGTCACACATACTTCCGGGTAGCAAAAGCTCAAGTGATGTTGGGACCACCAGTAAAACAAAACCCTTGCATGTCCTCTGACCAAGGCAGAGCAACTCAACACAACAACAAATTAAAAAAAAAAACTAAATAAAAAATGTAAATAGCTAAACACAACAGCAATTAGCTAATCATGACAACAAATAACTAAACACAATAGCATATCAAAAAACACAACATATAACTAAACACAATGGCAAATTATATATAAAACAGCAATTACCTAATCACAACAACAAATAACTTAACACAACAGAAATTAAAACACAAAAAAAGCAATGAACTAATCACAACAACAAATAACTAAACACAAAAAAAATTTTCTCACCAGAGGAAGTTGGTAAGTGGGGAGGCGTCGATTGGACAAGAGAGCCAGTGCTCCTTCTCGTCCAATCAGCGATGAGTGTGTAATATAAACCCCCCCCCCACCAAGTTATTTTTTATTGTTTTCAGTTCAAGTCAGAGGTAGTCAATCATTTTCTGCCACACCTTACAAGCCTTTTGAACTCTATGTTGTTTGACTTTTGTTTTGCCCCAAATCCCAAAGAAAAAGCAAAACACGCACTCAAGAGTTAATCCGTTGATGCCTCCTGAGTTGACGTTTTACGAGATATGCTGTAATGCGCAAGGTAGCTCAGACTCCAAGTCACTTCTGCCCCCACCCACTACTCATCCCCCACCCACCCCCACTCACACATTTACATTGGGAATTGTCCAACTTCAGGAGCCCTTGGACCCACCACAACTACAGATGAGACCAAGTCGACCAACAAAAAGTTGCAGTTCCTTTAAAAAAAAAAAAAAAAAAGTCTGCTGGTGCTTTTAAATATGACTGCAGGTTTTGTTTGTGTGGGTGTTCTCACTATCTGTTTTTTTAATTTTTTTATTTATTCCTGCAGCTTGGATCCGAGGCAGACGGAAGGAGCCTCCATCTTTAGAGGTACGTCTCCCTTGCCACCACCCAGCAGCAGCAGCAGCAGCAGCCTCCCTGCTGTGATCATGCTTGGACTCTTGGGGGGGGGGGCTTTCAAGGGAAAGGAGAGGCTTTTGATTTGTTTTCTCTCTTTTTGCTTTCTAACGAGGAACTTTTGGGAGCAGCGTTAAAATAAACACCATGTCCTAGTTAAAGCCCGCGGTAATACTGTACCAGTCGATTTTTCAGGTATCTATAGGCTACTTTATGTGAATATTTATATTTATGATTACTTTTTACTTTTAGTCCCTATGTTTGAAAACAGATATTTGTACTTTCTACTCCTGACTTTCGCTGACTAGGCTCGTTACGTTTTTCAACATGTGCGGGTAATGGCACGATGTAAAAAGAGGTCAACTCAACCGTGGTCTTGATTGATTGACTTCATGTGGAAATGTGTTGACGTGACAGTAAAATTCCTTAAATCCTTGAATGGAGGAATATAAATCAGGAAGCATTAATTACAACGGCAATATAAAAAAAAAAAGCCATCCATGGCTTTATTTAAGAGAATTCATGGGGAATGTTGTCAATTCCCAAAATGTTTATCAGTTGCACATTTTGTATTTTTTTATTAGTCTGTTTACATTATGCTAGCAAAGCTATTGGAACACATTGATTTGATAGCATAAAAATAGAGCCAGCTCGCTGTTATATACTTTGTATATTAACAAAAAAATGTATTGTCATTCGCAGGATGAGCACTATCAAACCAAACATATTTGTTCCAAGAAAATGTTCTATGGAGGCCCATTAGTTGAAACACAGCATTCTGATGAATATTGTGTTTTTGGAATATGAGTTAATAAGCAAAATCCACCCGTTTTTAGCCATCTCAGGGGGCGGCCATTTTGTCACTTCTGTCCACTGAAAATGACTTCGAAGTTGCTCACGGCCAATCGTGGCTCAGCTTCAGTAAACAGGTGAGCTATGATTGGTCATTTCCAATCGACAGAAGTGACAAAATGGCCGCCCCCTGGGATGGCCAAAAACAGGTGGATTAACCCTTATTCCACAAACGCAATATTTATCAGAATGCCTTGTTTCAACTAGTGGGCATGCATAGAACATATTCTTGAAAAATATACAGTATGTTTGGGTTGACTTCCACTTTAAGTCCATAGTGTGACCATTATTGCCACCTGTTGTTAGTAGGTGTCATTGTGAGTGTGAATAGTTGTCTGTCTATACGTGGCCTGCGATTGGCTGTCGACCAGTCCGGGGGGTTTACCCCAACTCTCGCCCAAGTCAGCTGGGATTGGCTCCAACTCACCCCTTACCCAATGACAATAAGCAGTATTGAAAGTGGATGGATGTTGAAAGCATAAAGCCCCGTCTGTGTCATTTGGGCTTTTTTTTTGTGTTTTATTTCTGGCTCTCCCCTAGATGGAACGCTCGAGGATGGTCCTTTCTTTCTTCCTCTCGCTAGCGTCGCTCTCTCCGGGTTTTAATTGCTCTTTAAACGCGAGAATGCTGGAAACGGTTTGGGCCCCGCGACGAAATGTGGCTCTATATAGGAAATCCCTCGCTCACTCGTCGTGTCGTCTCTCGTTGCCAGCGGGCCTGTGCCATCCCTGCCCGCCGCCGTGCCAGAACATTCTATTCCAATTTTCTTTGCCTTGTGTCCGCTCGGCGACAGCTGGACCGACCAAGGCTTCACTCCCGGCACATTTACCCTAAACCCCCTTGTCACCCCTCTCTCTTCCCAGTCCAAGTCCGACATAAATTGATTGGATTAAATCCTGTCATTAACAGGCTGGAAAAGCAGCTTGGTATGTTTGTCTCCGCCCCCCCCCAAATTGTCGTTTTTTTGGCCACGCCGCTCGCTTTTCCAGGCCAGCGCGCCGCAGCAGCAGCCCAGTCGGCACGGCCTTTTTATGACATGGCTCAAGTGATGGGGGGTGGTTTAGAGCAGGAATGTTAGTTGAGCAGGCCTTTCCAAGCGTGGAAAATTAGACGTTTCACTCATGGTAATAAATGTCCTACTTCATGCGCGTTTGTTCCTGGCAGTGCCACTTTGAGTCGCCTTTTTTTTTTTTGTTTTTTTGTTACATGTGAGCAGATGCTGCTTTGTGTACCAAAAAAAAAAAGGAGAAGCGCAGTAATTCCGACATCAGAATGTAGCCCGATTTTGGGCCGACAGACGTGTCGCAGACAAACGTACCGTAGTGTCTCGTAGCCGATTTTGAGTTACGCATCGTAGCCCGCGTAGTGTGACATACTCAACGATTGGTCGTTTGGCGTCTGGGGCGCTTCACGTTGACCACCGCCAAAGTCTGTCATGTCCGAATTTTTGTCCGTCTTGCCACATAGTGTGAAATGCCTTAAGGCGTGGGGTGTCAAATTCCAGTCCTCGGGGGCCGCCCTCCTGCATGTCTTAGAGGTTTCCTCGTCCAACACACCCGATTCAAACGATCAGGATCGGGCTCCTGCAGAACTTGCTGATGAGCTGATCATTTGAAACAGGTGTGTTGCAGCAGGGAGAGATGGAAAACAGGCAGGACAGCGGCCCTCGCGGACCGGAGTTGGACACCCCTGTCCTAAGGCCTTCTCAGACTACATGACCTTTTTTGCACATGCACATACACACTCATTCTGTTTCTGTCAGGCACAGGTGTCCAACTCGAGTCCTCGAGGGCCCCTGTCCAGCATGTTTTAGATGTTAGGATCGTTACCAGGCTTCTCAGAGCTTGCTGATGAGCTGATCATTGGGATCAGGTGTGTTGGCGGAGGGATACATCTAAAACTTGCTGGATAGGGGCCTTCAAAGACCGGAGTTGGACACTCTTGCTGTAAAGTGGGAGGGGAGGGGAGGGGGCCTTCTCCCGTATTTGTACTTTATTTCTCTGGACTACAGAATGCAAATGAGCAGTTTTGATCAAACCCACCCTGTGCACAGAGTAGAGAGATGTACATTATGATCAGTGTTCATCAATGTGACTATCCAAAAACGAAGTATAAATAAATATTGACGAAACTTACAGTGGCAAAATGTTTGCCATCTATAGTGATAGACTAGCTTTAAGTGGCTAACTTTACACTAATGTATTTTGCGAACATCAATGGGACGGAAATAATTCCATTGTGCTGCAGACTGATTGAACGATGTTCATTTTCAGGTCGGATGATGTAGCATCCTTTTTTGCAGGTCGCAGTAGTGGTTCTTGATTGACACTTGACAGTTTCAGCACATTCAGCAGACCTGCGCACAGCATTTTAAAGTGTAGACAATAACTCGATTTTATTGAAGCCTCATTTTAGGATTGTTGACAACAATTTAGAAGACTTTTTTTTTCTTTTTTTTTCCTTTTCAGGTAGTTTAAATTATATAGCATATTTTAATAGTCCCAAGTCAACTTGATAAAATTCTAGGGTGTAAAGTGGCTCTAGTTATGTTTTGGCGAAAATGTGTTGCTTTTTAAAAATCGCATCACACTACACCCCAACACAGGATTCTTGAATAATAAAACAAATTTGCACCAGCTTTTCACCAATTGATGGTCCGTGCGCATTTACGCAGGAGCTGGCGAAGAACGAGGCCTACAGGGAGCAGATCAAGCTGAAGGCCATAGAGGTGGAGGAGAAAGACTTGGCCCTGAAAGCGAAGGAATACGAGGAAGGCCTGGTGGCGACGCCGTCCAGGACTGTGGCTACGGGCCACGCGGCCGCCACCAGCTTTGGCAAGCAGGAACTCAGCGAGGAGCCCACTAGCACCGCCAACGCCTTCCAGCCGGGCTCCTGGCGGCCTAATCCCAAACAGGAAGCCTAAAGAGATGGCGGCATAGACTGAGACCACTTGGCCGCATCATACAATCCAACAGAAAGGCCGACTGTTTTCATACAGCTCTTGTGTTGGATCTCTTTCATTATGCTGCTATTGAAGTGGCAGGTGAGTTTGTTTAATATCGGTGTGTCAATAAAATGTAGGAACATGTATCCAAATATTTGTGTTTTCTGACGTTGTTAAACCTAACACACGTGTTTGACAATGTCAAGAGGAGTTTTGTTTGTTGACTCTAAATTGTCTAAAAGTATGGACATTGGTTGCACACACTAAAATCCTGTTGCATCAACTTGATTTCATTTCGTACAATATTCATGTTAGTGAAACATATTTTAATGCGTGCAATCAATGACCAAACTTTATGGAAATCCGACAGACATTGCCCCCATCCCCCCCCTAGGTGGAACTTGTCATTCTGGGGAATGTGGAAAGAAGCCGGAGAGACAAAGCCCATGCAAGTATGGGAGAACATGCAAACACCACTCAGGGAGGTCGGAGCAGAGATTTGAACCCACAACCTTTAAACTGTTCTATCAATAGACATGCTAACACTATACCACAGTGTTGCCCCCTCAAAGGAAATAAGGACACAAATAAAGTAGCTATTGATCAAAGCAGACCTTGGAATAAGGTGGAGTGTTACAGCTCCACATTCCCTTCTGCAAAACATCACATCAAGATTTGATATGCAAGTAAATTAAGTCACAGAATAATTAAACTCTTAAGTCAAGGTACCGCTGTACATTTTCTCCAAGGAACTTAAAAAAAAAGGGCTTTTTTTTTTTTTAAGCAACCACAAAACTTTATTAAATCCATTAGGTACAGAAGGACTTCATTTCAATTGAACACAATGGTGATGTTAAAAATGGAATGCAATGTGTGGCAAAAGCTACACATAATTACAAGCACACTTGTGTATAAAAATGTCAAACAGACTCTTGCTGAGGAAAGTCCGACGGGAATGTCCGTCTCTGCACTGTTCGACCGGTGGGAGCGTGCCCCGCCCCCACCCTAAAGAGTCTGTGCTGGTGGTGAAGGCAACAGATGGGGGGGGGCGGAGGTTGTTTCATCCTCCACACAGCCATCTTTCTAGTTCCTCTTCACCTTGGCCAGGTTCTCCTGACGCCGCAGCCTCCTCTTCTGCTCCTTATCGCGAACCTCGATCATTTTGGCCAGTTTCCACGACAACAGCGCACAGGCGATGAAGAGGGGCGTGAGCGCCAGCAACACGCTGGTCAGGAAGCCATAGGGGTCCTTGGCGGCCCACTCCACTATGTACTGGGCCCATGCTCGCATCATCTCAATCATGGTGCTGGGAAAAGAATTAGCATTAGTGGTTGGATGACCAGTGGGCAAACCGTTTTTTATGCCATGTTGTATTAAATTGTACATTGGTGGAAAATAATAAAGGACAAACGGAATCATTAATCTGAAGTATGTTTGTCATGTATCTCTCCTGTATTTTTTTATGGTGACTTTTTCCATTTAAGTCCTAAATATGTAAACTAGTATCTATCAAGAGGCTTTTTACTTTTTAACTTGAGGTAAAAAGGTGGGAAAACAGAAACAGCAGCAGCATGGAGAAACATGAAGCAGTAACAACAATGAGGCTATAGATTCGGAGGAGCAAAAAAAATCCTCCAAAAAATTCCCCATCCATGGCCTAGTTGAAGAAAATTGACATTGTCAGAGTGTCGACTCAAATAATGACTTGTGGCAAATTTGTCTTGCCAGCCTAAAAAACCTCAACTTCTCGTGTTCCAAAATTCTGTCTTATCTTAAAAACAACATGCAGGTAAGCTGTATTTTTTCAGTTGTAATTAGCCAGTTTTGAATTTTCAATTTGGTCTGTTCTCATTATGTTAGCAAAACGTTGGTCTTTGATGGCATCAAAGCCTGAGACTTGCTATAGTTTTCTTCTTCTCAGTGCCTTTATCCAAATTAATAAGGGAAAAACTACTTTGTGTTTTCTCATTGTTGTACAATCCATATCAATACTGTATATATAATTGACTTTCGTACTTGAGCATTTCTCTCCCTGGTTATCATCTGTCGTTATGACCTGCACACCGAGTAACTATTTTTAAACTGTAAGTTATGGTTATCCCCATTAGGGTCGAGGATGAGCTGGAAACTATCCCTGACGACAAAGGTGAAAGGCTGGACACTACTCACATTTGCGTTGACAACCATTTGCAGTTCACACACATTGATATGTTAATCCTTGAACCCCCAACGTGTTTTATTTGATGTGGTCGGAAGCCAACGCGCACGGAAAGAACATCGCACTTCACACACTAAGACCACAGCCGAGATTCAAACCCCGAACTTCGGAACTGTGAAGCACGGAAGCGTGCCCCTAAACTTTATGCTGCCACACTAGACAGTCTAAATATTGGAGACACCATAGCATAAATTCGATCTAAAACAGACGTAAATAACGTATACTCGCCGATATGAGTGAGTAAAATGAACGTCACACCTTTAGAATAACTACTAATTTGATGCTCGCTACTTGTTCATCATTCAAAACGAACGATAAAAATAGCTCCACGTCCTCAAAAATATCACGACTCGTTTCTATTCATCTGTCGTTAGTAAAATACGTGAAGTTTGATGGCCTCCGTGAGACATTTAAGTACATTTTCGAACAGGATTAGCATCATCAGCTAACCAGTAGCCGGATAACGGCCCGAGTTGCATCAAAGACGAGAAGCTCGACAAGCGAAACGTGCGAACAAATGTGGATTTTAAAAGGTAAGTTGTGATTTTTCGATGCACGCGACTAGCCAAATGAAACGGATACTAACCTACGTGCAGTGATTTCTTTTTATTTCTATCCCTTTTCGGTTTCTTTTCCTGTTTCCGGGTGCAGGGCTTGGAGGATGTGACGTATACACCGTGTTTATCTGGGATTTGTAGTTCGTTACGATGATGAGTCAAAGATGCAAAATGTAAAAACAACGGTCGGCAGAAATGAAAATGAACAATATTTGTTAGAGTTTTCGATTAAAACGTCGTAGATAATCCACAAATGAAGAACTTGGACTGCTACTACATATGACTTTATTATTCATTATTACTTCAATGTTTATAAACAGCATTGGCAGTTAATGTTCAGAATGAATTGACACATACGGTATATAAAGCACACTGTACGCAACACAGGCAATAACATGCATTTTCATTTCTGTTGCATGATTCAGAATTTCAAAAAAATAATAATAAAGCACCAAGGATATTGAATGCAGCCTAATCCAGTCATGCTTCTCTACAGAAAGATATGAATTGAAGTTTCTCAGACAATCCGTCCATCCATTATCCAAACCGCTCATCCCAACAAGGGTTGCGGATGTATGTATGTATGTATGTATGTATGTATGTATGTATGTATGTATGTATGTTTGTTTGTAAATAAATACTTTGGTGCATTGAAAAATATTTAATATATTATAGTTTAATCCAAAACAATATTGCATTTGCATATAAAATAATTATAAGTATCACATAATGTTTGATAAATTGCATTTCATTTTTGGTTGAATCGAAAACAAAAGTCATTATTTTCGATAAGTAACTTTTATATAATTACTGGTATTATATTCATTGAATAAGTTAAATGAAAATATTTTTCATTTTAATTGAAAACAATACTTATATTTTATTTCTAAAAACATAATTAAATGCACAATGTTTTGTATGTACAAAAAAAATCATTACATGAAATAATTTTGATCAAGCAATACTTTTTTCAATTAAATAGTCTAATATTGTACATATAGACGTGGAGTAACTTGTGGTATCACATTATCCTTTCATTATAAAGAATGAGGCGTTTATTGTTGGTGAGTAGTGATTAATAGAGACATGGTCTGCAGTGGAGCGCAGACTATTTGAGGAGTCACGCTGTGAAACACGTAACAGTGTAAGAAAAAAAAAAAACACACACACACTCCAAAACATCTGACACCTGGCTTTTATTAGGGAAAATGTGATCACCAGTAAATTTTCTGTTTGAAAAATCCTGCAAATTATAAAGCAATAACTCCTGTCTGCAAGAAGAAAGGGAGCCAAAAAGGCTCCTTTGGCCCTTTGAGAAAGATGACTAACATAACAAAGCAAGACCTCCTGGCTTTGTGAACTTCCTGTGGGGAAGTATTGAAACCAAATCAGGTTAGGCCACATCTGCTGGCTCCATACGGCACAGATCGCTTTCAACGTGGTTCAAAGGGCAGCCTTTTTAGTCCCCCTCACAAGAGTCGCTACGGGGGCAGCTAGGAACACGTTGCTAGCATTTCTGATTTACAGGCATACTTTTGGCCAGCTTTTATAGACCATTAAGGAGCATGCCGGCAATCTGGTGGCCATTTTGTTAAATTGTTTTAATTATTCCGGTAGTTTCTGGGCGTCTCGTCAGTGGTGGGGAGCCCGGGGGCAGGCGATGTAACCACGAGCTAACACCCGCAAAGCATGGACCAGCTTTCTTGTCGCAGTCGGAACACACACAGGAAGGTGGGCACGCCAAATGACTGTACCGCGGTACCACCATTTTGTATCCATCCACCTCCACTACTTTTAATGGCTGTTAAGGGAAAGTAATCATGTGACTAGGCACTGAGAAGCAAGCAGACCTTTTTGGGGGAGGTAGAAAATGTGCTACAAGAAAAAAACATTAACTTTAGTTAGAGGCTGAATCCGAAATAAATGCCTCTCTCATGCCTTCCTTTTATAATCAGAAAAAAAAGCAGGTAGTCAAGTGTTACTTCTTCAGTTCATACTACTGTATTAGCCCGGACGTATCCCACTGAGAGGCGAACATTTACGAGTGTTTGTGAAGGTAGCGAATGTTGATATCTCATCAGGGTTTGTTCAAGGTTGAAAACGTTCGCCAAACATTCACCAAATATTCGCCAATGGTCTTAGTTCTGCTTGTCGTAAGGAAATTTTGAACGTGGTCAAAATCACCTTGTGACAAGAAAAACTGTCAATGACCATTGAAACTGTTGGCGAATGTCGGGCAAACGTCTTTGCAACCTTGAACAAACACTGACGAACCGTGACGAAAATCCAATGTCCGCTGCTAGGAGTTGGGTGGCGGACTGAACAGATTAATGGACTCTCAATTCATTTCAAAGAAAGAAGAGAAAATTGCTCTTTCATCTAAAATATTTCTTTGTTACCTTCACTTTATCTTTACAGCCGACACTCAAAAGAGTTAGATACAATACTGCATGAGTAAATTGAGTTGAGCTTGGTGTTGGAATGGTTATACTCCTAAAATGGGGTACCACTGTATTATCTTTAAATGTTTTACCTTTGTCATGTTTAGATAACTATTAATTCTGAATTATGTACGTGGATTAGATGTGTGATGTACGTACATGCACAGTTGTATGGTATTGATATGAAAATGGTGATATTAAACAGTGAATTAAGTTGGGTTAGTCCTCACTAAAGACCCACATACCAAGTGCACAGCCCCTTCTTTTCAAATGGTGTTGATGATGATGTCCAGCTCACTAATTTTTACCACAATGTTTCTTGTCTGTTTTAACAGCTAAAAGTCAGCTTTTTGTGGGGCGCCAGGCCTCAAAAAAACAAGCATCATGCTGTTAATGCAGCTCTGGCTCCACTGGAGGAGAAAAAATGAAAGTGGAGAAAAAAGTGGGCTTTCTTGCCCCCCTTTACGCCCGCTGGGAGCCGCCGATACCGCCTCTGGATTAAGCCCCCGCCTTTAAACTCCCAACAAGAAGGCAAAACTTCAAAAGGCCCCGTCGGCCGCCGGGGCTCCGCCCTCGCGCGGCCCGACGGCTTCACAAAGGATTTGCCGACGTTCGGGAATTCCGCCTCCGCTTCCTTTTATAGCAGCACCCCCTCCGAGGCCACGCCCAGTCGTACACAAAGGCCTCTGTGACGACACCTCATCCCCGCCTACATTACCAAATAAGGCTCACTTGCCCATGTAGGGCAAACAATCGGCGCGAGAGTGCCCCTTTTCTCTTCCTTATCCCGTTTATATGATCGGAGAGGCTCGACGAGGCAGGTCGGAAGCGGTGCGAACATGGCCGAGCGAGTCCAGCAGCCTCCAGCCAAGCGGCTCTGCTGCCGGCCCGGCTACAACCCGGCGTGTAGGCAGGGGCAGCGGGCTGGAGGAGTCCTGTGTGGCGGCGGCGCAGGCGGCGGTTCGGGCTCTGCCGCGGGGCAGAGCGGCAAAGCGCACAACCCGGAGTCGCTGCTCGACATCGCGGCGCGCCGAGTGGCCGAGAAGTGGCCTTTCCAGCGGGTAGAGGAGCGCTTCGAGCGGATCCCGGAGCCCGTCCAGCGCCGGATCGTATATTGGTCGTTCCCGCGGAGCGAGAAGGAGATCTGCATGTACTCGTCTTTCAACGCCGGGGCCGAGGAGAGTGGAACTAGCGGGGACAATAACGACGAGACTCAGCTGCCTTTCCTGCGGGGTGTCACTCTGCTGGAGGGCGGCTGGGTGGACAACGTACTGCAAGTCGGTGAGTGCCAATCAACACCAGTGCCAGACTTTTTTTTTTTTTTTTCTATTCCAGTGTAAACAATGCCGGGTATTTCCACGTAATAGTAGCCCACTTCTCCTTTGCCCGGAGCTCTCCCCCTCCTTCCATTGGAAGCTTATATAGCACTTTGTTCCTATTTTTCTGCCTTTGCAGCTCTCCCCCCACCAGCACCGACCGATCCACAGACAAAAGCCCCCCTATATCTTTTCACCGCTGGCTAAATAGACGATATTTAGAAAAGGGTGGGAGGGTTGGGGCGATTTAAAGCCACAGTGCTTCTATTTTGGTTGCCAAACACTCTTTCTCTTTCTCTTTCTCTCTCTCTCTGTCAATGCCAGGACGTATGTGGCTGCTGGATGCAAATGATTCACCTAGTTTTATTACGGGGGAGTGGGGAATGTGGGCTAAGCAGCCCCCTATCTCTCGCCTTTTCCTCCCCTCATCATATTTTACCAAGCGTGTTGGACTCGGAGCTGTCAATCCCACTCCACACCCTTGGAAGCCGTTCAGGATTCTAATCCCATTACCCTCCCCTGGTTCATCTGAATCTGAACGCATCCCGCAAACAAGATTTTATGCATGATCTTCCTCCTCCTCCTCCTCCTCCTCCTTCTCCTCCTTGGCTCGCTATGCCTCTAAAGAATCTGCGTGCAGAGATGGCTGGAGCTCTTGTGGGCTTGGAGAATGTGCAGTGCACAATAGTAGCCATGGAGCAGGCAGGCAAGCAGACAGACAGGCAGGCAGCTCTCCCCTCCTCGCTTCTCCACTCTCCTCTGGAGCTGGCTTGTTTACCAGATTCCCCACTATTAGACTCATTGGACACTCACGCTCCAGGGTTGGGGCTTGGGAACTCGATTGAGCACAGAATTGAGGATAAATGAACTGGTAGTTGCTTGGCAGCACGCTGGACTATTATGGTTAGCATGTCTGCCTCACAGTGACAAGTCCTGGGTTTGAATCTTGGCTTGAAGTTTGTGTGGGCTTTCTTTCACGTCATCTCATATTCCCAAACCAGGCATGTTAAGATAATTAAGAGTGCAAAATTTCCCATAATTGTGAGTGTGAATTTACTCTTTGATTAACTGACCAGTCTTTGATGAACCCCACCTCGCACTTCAAAGTCAGCTGGGATGGGCTTCCGCTCACCTGCCACCATAATAAGGATAAGCGCTGCAAAATGGATGGTTGGATGGATGTCATAGTTGGCAGCATGGTTATTTAGTGGATAGCACATCTGCCTCACAGTCAGTAGATCTGGGTTTGAATCTTTGTTTTCCATACAGGCAGAGCTGGGCATTCCGTCTATGTGACGGTCCGGTCCGTATACCCGTCACTGACGGACGCCCTTTTTGCTGACGGATGATGAATGATGGGAAAAAATTAAAAATAGATGGATTAAGCAAAGACGGAAATCCCTTTATGTAGTCTGCCATTCGTCTGCAGTTATTAGTCTGTTTTTTTGCGGCGGGGCTTCGATGGCCGCAGGGAAGAAAATAGTGTTGTTGATTCGGGGACAGATTTGAGGGACCAGGCTGTCAAAGCAAGCACGCAGGTTTCCAAAGCACAGTGAGTCACTATTTCTGTTCAAATATCGTCCAGCAAGGGGGGTGCGGGGGGTGCAAGTGAAAGTTTAGTCGGACTTGCCGCCGACAGCCCGTTTAAAATTAGAGGCGGACCGGCCTATAGACGTGTGCTATTTTTTTTTTCCCCCGGTAAAAAAGGCGAACGACGGACAACGGAAGGGTACCCACGCTTCAGACGGATGACGTATAACGGACGCTCAATTTTTAGTAAAATGACCAGCTCTGCAAATAGGCTCCAGCTCTCGTGTAACAGTAAATATGACAAGGACATTTAAAATGGATTGATGATCTCTTACTCAAACTTACTTAACCTATTACCCTAAATTAACAACAAAGAACACATCAAACACAATACCTCTTACAGCATTTTCTCAGACGATCGACCCACGAAAGGGTCGACCGTAACCCATTTTGCCCAGTTTTAGAGAACCCTGTCATGGAATAAGGTAGCTTCATCTTAACTAATTCTTGTCATCGTTTAGCATAAACACAGTATGGCAAATGTAAACACAGTTGAAAGAATGCAGCACACTAGCATTTGTGCTAACTTCACTAGCCCAGGCTAAAGTCGTTTTGCGTCAGTGTGAAAGGTTGTAATTGACAAATGAGCGGAGCAGGTTGTCCTAATAATAATAATAATAATAATAATAATAATAATAATAATAATAATATGTATGTATGTACTATATAGGTTCAGGAATAGCTGTTTTTTTCTGAAACAAAAATTATAAACTAAAAATGAAAAAAATCTCAAAAACCTCAAATACATTTTTTTAAATTGAAAATAAAACTAAATTTACGCACACATAAATCCATCTCTGAATTCATTTTGACCAGTGTAATTTTTCAATATTTCTTCCAGGAATGGACCATGGACTTTAATTCAAATGTCATACCTTAGGTGGAAAGTCTTTCTGAAAGTTCTAAACTCCTGTTTCCATGCCTTTATGCATATGGATATACCCACTGTCCATAGCAACTTGAAGAAGATGACCATGACGTCAACCATGAGAATTTGAGCTGCATCAATAATAAACACAATTTTGGCAGGACTCCCACTGTTCAGCGTTCTTCTCCGTACATCACTGGCATGGAAACGGGAGTTCAGAACAGTCATTAGTCATTAGAAAGTGACAATGAATGGACTAGTTCATTAATCAATTTCCCAGCCAGTTGCCCATCCTTAAATGGGAGCGCTTTCCGAATGTTCTTAACTCCTGCTTCCATGCCAGTCTATGTGGATTGACCCCCCCCCTCTGCCTTTAGCTGACGTCATTCGCTAAGTGGCGCCCTCCGTTTAGTCTTGATTGCTTCAAGACGCGATTAATCAGCAATCAATCCCGCACAATCGGAATCATTCTCAACAATCAATTAATTGTCTAATTGGTTACTATGCCTGTCCTTTGTCTGCAAGTGTGTGTGTGTGTGTGTGTGTGTGTGAGAGAAGAAGAGGGAGGCTCGGGGGTGGTGGTCTGCGCATGTGTTTGTGTCCTCGTCTGCACGGGCTGTCAGTCTCATCCGCTCGCAACAGAGGCGAGGATGACAGGCGAGCACACAGCAGGAGGACGCCGGCGTGTTATGCTGATTGCAATTTTCACTCCATTTTTTTTTTTTTTTTTGCACGGGGGGTGGGGCGGGAGGCGGGCGGGGGGGGGAGGGAGCTGTAGTGTGGTTGGCGGTAGAGAAGAAATAAAGCCAAGGAGGAGAGAAAAAAAAAAAAAAAAAGATAAATAAAAGATGCAATCTACTCCAGGGGACAGGCAGCCACTGGAGGATGAGGGGCTTAAAAGCAGGGCAGCATGGGGTAGAGAAAGAGAGAGGGGGAATGGGTGGTGGAGGGGGGGCTGTCAGCCACATCACACAGCACATGTATTGGCCCATCACACACATATATACAGTGGCCTGGAAAAAAAGTGTTTATCCGTGTGTGTGTGTGCGCTGTCACAGGGATGGGATTCATTGTTGATGATGAAAGACAGTAGCGCAATAGAATAGATGCTGAGGTTATTGTGTGCGTGTGGGAGGGGGAGGCTAATATACTTGAATGGATCTGCTGTCGCCGTACTCCTCTCCTCCTTCTCCGCTTCTTCCTCCTCCCCCAGCCATAAAACTCTCCATATTTGCTCCCCTAAGGCCAACTACCAGCCCCCAGTCTCCTGTGATTATTTATCTTTTTCTCAAAGACATTAATCACACACACTTTTTTTTTTTTTTTTTCTTTCCCCTTTCTCTCGACATCCATCCTTTAGCATACATATATCAGACCGGTTGGAAGGGATTGGATAGAGGAAGAAGAGGGTGGGCGGGCGGTGGGCAATGTTTAAGGGGAAGAGCAATAGACGGGGTGATATCAGGGAAGCCCGGAGGAGGCGGGGCGGGGGGTGGGGTTATTGAAATGGTGATTGTGGGAGAAAAGTAACGGATGGCGAAGGCGAGCGAGAGAAATGGATGGCGAGCTCTCTCCCCCCCACCCCCTTGCGAGCTCATCTGTTTCGACGCCAGCCCCCTTCAGATAAATATTCATATGGAAGCATTAGCTGACGGTCCAGCACTCTGTGCAGGCAGTGATGAATATGTCAGGTGGGCTACCTGTGCTCTTAAGAGCTTCTTCATGTACGCTTTACTGGCTATCAGCTCGGAAATTCGAGAAAAGAGCGGCAATAGAAATCCAAAAGATTTAAATGATTAAACTAGCAAGTGTGCTTTTTTTTTGCAGTTCTTTTGTTATACTTCGTTCGCAACCCCATTATATAGTATATATTTTTTTGCTGAATGTATATCTTTCTGTCGCAGGAATTCCCACTATTGCAATTTTTTTTGTTTTGTTTTTTAAACGTTTTTACTTTCAACTTACTGTACGTGCATGTGGAAAAGGAGAGCCACAGTAACCGATGCACTTTTCAGTCATTTAATGAACGCAATGAGCGTAAGTTTTCTCTCTCTCTCGCGCACACTCATACATACGTACACAAATCTATATATCGTCGCTGTCCTGTGAAAAACTCTTATCTCCAATTTTTAAAAACTTTTTGTATTTTTCACTTTAATGCGATGTCTGTCACGCGGAAAAATAAGAAAATGAAAAAAAATCGAGATAAGTGTTTTTCACATGACAGCGACGATATGCAGAGTGTGTGTGTATATCTAAACATTAAACCAATCACATGAAAAACAATTAGCATACTTGAGCATACCGCGTTTCTACGTATTCAAACACCTCTGCACAAACTAGTTCCGTGTGCGCTGTTTAGAACCTCTATGTGTCATGTGTAGACTCATCGTAAACCCAGGACCCCCTGTAGGAGTTTTTTGTATTGCACATTTACAACACTAGCAGAGAAGTATTACTATGCTACATCAAATTCTGAACCTGAATACACCAAAGAAGGGTCAGTCGTAGGAAGTATTATGTTGAAGTGATACATCTTAACTGAGTGAGCGAAAGGCATCACTACAAATGCACTTCTGGTGTGTTTTTCAGTTGAAATCAAATCATCTGGAATACATTTATTTGTAAGGATTATGTTGTAAAATGGGTATCAAATGATATTAAAGTGTTTTGGGATCATTGTTTGTGGCATATTTAAAACGAATATACTTATTGTAGGCAGTTTTAGATATTTTAAAGTGGGGAATCGATTAATCCTTGTTGTTTGTGTTTCCCTATGACTGCACTCAAATGACAGTAGGACATGCAGTTGGTGCACATATCGCCATCTAATGGCCTGGAGTACACACTTCAGCATATTGTGTTTTTGCTCGGTTGTTGACGTATCAGCGTCCCCTAAATGACCGTCATCCTTGAATGCCCTGTGTTTGAATTTACGCAGTCATATCCATACGAAAGTGATCCAAAAACTTCCACCTCCTCGCAGCGTCTGCTCCGCACCCTCCACACGACCCCCCCCCCCCACCCCCCTTGTGTAATTTAACCGTAGCTGCTCATGGTGGCCGAAAAGGAAGGCTAGCATTATGATGCCCCCGTCCTCTAATTATAGAAGTCTAATCCTATGGCTTTGGCGAGGCATGACAAAGCATGTTTCCACTTCATTACCCTCCTTCCTGTTTTTAGTCCTCCAAGACTGGGTCAAGTTCATCCCCTCTTCTCCCATTCATCCTGCTGTCCTCCTCCTCCTCCCGCTGACCCCTCATGCCTGTATTTCTTCCTCGCACCCCCACCCCCCCTTCTGCCTGTCTCCAGGGCTTTCGGCCTGGAGGTAAAACACACGCGCGCTACACCACCTCCTCCTTACTATCCTGTTACCGTAATGTCCCCAAGGAGCGACAGACATAGTGATGCCTGGCATATGTCGCTCTCCGCAATGTCATTAGGCCGCACGCCTCCTCTCCCCCTTGTTAGGCTAAATCCTCACATGGAAAAAAAGATGTCATTTTTATCAAGCAGCTGCCCCAAATCTAAATGACAGGGCGCACGGGACAAGGCTTTTTTTTTTTTATTATTTTGTTAAAATTAGACTAAAATAAAAATAAAAAGTGCCCAGAGTGGCGCGACTGAACCATGCCTTACAAATATCACTCGGCGGCAGTGGTGCCTGAGTGTGAATGTCATCCTGCTCCGGTTCACCTACTTTCTGCCAAGTGTGTGCGCGCGCACACATACATGCACGCCTCTGCTCGTAACTCGGGTTCATTTGTTTACGCTTGGGAGATTCTTAATTAGGGTTCTGCGTCATCCTCTCGCTCTCAATTTTTCTTTTGTGTAATATTGCATCATGATGTCAGTCAAGTAAGAACCAGGCAGGTGGTTTCTTTTTTTTTTTTTTTTTCTCTTTCCAAACTGCTACTGTACTACTGTAGTATTAAAGTTGGGTTGGTTTTATATACATTTAAGGCAGAAATTATTAATCCCCTGGCCAAATAGTGAATTAAAGTGACTTTATCAGTGGAATGTGTATCTTATTTAGCTGGTAATGCCACAAAGTGCCAAAGAAGTTATGATAAGAGATTAATATGATGGAAAGTATTTTCATGATTTTTTTTTGGCAATGTTTCAAATCTGTATCCAGTCGTTTTGAATACCGGCATATCTCATCTGAATTAATAGCTGCTAAATGTAATCAGAAATGAATGAAAATAGGGATTTTTTTTCAATTAAACTCTTAAACACATGGCTGCACAGTGTACTATTGGGTAGTACGTCTGCCTCAGAGACAAGAAGTTTTCGGTTTGAATTTCGAGTTTGGGCAAGAATTTTGGACATAACATCTGATATCAAACAAATCATGCAACTCAAACAATGCTAAATGATGCATTCATTGAGGTGCTGTATTTGCAGTCTCCTGTACTATTTTTGAAGTGGAAAGACGAGCTGATCTCGCGCAGTGGAAAAGTGGACAAATAACACAGACCAAATGCAACATCTGAATCATGCTCACTTGAGTGATTGTCCTCCATAATGGTATTTGTTCTGAATGATACATTCAGTGTAGCGCGATTTTTAGAGTCTCCTGTACTATTTTTAAACTGGTCCAGATCTTTGACAAAGTGCCAAAATAAAAATAATAACTTCCAGTGCAAGATCAGCAACATTCTGTTATCTTCTTATTGTGGACTTGGCATTGTACGTCACAGTCTCTACTTCTATTGGTTAAAAACAAAAAGGCTTCTTATTTCGGCCATCAGGAAAATACAGGTGACCCTCATTGTTGTGAAGTGGTGTGTTCAATGTAGAGTGATTTTCATAATTTCTTGTACTGGAAATACAAGTGGCAAAATGGTCGTCCAAAATAACAAGAAGGTTCAAAATAATTTGCGGAGCAGGTTTGCGAATCAATGACTTCATTTGAGGAGCAACTTTCTAATTTTGGGGAGCCACTGTTTTGCGGGTTAATCCCAGGGACCTGAAGCAAGAGATATATTAAACAATACATATATGACAATATAACGAATGAACAATGAATTGTTTTTCTCTTTTATATAATCAACTGTTTTTATTACTTAAATTCACATAGTGCATAGCAGCAAACGGTATTTTCTTGTTTAGAAGCATTTTCAGTGGGGTAATTTGAAGCACAAATTTTATCTTAAATTTAGTATTTCAGAATGGATTTTTTTAGAAAAGCTACATTGATTTAAAAAAAAAAAAAGTCCATGTTATTTTAAGATTATTTATTGGGCAGACCTCAAAAGTCAAAATCAAAAATACGCTGACGCATGCCATTACTGGACTTAATTCATTTCCGTTTTCTGGTTCTGTTTAGCAGGTATGATTTTCTCTCCAGTCTAGACACTTATTTATTTGCCTACTATTTTGCTGTTTAAAGTTTGATGCGCTCCACTTTAACGCAGTTCCAGCCAGACTTTGTGAGAAATGTACCGATCACACGAGAACTCAATTCCAGTATTTAACGGTTCCCTGTCAATCTTAGGTTAGCTTCACGATTAGCATGACTTCTCAATCTTTCCTCTTTATCCATTTGTGAGAACGATACTTTGCAGAAGTGTATCTTACTCGCCGCCATTTAGGTGATGATTACTGACATAATAGCGACACCACAATGTTTTTAGCCGAACTAGCTAGCCAGTGGAAGCTTCTTGCTAGTTAGCTGGTGCGGCCCGAATAGCACTGAGCTTTCTTCGATGTCCGTCTCCTCGCGTATAGGTGACGTGAGTGGGTCAAGCCCAGCGAAGCATTTTGGGACCGTCTCGGCGGTTCAATTATCTGGAAAAAAGACCCGTTAAAGATTGTGATTCTCAATTTTGTTATTCATTGTGTTTTGATGAGGCGCAAAATGCTAACTTTGACTCGCAAACTGTGATATGAAACTGCTTATTTCGAGCCTTATAACAAGAATTGAGATCTAATCCAAATCAAAATACATACTGCCTTTACAGATAAGAATTCACACTTTTGATTGACACTGTCAGAGACGGTTTAATTCAACAATATATTCTATAAGGCGGGGGCTTGACATTTCGTCCACAAAGGTGCAGAATTTACGATGCGCATGATGCATAAATCTTGCACGAGCATGTCGCTCGCTTGACACTGTCAGGCTGAGGTGGCTGAGGATTTCTTCGTCTTTGTGTGTGGGCTGTTTTCAAGCGTGGGTGGATCTGGATCTCAGATCTTCTCCTTCTTCTCCTCCTCCTTTTCCTTCCTCTTCTTCCTCCTCTTCCTCCTCCTCCCTCTCCCCTAATGCCTGTCAAAATTGAGCCCACATGCGCAGTGCCCAAGTGACATCTTAACAAGTTGCTGACACAATATGATTCAGAACTTTTGGGAAATCCCCCCCTTTCCCCTCCTATTCCTCACCACCTCCCGTCTTTCAAGTTATTCTAAATGAAAGGCTGTGGAGTCATTTCATGTCTTTTGAGGCATGTGTGTATATGGGGAAAAATGAACTAGAAATGCTCTTTCTGTAGAAATTGAATTTAAATGCAAAAAAAGCTCAACTGAAATGCTGTGGAATTAATTGAACTTGTGAATGTCAGACTTGAAGTTGGAATGGTTTCAGTCAGTCAACAAATATGGACGTAAAATTGCTCTTAAATTTACAATTTTATTGTGAAAATTTTGGGAATGGTAATCATTACCAAGATGTCCTGAATAGTGTTGTTACCAGAGCTGGGTACAGTCCGCGACCTGGGTATCCTTCCGTCCTCGTCCCTCCGTCCTTATTCATAAAAAAGAATCGTCCTCCGACCCTGTCTGTCCTCGTCCTTTTTAAAGCACTTCCATCCTTAAATTCCATCGATCCCTTCCCACCAAAAAAAAAAAAAAAACAAGACAAAAAAAAAACCCCTCTGTGCACTCATAAACTCATATTTTAAGATCATTAGCTGGCTAATTGCCTATTCACATCCACTTACCGGCTGGCGGTATTGTGAGTAGATTTAATAGTTTACAACTGTCTAAGCAAGATAGCATTTATCTGCAACACAAGACCGTCGTGATGTGATTATGATGCCGACTGGAGCAAGCCAGGGGACATCGGGAGAATGGTCTTGCTTTTTAAAAGAACCCAACGCAACACGTTCAGTCGGTACTTGACCCGGTTAGGGACGAATAGAGGGATGGATGAAAGCCCACTCCGGTCCTTGCTTAGTCCGTCCTTTTTAAAACACTTCCCGCCCTCCGTCTATCCGTCCGTCCACAAAGGACGGAATGCCCAGCACTGGTTGTTAAAAAACACAATTTTAACTTCGATACTCTACCTGCGTCATGTACTTTTATACCGATACTATGACAAAAATCTAAAACATCCTTAAAACAGTGGATAGTGGACAGTGGACAGTATCATATCATGATTTATTATTTTCATGTCATTATAGGGACAAAATTGTGTTTTGGTTGAACACGATGATTGAATAGATATACGGTACAATGTTTTATTATCTTTGTTGTAATTTTAAGATTTGTACCCGAAAAGTTCAAATGGGACTTATAATGTATTGTAGATTACATTTTTGTCTTTCATAGCTGCTTCAGGTAGTGTCCCACTTACCGTACTAATGTTGTGTGGAACCCCAGAGGCTGAATAAAGTATGCTACCGCTTACCAAAGCACACTCCTCCAGCTTTTGTTCTTGCCACATACAAATATAATACATATTTGCGCGAGTGACTAATGAACAGCATGACTCACACACACTCACTTTTTTAATTTATTTGCTAAAAAATATTTGCTGCCAAACTGCTGAACCGTGCAGAAGTATCCTAAGAAAAATATACATTCATTTGGGAATTTTACGATGACATTTTTGGACTTTTGGGAACAGTAGTAGTTTTAAAATATCCTGAATGAGCTGAACAGTTTAAAATTGGAATGGTTTAAATCGGTCGTTGAATTTTCATGACAAGTAGAGTTAATTATGTAGAAATAGCTGTTAAAGTTAGGAATTTTATTGTTAAAATTAGGGAATTCTACTGTGAAGTGTGTGGAATTTTGGATTTGTGAGATTTCTTATGATGTTCTGATTGAGATGAAGAGTTTGAATTTGGAAAGATGGGGAACATTTTTTGTTTAATGTAGATTCACTTGGATGCCTTCGGGCGTGCGGAAAATGTGTCGGTATGTGGAAAGTAATACTCCAGGTGTCCTTAATTTTGTGACTCTTTTGAAGTTTAAATCGGCGGAGTAATGTGGAAGGAGTAGAATGGCGGAAATTGGCAGAATAATAATGAATGCTCTTCGGCATTCTCACAATGATCCTCTCGCAGCCTCAAAAGGTGAGCCAAAATCCCGGATTGCGGGTCTACCCCTGGCCCATGTGACTAACCCTGGGCTTGCATCGTCATGGAAACATGGCTGAGCCTGGAGCGAGTGTAAACATCTGGCTGTCCATGAGGGACAGCGAGGGGGCAGCGGCTGCATTCATGTGAAAGACTCTCTTTGGGGATACAACACTCACTCTCTCTCTCTCACTTGCTTGCTGTTGTCTGACATTTCAATTCCAAGACACAAAGACACTTTAGCATGTTAGAAGGTTAGCGCTAAGATGTGCAATGCTATGAAGGAATGTTAGGCCAAGACTAACTTTGTTTTCATCATAATTTCAAAGTGCAACAGTATACTGTAGTTTGGTCAGCACCTATTGTTATGCGGGCCTTAATTTTCACCGTATGGATCACTCAGCATCCCGTAGTCTCCTCTAGAATAAATTGTGTTTCATTAGTAGAGAAGATTTTCTTTGTCTTTCGAATTTGTTGCTAAAATATCAAAAATAAACATGCATTCTGAGGTTAGCTTACTCTGTTGCTGTGCTTTAGCTGCAATATTATACTCCATAATCTCCACTTTGCTGCAGTGGCGCTTAAGTCTCTTTTCTGTCTCTGTGGTTGTGAAAATTTGTAGCTGAAATTTATGGTAACTCGGTAACTCAACCCTATCGTTGGGACTCAACTCTGCTATATTATACTCCACAGTCTCCACTTTGCTGCAACGAACCCTCTGGAATAAAGCTTGTCGGCCCAATTTGTCACCAAAACATCGAGAATAAACATGCATACTGGCTTCCCTCCATTTCTGTGCCTTACTCTGAACCCTGTACAGTACTCCACAGTTTCCACTTTTTTGCATCCTTCCTTTTACTTGCTGCCAACAGTCTCCGCTTGGATAAAACAGCCGCATGCTGAGAAGTTAACGCGGGAGATTGTTGTTCTCGGTTGTTGCTGATTGTTAGTGCGTTTCATTCCCACTGATGTATTAAATGCTGCCTGGTTGTTACAGTGCCTGCTGTACTTATTTAAAGTGGGTAGGGCAAAAACTGTACAGTGGAAAAACTGCAAACCGACTACCTTGATAATGGTCATCCACTGGTCATCCTCCATAAATCAGGAAGTATCAGGAAGTACCCTGATGGCACAGTTATGGCAGTGCACTGTTACCATTTTTTTTCACCACTTTTGTTAAAATTTAAGCCTTGGCTGAGGCCTGTGCTGTACTTAGTGATATACTAATTATGTATGGCCATTATGGCACTGGTAAAACAAGGCTTCTGTAAGTCTTGCGTTTGTTTGCAGTGATATGTGTCTGGAGGAAAAATCCAAGCTGTTTTTTTTTTTTTTTTTTTTGTGTTAGCCGTCTCGAGTGTGGCAATTATTCCCATTATCATCTTCCAATCTCCTGATGATTTTGGCGACAGGCATTAAGATGCTAATTTGCCCAATTTGGTGTGTGTGTCCAACAGGCAATCAAAACGGAATCGCTGCCGTATGCGACTAGATTAAAATAAAGAAATAAAGAAATGAATTTTAAAGAACGTGTCATTTTTGTCTGGGAAAAGCATCAGAAATGAGGAAGTGGGTGATCAAACATGTCCCTTTACGGCAGCCCGTTAAGTCCCCTGCACACCAGACGGTCCCGGACCATGTGTGTGTGTGTCATGGCCCCCAACTCCAAGTGAATCACCCTCCCCCCCCCCCAATATCCCCTCCAAGTTCTGTTTTCCACACCCAGCTTTAACTTCTCTTTTTACCAAGACAAACCAACGGAGCGTCCTTCTGCCATCAACTGAGTCCAAATGTCTCGGCCCTATTTCCAGTCTTTCCAGCCCACTGGTGCCAGCCCCCCTCTCCCCTCGTCTCCCATTCCCAGCCTCAGACATGGTCGCTTCCTCCTTAAATCACCAAAGCCAGCTTTGCCTCACTACCACAACTCCAGATGTAGCTTTTCAAAATCGCCCCTCAAACTAACGCATTTTCAATTTACCGTATCACTTTGTGTGTGTGTGTGTGTGTGTGTCCCCTGTTAAAATAAACCAACTAAAGTAATAAAGCTCCTGCGTGAGTTCCTTCCCGGTTCCCCCTCACCCGCCCCTTTTCCAACTCCACTTGTCTCGCTCCCAGACTGTGGCTGCTCGCCTTGCGTCAGCTGCGAGACTCTGTCTAGGAATCCACTGGTGCTCCTCTTCCTCCGCACACCTCCCCACAAGGAAAGGAGCAAGCAAGCAAGGCAGGCAGGCAGGCAGGCAGGCAGGCCAGCAGAAAGGCCCCACTAAATCCACAATGACAGCGGCCTATTAAAAGCCATTTTTTTCCCTATTTCATTTAATGACTTTTATTGCCATGCTGCCCTTCGATTGGGCAATAATAACAAGGGAATGCAGCGCTCAGCATTCTCCTATCAGATGCTTACGAGTTTTTTTTTTCCCTTCTCTCTTTTTAATGAATTCCTCTTTGCACCAATGGGCTGCTGAAATAAGCACAAAGTGGCCTGCTTACTGCGGTGGAATGTTCAAATGTATGGATGCTGTATGTCAGTGTTTGTGTGAGTGGACTTTACAGTGAATGCTCTTAATGCTCAACACAGTCCTCTGATTTGTTCCAAACAATTATCCCCTTCGGAAATTGTCAAAGTGTCAGCCATCATAAACTTTTAATTGTATAGGCAATGCTTTCAGTAGCAATTCGTCATTCTTGGCTGTCATACATGTGTGAAAATGAGAATTACAACTTAAAGTACACTCTAAAAACAGTTGGGTTAAAAATAACAAAATTTGGGGTCAAAAATGGACCGATCCACAACTTGTGTCAATTTGACACAACTTTCTTGTTTCTTTTGGGTAGCTTTGTACAAAACAACCCCAAAAAATTATGCTGTTTTGTCTAAAATAATGCAAGATAGTGGGTCAAATTGACCCAATTTGTGTATCGGTCCATTTTTAACCCAAAATTGTGTTATTTTTAACCCGACTGTTTTTAGAGTGTTTAAAACATCTGTACTTTTTAACATTGCTGATATAACTGTAAAAGGAAGGTCACCTTTGTAAGGCTTAAAAACTTTCAACACAAGTGTCAAAAAAACCACAAAAGGTAAAAAATGTTTTAAAATGCACCAATGTTCTTTGATGCTCCAATAGAACGGGCATAATAAAGACTAGGTGATCATTAATATTTGATTTTGTGGAATTTATTATAGTCTTAAATCAAATGTGACAAAATGGAGTGCACGGCTTGGCTGCAACCAACACAAGTGCCGTTGATTCGGTCTCTAGTTAGTTTGCTGTCGAAAGAAGGGCTAACTAACATCAGCTGTTGGAAACGGAGCTAAATCCACGCTAGGTGCAAGTCTTCACGGCAACTGAATTTGTACTCGCTATCTGACCAACATTGGGGTGAGCTCTGGCCGCCCCCTGTAAACGAGCTTCAGAAAAAAATCCGGTTTCTGAACTGTGTTCTAATTCTTGAGCCTTGAGGATTTTGGGCAAAAGTTTGCCACAAGATATGTTCTTAAAACAACCCGGCAACTGTTTTAAATTGCGAAAAGAGCATCAAGATTCTCCTTTAGACAATACGGAGACTCTGTGTGCAGGTGGATCAACATCTGTTTCCTCGCTAGAAGCCAAACTGCTTTGCCTGAGCCCAAAGGCGACAAACAATCCTCTTTCGCAAGCACATGTGTGTATTTAATCGCAATAATCGGTGTAGGTTTTTCCGTACAGAACGGAAAGTTACCTGCTACTGTCGCGCAATAATGTCCCTAAAGCTAAAGTGAGACTGTGTGCGCTAACAGTTGGCCACTTGAGATGTTTATCTTAGCACAAAGGGCTCACCAAGTGTGTTTACGGCGAGGCAAATACTGAAAGGTGAGGCATGCAAATGATAAGCGGGTAGATGACATTCCCGTCTGTCTTCATTCCCACGCTATCTCCTTTCCACTCCTGCACGCACACACACGCTGCTGCTTCTTTTTTTTTTTTTTTAAGGCGCTCCCTGGCTTGGCGGTGCCGGGGCGCCACCACCTCGGCGCCTAAGAATAAACAAACGCCAGCGATGAGGGCTTACCTGCCGCTGACCCCTGTCAGGCGAGCGCACAACGAGATATGGGGGGGGGTTCCACTCGTCAAGCTGTCCCAGCGTTGACCTCATGACTTTACTACCCCACCCCCGCCCCCCTGAGGGTTTTACTAAAGCCAAAGGGCATCATGGTCAGACTGCCCCGCTAGTGGCCAATTGCAAGCTGTCATTATAGTTTTCCAATAAACAACCGAGCTGGGTTGAGAAGCAGTTCCTCCACAGCACTGGTGTCAAAGTCAAGGCCCGGGGGCCAGATCCGGCCCGCAACCTCATTTTTATGTGGCCCGCGAACGCAAATCATGTGCGTCAACTTAACGTTTCTTGCAAATTGTTTTCACTTTTAACAACACTGAGATATGAGATACTGCGATGTGTTTGTTACCAATCCTCCCCTTCCATCATGAATTGAAAAATAATTGAACAATTACTTCCGGTTTCTAAATTTCAAAACTAGCTATCCATCAATTTGTTGCGTATATGTGCTCATATAAGGCCGTCATACATCTTCCTCATATAAGGCGGTCATACATTCATGGGAACACAGTCGTAACGGCCCTCCGAAGGACACCATAACTACAATGTGGCCCCTGGCAAAAAAAGAGTTTGACACCTTTGCTCTATGGTGATGGCTTTTAAAGTCCTTTTGCTGGAGTAGGAATGCAATGAGGAATCAGAGGCAGATAGGGTAGCGATTGAGCGATTGAAATCAGCGCACAGTCAGCGCCCATTTATTGACTTTCAGAACCACCTGCAAAAGGTTAAAAGACATGATATGGGGGCGGCACGGTGGACAAACTGGTTAGCACGTCCGCCTCACAGTTCAGAGGTCGTGGGTTCGATCCCGGCCCCGGCCTCCCTGTGTGGAGTTTGCATGTTCTCCCCGTGCCTGCGTGGGTTTTCTCCGGGTACTCCGGTTTCCTCCCACTTTCCAAAAACATGCTTGGTAGGTTAATTGGACACTCTAAATTGCCCCTAGGTCTGATTGTGAGTGCGGATATTTGTTTGTCTCTGTGTGCCCTGCGATTGCCTGGCAACCAATTCAGGGTGTCACTGTAGCACCTACACCTACAATGACCAATAGTATAGATTTGAGAGAAAAAAATGAAATTCACCAAAATGTGACTTATGAGGTCTGGCCTGATGCCAGTGATATATTAAAAAAAAAATCTTTCTCTTATATATTTGGGCCCCTCCCACTCGCTTTAAACATGATTAAAACGCACTTGGACTTTTTAAAGTATTCCTGTGTAGCTGATCTTACACTCTTGCTCTCACAGTTCTCCAAGAAGGGGGGGGGCAAATGCGTGTTTCATTTGTCAGACCCATTTGAGGTTTTACCATAAAACTGGCACTTTACAGCAGATGAAAATGTAATATTGCACATTTTCAAACACCAACATGTTCACTCAAACAATTTCATTTTTTCTTACAAAAGTCCATGAGCTTAATACTAAGATATAGTGCAAAACACCCGAAAGATAAGCTAACGGACATTAGCATGCATAGATGCCAGCGATAGGCATTCCGTCCCAGAGATGGAACCGTCCGTCCATCCCACTTGACTAAGCAAGGACGGAAGTGGGTTTTTGTCCCTGTAATTGTCCCTAACTGGGCCAAGTATCCTACCAACTGACGTGTTGTGTTGGGTTCTTTTAAAAAGAAAGACCACTGTTCTCTTCTGTGATATCACGGAGCCGCCTTTATTAACTGCCTGCAACTGCTCTCTAGTGGTTCAACACATATAATACCATGGATTACACCACAGGATGCCCGTTTCACTGACGACTGATAGAAACACGCCCAGCCTCTCTTGCGTGTGTAATCCGGGATAAAGTATGTATGGGGCGTGGGAAAAAAGGTGGAAAGCAAGTTTGTTGAGTTAATTAACATTTAGTACATACCTTATCCCTTTGCATGCCAATTATGTCCTTGTCTGGGATGTACTACATTGTAAAGATTTCTCCAAACCGTCATTCATGCTCATGCCAGCGCCGGCATACACTTGATGCTACGGCTCTGAAGTGGAAGTCTTTCGTTCTCCTCCTAGAATAACGCAGTAAAAACTGAAACCTTATTGCGTTATAACGCCAAGGTTTGGCAATAAAATGCGTTCTAAAGCAATCTTAAGTATTTTCATGATGTCCCCTGGCGGGCTTAGTAATCTGGTGGCGGACGGTGGTAGTGTTGGCAGCTAAATGCTACCATGGTTGACGACTAAATAGTTGTAAACAACTCAATCCACTCACGATACTCCCAGCCGGTAAGTGGATGCGAATAGGTAATTAGCCAGCTAATGATCTTTTAAATAATGTTTATGAATTATGAAACCTCTGCTGTTAGCTTCTCTCTCACGGCGTCATGCACAGACTTTTTTTTTTTTTTTTCTTAGCAAACCCTGGGTACCGGTAAACGTCCAAACAATGTGAACATTTTTCATTTCTTATTAAGCCCCCTTTATCATGCTCCCATGGATTTGGGATCTTTTTTTTTTTTTACTTGCAAGAAAAGTGATATTATTCACAAATGGAAAAATTTACTGTTTAATTATGCTGCCAGTAAATCTCAGTGCTTCTCATTATTACGGCACAACGTGGTACTACACTGAGGCTGAAAGTTACGATTGGAACGCCAGCAGCTATTTTATAAAAAATACAGGAAATGAAACATTAGTGATTCATTTCAAAACAACTGAAATACTTTTCTTTGCTTGCTCGAGAGAATTGTTCTGATCATTTTTAATGCTTGTTGCTAGGTAGAATTTGTGGGGCTCTATCTAGGCTGGTTGTGGGTTAGTGATGATGTTCAAGTGGAAACACGGTTCGGATGTCTGTTGACACTTTGAAACTGCAGAGCATGTTCTCCCCCGTGCTTGTGTGTTTTTTCTCCAGGTACTCCAGCTTCATCCCACATTTCGAAAACATCCATCTTTGGCTCATTGAAGGCTAAAAATTGTCAGCTGTGATAGGCTCCAGCTCTTCCACAACCCTAGCACAGTTTGGTATGAAATATAAAATGCATAATGCGGGAATAAAAACACCACCGACAGTGTTGCATCTGCTGGTGGGCCATTGATAATAAATGTTTTAAAAAAAAAATGATTTCCAATTTGGAAAAATAAATATTAAATACAAATGAAGTTGTCTATAGTAGATGATTAAAACATAACTCAGGGCTCCATAAATTCAATCAGAGGTGTAGTAAATGAAAATAAACTTGCCCATGGAGTCTCATTTTTACAGATTTACAGTGTAAACAAACAAGCAAAATGACACAGCTCATCCCCACCGTTAGTCCGGAACAGCGTTGCGTGACAAGTCGTAGAGAAGCGGGGTCATTTTTTTTTCACCTCTTCACACTCCCTGCCTGGCAGCCTATGCGGGGAAAGGGTGGCGGTGATGGTGGTGGTGGTGTCGGGAGGCCCGGAGAGCGCTCGGTGCCGGCGGCTGCGCCTGGTGCAGCGATGTCAGGCCGCCGTGGCATGCGAGACATGAGCTCTGTGGCAAGTCGCAGCTGAAAACGAGAGAGGGAGAGGCCGTCCTGGTATGAAAGGCAGCCACGTGGCTTTGCTTCACTTTTGTCTCGCTTCAAAGGGACATTTGCACCCACGCTGCTTTTTTGGGGAGCCTGAACACGGGCCAGATTTGAAAATGGGCCTCAGAGGCTAAATTCACACTTCCAGTGTACATTTCAAGTGGCACATTTGGTGGCACTGTGTATCACAGGAACAGTGCACAAACAACTACTCCAATGTCGTCCTTGGCAAGCGGTGTCCTTATTTAATGGTCTCTGCACCTTTGAATGGAGCATGTTAAACACCGCATTTACACACTGTACATACATAAAGCAGAAGGAACTGGTGTCTTTGACAGTTTCTATAAAATATCGATGTTGTTGCTGGGCTGGTCACATCTAAAATGTTGTGCTTTGTAAATTTGTGTCTGTTTAATATGAGGATTTTAATCATAATTGGACCAACCTGGTCAAATAAAGGTTAGATAAATAAGAACGCATCTTTAATGGACTGTGCTTTTGAGATTTACACCATTGATGAACTTTTTTTTTTTTTTTTGGTAGAAGTCGGAAGAGGCCCGATTCTGAGCTGAAGATAACACGATTTACATGCTTATGTTTTCTCTTTACGTTGCCATCCATGTATGCGTCTTTGATTGGTGTATTTTTAAGATGTTGATCTGTCCATTTACACTGTGGTTGCATTGGCAGACATCTGATTCCTAACTATTTGAATATCCATATCCACATTTAGAAGAGACCTGATTCCAATCCAAGCATATCCAAGTTGAGGTGTTTTTTCCCCCCTCTCTCTATGCTGCTATGTACTGCATACGTCATTCGTTGGTGTACAGTGGACCCCTGCATATTTGTGGTTCAGCATTTGCAAATTCACATTTTCGCTGGATTTTTTTTCTAACCTATACCCCGTTATTTGCAAAAACCCACTAGGCCCACTAGTTAAAACACGGCATTCTGATTAATATTGCGTTTGTGGAATAAGAGATAATCCAACCGTTTTTAGCCATTTCTGGGGGCGGCCATTTTGTTACTTCTGTCGACTGAAAATGACATCAAAACTGCTCAGGGCTCAGGTAAAGACCAATCACAGCTCACCTGTTTTCTGAAGCTGAGCCGTGATTGGTCATTACCTGAGCCCTGAGCATTTGTGATGTCATTATCAGTAGATGGCGAAAAATGGGTGGATTTTGCTACTTAACTCCACAAACACAGTGTTTCAACTAGTGGACCTGCATAAAACATATTCTTGAAAAAAAAATGTTTGGGTTGACTTCCACTTTAATTATTTGCAGGTTTTTTTGGGGGTTGTTTGTTTTTTACCCAACCCCCCATTTTTGTATGTTTTTTTTTTTGTTTTGTTTTTTTTGACCCAATGCTATATGGATTTATTTTCCGAATTCTGTTTTTCATGGTAATTGAAAGGTAGAGTCGTTATTCACAGATTTTCGCTATTCGCGGTCAAGTTCGGTCCCTATTCCCGGCGAAAAGCTTGGGTCCTCCGTTTAAATGACGTCAAGGCTCATAATGATGGTGTTTTTCCCCTCTGGCCGTTTATGCAGTTAAAGATTTCTGATTCACATCCGCATTTAAAAAAAAAAAAAAAAAAAAAAGGCCTGATTCTGATCCGATTCTGAACTGTGTAGATTCTCAATACTTTCATACGCCAAACGAGGAACAAACGCAGACAAAAGGTGATTGAAACGACTTCAGATGCTATCCTTTGACATCGCCAACTAGTGGCCGGGCATGCACATGCACGTGACATCCTTATCCTCTTTCCGCGGAGGTTGCCGTTTTTACTGGGTCATTTTATGTAAACGTACCCTTAATTATTGCTCTTTATACTCACCCATGGTTTTCCTTCCTCTTCTCGAGCTCCTTCTAATCATCCCGCGTGTCTCTTTTCCTCCCTCTCCTTTTTATATGCTCTTAGACTCTCCCATTTCTGCGCTTCTCAATTTTCCCCCCATTTCATTTCCCAAGCCGGGCAATAGAAACTCATATCTTATTTACACTGCTCCTATCTAGATACAGCATGTTTCCATAATGCTTCCTGTGTCCAATCTCCCAGCGGATGCCTCGCTTATGCTATGCGGGTAGTGTTCTTCCCTATCGGCGTCTCGTTCCCAGTCGGAGCGAGTGCGCATCCCGACCTCGGGGCTATCGGCTGCTACATTTAGAAGCTGTGTTTACCAATGTCTGGAATTAGGAGGAACAGCACTCGGCCTATTTGCTGTGATGTCGCTCTCTGGAGTTTTTTCCAGCGATTTCCCCCCCCTTTATGTTTTACACTCTTCGCTCGGGCAAACAACATCGTTGCTTCTTTAATGTTTGGTCCTCATGCTCAATGTACGAGCATGTTCTTGGGCAGTCGTTAGGGGCTGGGATTTTCGCAAGAATTTAGGAGAAAATGGTACGAGATGTTACATTTCTAACCAGAGCTGGAGTTGCGTGTCACATAAGCATCGCTGCAGTCTTGTACAAAACAGGGTTGGGCATAATAATAGGTGGATTCATGCGTCATATAGACTTCCATAGATTGTGCTGAAGTGATTATTGTTGTCTTGTGGTTACTGGGGCTAAATCACTAAGGAATGATTGACATTGCGTAGTTGAAGTGACAATTCCCATTATTTGCTCTTAATGGCACAATTGGGTCACACATCTTGGCAATGCAAATTGAAAAATGCAATGAAATCAGACATCTTCAGATCGAAATCAAGCCTTTTGAAAACGTACCTAAATATTTGATCCGTATATTTGCCGCATAAACACGCCAACTTGGACGAACACGAATGGCAGCTTGACGTCGTCAAATTGCATCAATTGGTGTTAAACCACCATAAACACATTAAAAAAAACAACCTGTTTTAAATGTAAACTACAGCAAAAGCGCAGACAAATGATTGTAGTCTAAATATGCGACAGTATAGGCGTTTTCACCACTAAATAAGAAAAGTAATCTCCGATGGCCGGCAGTGGACTAATGTGGAGATTTCTCCCATTTAAATCAATTGAAGAAGAGTCAGTCCAGGTCAACTAAACCGCTTGTGACGCTTAATATTTACATTTGTATTATTGTTTACATCTGTGTTATTGTTTGTGCAGTTATTATGTGTAATTTGAGCATCATTTATTTCATGTTTTCTGACAGCTATATTGGATCTGAGCTCTACATGAAATGTATGCACTTGAAATGTACATGGAAATAGACAGTCATACAAATCAGATGAAAGCCTTTCATTGGAATTGGCCATTTGGCTTTGCGGCGTAAATCCAGCCTAAGTAACTTCAAATCTTTTTGTTCAAAATTCAACAAAATTCTCATGAGAAGCAAAAGCTTTCACATCTGTTTCGATTTGTAACCTTGTTTACTTGAGTCGCTGTCATCAATAAAATATAGACCTTGTTTTGTACAGGTAAAGTGCTTGTCGACTGCTTGTCTTAATGCAATATTCACCATGCGTGTGCGTACAATGTCTTCCTTTTATTTTGGAGGAAAAAACATTCTTACGTAGTATGTTAGTGTGCTAAAACTAGGCTACTAGCGTGGACATATTTAATAGATTCCCAGATTTATAGCCTTTTTTTTTTTTTTTTTTTTTTTGCTCCTGAAAACCTCCACTAGTTTTACCGCGCCTTGTTCTATTGGGTCCCGGCCATGCTTTTTTGCCGCACAACCCGCGCACGACTTTCAACAATGGCAAAGAGCCGTCGTATGGTTGTTGACAGTTGGCCGCCACAGTGGCATTTCCACCCTGTCTGTCTGCATTCTTGCCCAGAACCTCATATCTGGCTGCCTGTCTGTCTGTCTCTCTGGCTAGCTATAAGCCTGTTAACCCTCCCTCCTGGGCGGCTACGTCAGCTCACCTCCTAACCCTTTCACAGCCACCGACAGGCCACCCTGGCCCGGGGAGACGTGGGTAATGGTCGTCTCTGATGTACAGCTGGACTGGATTGGAGTGGATGGCAGACGCACGCCTAAAATAACAAAAGGAGGAGGGGGGAGGGGGGATGAGTGAGAGAAGGAGCGAAGCGATCGATAAAGCAGGGACACATCGCCTAATAAAGATTTATTCCCCCTTTTTTTTTTTCTCTCTTTTTTTTTTTTTTACCTCCTCGCAAGCCCGCCTTGGCAGGAGAGAATTTGATTAGAGCACTTCTTCTCCCAGGGCGCCTCTGATTGCATGCGCACGCCCGAATCTGCACCCCTCCCCGGTGTGTTTATGTGAAGGGCTGAGGCCGACGCTGTGTCGTTTGTTCCATGAGCCGTGGCACGGGCAGCTGCAGCTGTGTCCCGGCCTCGCTCTCTCGCTGTCAGCTAATATTTAGTTAATCTTTGGTCTGGGACCTACGGGATTGGCCGAAGCTCCTGGTGTCCCATCCATCTCGCACTGATCTATATTCCACACTGGATGCCTGCGCCATTAAGTGGGACGGAAGGGGGTGGGGGAACAAACGTGGGGTTGGGGGGGGGGGGGGTGAGATGGCAGGGAGGTGGAAGAAGAAAGGGCAGATGGGTGCAGGGAGAGGCAGGAGAGGGATGAAGGCCAGAGGGAGGAGGAGTTTTTAGCATTACGCTTTGGTTCCACCGGGTGGTACGGTTTGAAGCCCTAATGGTTAACACATCTGCCTCACAGTTCTGAGGTTCGGGATTCCGATTCTAGCCTTCCTGTGTGGAGTTCGAATCGTTTCCCGCCGTGATCCGGCTTCCTCTCAAACCTCCAAAACGTGTATGGGAGATTAATTGAAGACCCTTAAGTCACGGGTGTCAAACTCAAGGCCCGGGTGTCAGATCCGGCCCACGAAATCATTTTACGTGGCCCGCGACGGCAAATCATGTGCGTCGACGTGACATTTTCCTTTCAAATTGTCTTCACTTTTTACCGCTACATACGAGACATGGCAAACATTTGTGACCAATCCTTCCTTTAAAATAAATTGAAAAGAGTTGAACAAACTATTTACTAGCTTCTGATTTCAAAACGACTTATCCATCAAAAACGGCCCTCCGAGGGACACTACCCACCACCCCGATTGTTTGTTGAAACAAACAACATTTATTGGATATCTTAATGTCAAACGCAAATTCTACCATGGGTTGAGATGCTTTTTATTGGGGCGGGGTGTAAAGGCTTCTTTATACTGACAACTGCCGCATTGCGTCACGTGCAGGGCTGGGCACTTTACCCTTTTTTTGCCGGTCCGGCTTCCAACCTGGGTACCCTTCTGTACGGCAGCGCGCATTCTCTTTCGTGATTGGGCCGTTATATCACATGTTACGATGACATACACTTTTTCCCGGCTCGGTTCTTTGAGGGCAGTTTATTTATCACCACGGAGGAGAGGATCCACCGCACAGCTTGTTGCTGCTGCAAAGCAAACTAGTCCGGCAGCGGCGTGGGTGTTACGGCGTTGGGGACAAGGTCTCTCCGCAGCAATATTCTACCTTCAGAGGTAGTACGAGAGCCAGGGTAGTGCTTGTGTAAAAAGGAATGCTGGTTTGACAATTTGCAATTATCTTACAAGTTCTACAGCGGGTCTTTGGTTTACAACAGACGTCCATTCCTACGGCAGCGATGTAATCTGAATTTGTACACAACTCATGGTCTCGGAATAATCAAGTCAGAATTACAGTAAAGTAAATATTAGTATGAAAATGTTCTAGGCTGTAAATACGAAGCATTGGAATGAAAAACAGTAAGTAAGGCAGTAACTGAGCAGACAAAGTACTTCATTGCAAGTTGTTCATATGCTCAAAATTATTTCAGGACCGCCATAAACTGCTTGTCTGTATGGGATGTCTTGTCTCTGTGTGAAAGTTTGTGTGAAAACCTTTTGTAATGACTGATGTACCTGTACATATTTTGCAGGATATCTGTTTTAAAAGAGGATTAGTGAATGACGTAGAACTTACCTGTACTGGGACACATTCCATTTCTTTGTATTATTAATTGCCAAATTATAAGTTACCACTATGGTGTGTGGTGTATGATGTCCAACTATTACTGACTCTGACGCAACTATCGTCATCCCGCCTAGGCATCCTAACGGGGGGAAAAAACAAAAGGCTGATTAGGGTTTACAGGACCCAACGTAGTGTTGCTGTCAGAGCTGTACTGTTTAGTAGAAACACTGATGACAAATTTTTTTTTTTTTTTAGTCTCCTTACGTCAAACAGTAATATCCAGCTCAGGCTTATGATAGTTTAAAAAATAGTTTTAATTCGTTTTTAGAGCAGGTTTGTTTGTTTTCTTTTTTTCTCAAATGCTGAATTTTAATGTAGATTTATTATCTTTAGGATTTGTTTTAGTTTTTGTAAATATGTGGCATATTTAGTTAAGTAAACTACCCTTTTCAAACGACTGTCTTTACTACTATGGCCCGACTGATGGATTTTTTTTTTTTTAATGCCGATTCCGATATCTGGCAGAATAAAATTCCCATAGCTGATTAATCGGCCAACTAATTTTAAAAAAAAAAGAATAAAATTGGTCAATTAATGCTTACAAAAGTAAATACGTGAATTACAGGCAGAATATTTGACTGTTGTACAATAATTTTTTTAGTACAATATTTGTTTAACTTGACAAGAAACATGTTGTAAAGTGTAAAAAAATCAAATAAAATCTGCAAAAAAATAATTGTCTGATTACCGATTTCAAAAGAGCTAATAACGGTTGTTTAATCATTCAAGCCCCATTTGCTACTGTGTCGGTGTAAGTTCGTAATAGACTATGGCGTGTTTTGATTTACAATATGTACACATTCCTGTTTTGTTGCGGTCATAACAATGGAACTCCCACCTTTTAACTTGGGACACTTGTGAGCCTTTGGATCATTAAATGGGATTTTCCACGCTGCGTTTAAACTGCTACGCAATATAATTCAAATCCAGGTTGTAGCTCATGTGCGTGGACAGCCATCTTTTTTCCCCAAATTCCGAAACGATCTTGACAGGGATATTTTAGATTTTGTATTTCAATAACTGTAGTTAGTTAGCTAAAGTAGTTCTAATATAAATAAATAAATAAATATACAGACAGTCAGTGTCGCTATGAAGTCAAATCAATAGGAGTTGCTTCATCTTGCCGGGTAGTCGTTTTCCTGGCACGTTTTTAAGGAAAACCCTCTCCGGGTCATGTCTAACTGTGGCGTATGTGAAAGCAAATGAAGGGAAGCAGCAGACCACGTGCAGCTCATTGATATGCATTACACAGCCCATGTACGCGAGCGTCGCATACCTGCAAAATCTTGAGCGCTGAGTCACTCATGGCCAAAATGATTTTCATCCGCGGCGCCCGTGTCCATCTGAATGGAATATGATAGGTCATAAAGTGCTTGGTTAGTAGTGCCCCCAGTGACTTGCTTTTCCTAGAAACCAAATACTGTACGTACAATCTAATGTCCCTCATCCCAGTTGTGTCCTCCTCCTTCCTTCCGCGTCATGTACGGACCCCCGTTTCCCACAATTCACAGTCATGTGCGCTGTCATTTGCAACCGCTGGCTCCTGAACGAGTGTGCGTCCATGGCACCTGTTAGTGAGGGCTACTGGAACGTGCTTAGGGTTACGGCGGCGGGCGGCCCGCAATGAATAGCGGGCCCGTTGCCCGAGCACAACTGGCAGAAGAGGACGGGTCTGGCGAGCCAGTGAGGAGGGGACGAGTGGTTTGTGGAGCCAGTGAGCCTTAACCACCTCCTGTCTGCGCTTTCTCCTGTCTGTGCTACTGGCGGCAGTGGTTGGAAGTCACAAAAGTACAAATGCTTTCTTACTGTAGTCAAGTAGATTATTCAGGTTTAGGTTTCCACTCTTTTAAGTTGACAAAATAGGTTCGTTACTCATTTCCACGGCACAACGCGAAAAAAGGACGTAAGCAGAGAAAGCCAAAAGCCAAGCGCAGTTGAGAACTTGAGTTTTAATAAGGTGGGGAACAAAACTGGGACAGCGGCGACAAGGAGGAATGTGAATCTCCAGCCATGAACCATGAGCAATAATGGCAACAGATAGATTTGGATAAGCAAGATAATCTCCATCCGTGGCTTTATTTGAGAGAATTTGATGTTGTCGGCTCCAATTATGATTCATGACAAATACGTTTCATGTGCAAGCCTAGGGACCACCCGGTTCTGGTATTCAAAAAGCCTATACAGTAATCTAAAAAAATACGCATACTTTTAATAAAGATGTTGTTATCATTAGCATTTTGATACAATACAAATGCCAGATTCTTCATATTAAGGTATAGGAGTTGAATCTGTGCTTTTATCGATCTTTTTTTTTTTTTTTTTTACTTTTTTTACTACACAAGGGTCTGCACTTCTTCTACCTGTGTACAGAGTGTGATTGCTTAGTGGAAACTAATGGCTTTTCCACCGTCCACCTCCTAAACCTCCATCCCCGCCCCTGCATCCATCCCTCTCCTTCTCTGCTTTCCCGTTAAAAATTCTCCCCCATCTCACCCGTCTCTCTGCATGTCCTTCCAGATGCTGGCCAGGGGAACAGCTGACTAAATCTAAAGCTGGAGGCCCCTGGCCCTGGCCCCAGTCATGCTCCAGCCTCCCCCCACACAGCCCCCCCCCCCCGCCCCACGTTCCCAGCCCTCCCTTCTTTCCTTTCCTTTCTCTGGCCTCCAGCCCTTGGCTCCTCTCTCCGCCGCCCCGGCTCGGCCATGGCCCTGCCTCCGCGCCTCGGATCCAGCTCGGCTGGCTTGACTCGCAGCGCTTCCCTTCCAACCATCCCCACTTTTGCAGCTGAAAAGCCTCTAAACTCTCTCTCTCTTTCTCTCTCTCTCTCTCTGTTTTGCCCATAAGCACGCCTCATCCCTCCCTCCTTCCATCCCTTCTTCCTGTCGCCGACAAGCTGTGGCTGGGCCCTTGGTCTGGGCCCAACTTATCTGGACCGAGAATCCATCCAGGCTGGCCGCAGTTCAGTCCTCTGGCTCGCATACCCGGCCGCTCTGTTCCAGGCATTTCTCCCTGGCTGGTAACGTTAGTCACTGTAACTCATTGCGGCTCGCTCCCCCCTCCAAGCCACGTTGGGCTCGCACATTGGAGGCCTCTCTCCTCATGTGTCTCATTGTACGCTCGCACACTCCTTTACGTCTCTTTAACTTGCAGAGACAGCCCAGGCCCTGGCACCGACGTGAGTGTGTGTGTGTGTGTGTGTGTGTGTCTGTGTGCGAGGGTGCGACGCATGTGACGCGTGATTGGCAGCAGAGGGCGGGGGGGGGGGTGTGGAGGCGGCGAAGGGGGAAGTGGTCCTTGTCACATCTCCTGGCGGTTTGATTTCTGCCCAGGGAACGGAGCTTTTCGTCCCCCTCCTCTCGCCATCTCTGTGGCTGTCAGAGCTAGGCTGCGGGCTTGTGGGATTAGGTGGGGTTCTTGCCCATAGAAGACACCTGTCAGTGGTCTTCCACTTCCTCTCTGACAACCCTCCCCTGGAGCCATCGGCCATGCAGTGATTCTCAGATTAGGGCTGCACGATATTGGAAAAACATGCGATATGGTTGTTGAATATTGCAAGATCGATATTATATATTATATACAATATTTAACATGTACCTAGCGAAATGATATTTTTCTTATCTAATGAATTTTTTTTACCATGCTGCAAAAAGTTTAGTAATAGTCTTAGATGGCAATATGCTCATTTAATGAGGAAGTAAACCCCCTTTTTTTTTTCAAGAATATCTTCTATGCGTTTTTAGGCAACACAGGGGGCGGCCATTTTGTCACTTCTGTTGACTGAGAATGACATCACAGTTGTTCAGGTCTGAGATACCGACCAATCGTGGCTCGCTCAGCTTCAAAAAACAGGTGAGCTGCGACTGGTCGTAACCGGAGCCCTGAGCATCTACGATGTCATTTTCAGTCGATAGAAGTGACAAAATGGCCGCCCTCTGAGATGGACAAAAACAGGTGGATTTCGCTGCTTAACCCATATTCCACCAATGCAGTATTAATCAGAATGCCTTGTTTCAACTACTGGGTCTGCATAGAACATATTCTTGGATAAAATATGTTTGGGTTGGATTTTCTCTTTAAGTTTGCATCTAATTGGTCAAATTCAGAGGAAAAAAAAGCATAAAATTCCATATGAAACCATTTGCACGTCTTTGTGATACGCATTTTGCACAGGCCATTATTGCGATGACAATGTTTTTTTTTTGTTTTTTTTAAATATATACGGTGCACCCCTAATTCACATGACATGTTATTGGGTTCATTGGTTGTGGACTGGTTCTCATAGATGACTTTCCTGACTAAGGTCATTAGTAGTAGTGGTTCACATCAATGACTTAAGCCACACCCCGCAGAGCCACTTCCTCATGTGACTACTACACAAGCCGTAGCTACATGCTCACATCACGGCGGCAACGCCTTGTGGATTATTATCCGGCCCACTCTGGCTGTTGTTGCCATTTTGGTTGTTTGTGTATGCACAAAGAGGAAACCAGAGGGGCAGGTGGGGGAGGGAATATGTGCAGTTGGTGCCGTAAAAAAAAAAAAAAAAAAAAAAAAAAAAGTTTCCTTTTGGGTTCCTCGCGTTGACTGACAGATGCGGGAGGATGAAAGCACATTCCGAACGCAGCGCGCACTTCAAAGTGTCCTGTGTTCCGCCATTTATCGGCAACAAGCCGTGCTCCCACTGTGGCTTCTTGAAAAACGGGGAGGGGAGAAACTTGAAGGAACAGAGGCAGATGACAAGCAAGCAGCCATCCAAACAGCTGGAGGGGGCCCAGTGGAGGAAGAGGAGGAGGGCTGCTAAATAATCAGACCTAGGCGCTGTAACCGAATCGGACTGCTTTTCATAAGCACTCTCAATCAAAACAGCTTGTTTGATGCACACGCCTCCTGATACAAAGGATGTTTGAGCAGAGAAAAAGTGACTGCTTGAAGTTGGTTAAAAAAAAACAACAAATCTGCTTTGGGGACGTTTTGATGCCTCATTCTGCTTTTGTATGAACTAACACAACCCACGCCATTAAGTCTGTTTGGGAAAACTCACACAAAGTCAGCTAGTCCACTCTGAAGAATATGAGTCCACTCACTTCACTAAACTTTCCGCTCTTGACGTAGTGAGAAGCTTTTTAGCTATGCACTCCCATGATTAGATATTCCAAAATCACAACTGTAGCTATATTTATGTAAATTACTATGACAATGTGTTCATATGAGAAGGTGGGAAGAAAGTAGTCCTTAATTGGGGCCACCTGTCGTCCACGCAGGTCACGTCGGGGGCTGTCACAATTGAGAGCCATTGCTCGTGAAGTGGTTAACATAAGTGACTGATGATTAGGGATATTAGTAGCGTAGTGGGCCGCACAGGTGCCTTTTGTGATTAGGGGCCATTGGAAATCTAGCGGCTGACATGGGCCACTTGCAGTGGAAGTCATTGCGGAGAATTTCACGATTGGGGTGATGATCAGTAGCGTGCAGGTTCACAGGCTGACTGTTCGTAGTGCCCATGGACCTTTGAAGAGATTCACATTCAAGATTGTGGACTGTTGGCAATGCAGTGAATCACATGACTGGGGCACTTTTCATGTATAGTGATTCGTATTGGTGATTTTGTGTTTGGGGCTGCAGTTCACATCGGGGACTTTCATGGCTGGAGCCCATCAGTAGTGTAGTGATTCACATAGGTTAGGGACATTGGTAGGTACCAGTTTACATCAGGGTCATTCCTGATGGAGGTTATTGGTTGTCAATGCCGACTGACCATTGTTAGTGTCATGGTTTACAAGTGACTTTGGTAATTGGGGCCATTACTAATGTAGTGTTTTACACTTTTTGCTATTGGAGCTCATTGTTTAGGAGGGCAAGATGACTTTCATGATTGGCGCCATCTATCGTGATGTGATTCACAGATGCGAGGCAAGGTCGTTTACTAAAATTACCAAGCACATTGAAACACATTCTCAGAAGACTTTAAAAACATTTAAAGCATTTCAAAATAATATTTAGTAAAAGATACTAAAAGACCGTACTGTGACCAATGGTTTAAAAATGTATTTAAAAAAACAAAACATAATCAAGGTATGGGGAGGGGGGAGCAAAGTTTTTCACGTGGATTTTAAAGCACTTACACTTGGGCCTGATTTCATTTCTGTTGTCATCTTATTCCATTTGCGTGCAGCATAACAGCTAATTGCTGCTAAAGTCTGCACACCGCAGAGCCTTACTGGGTTCAAATATTCAGTCAGCATGTATTCAGGACCCAAATCATTCAGCGATTTATACAATGACATAGGTGACTCAAGTGATTTCTCTCTTGTTTGTTACTCTATGATCCATCCATCCATCCATCCATTATCTGTACCGCTTCTCCTCACAAGGGTCGCGGGGCGTGCTGGAGCCTATCCCAGCTGTCTTCGGGCAGTAGGCGGGGGACACCCTGAATTGGTTGCCAGCCAATCGCAGGGCACACAAAGACAAACATCCACACTCACAATCACACCTAGGGGCAACTTAGAGAGTCCAATCAACTTACCATGCATGTTTTTGGAATGTGGGAGGAAACCGGAGTACCCGGAGAAAACCCACGCAGGCACGGGGAGAACACGCAAACTCCACACAGGGAGGCCGGAGCCGGGATCGAACCCACAATTACACTATGATGTCACACTCAATTACAAAGCTGACGCAGCTCTCACACACCCCGCCATGGTCAGGCTTCCAAAACCACACCTTGGCCACCAAAACGTACCGCCGCACCGCGTGGTGGAAACATGGCTTTAGACACCCCCGCCTCTCACCACCCACACTCACATTGGCATCCATTGACTGCTACTGACCTAATTTGGGAAAATTTCGCTGACCTACTTCATGGGTGAATGCTGACTTGCCCACAGGATACGAATCTCGCATAAACACATTCTCTATCCTTTGCGGTGAACTCGCAGGTCCTTCGTATGTCCTTTCTGGTTGCCATGGAGCCGGGTTCATACCCCCGTGAACGAAAGTGTGTGTGTTGAGGGGGGGGCGGGGAGGGGGACAGGGATCCCTTGAAGTGGAGACGAACCGACATTCGGGATGTCGTCATTCGTCTAATGTGATGGCGCTGCGGGCCTAGCGCCCGCAATAACGGAACAGGTTCCGTACAGACGACACGAGGATAAGAAGTGTGACGAGCACACAATGGATGACTGTGCCGCGCGCGCCTCTTTTATTTGCCAACAATCACGCGCCCTCCAATGCAAATACGCACGCTTGCACCAGCGGCGAGTTGTCATGGCGACACATACAGATGTCAACAAAAGAAAGGCAACAAGGGGGTTGGGGGCGGAGCGGTCTTTCCTCTTCCTCTTTCTCTTCCGGTGGGGGTCTATTTCATCTCGCTGTTCATTGGCGTGAAAGGGGAGATGTTACTGTAATGTCTGCTTTTAGCGTGAGAGTTGAAACTGAAACCACCCAGAGAGGAGGAAGAGGAGCTCAATTCTCCGATTGCGAAGCTTCACCCCTCATTGATTTCTCCCCCTACCCTCCACCCCCTTCTGTAGCATGTGATGCCACCCCCTCCCTTTTGCTTTATAGTTTATCCTTGGGAGAGTGCTCCTAACATCAACGTCAATATTTACAGCAATAGCCCGCGGGCAGCAGCATCGACCTCGTGTACCTTTCCCCAGCCCCTCCCCTATCTCCTTCGCCGTCATCCTCCCTCCCCTTCATTTCTCCGCCTCTTGACCGCGGGTATTTGACGTCGACCTCAGAAATGCTGCACGACGCGTGTCAAGTAATATTAAAACGTGCGAGATGCTCACCTCCCACCCGGCACCTTCTTACGTGCCCAACCTTCTGCCGCAAAAACTGTCTGCTGTGGTTAATGTGAGATGTGACACTTCTTTGTCTTGCCCATATCTACATGGGCGTATTTGTGGCCCCTTATAGGAAAAAGCAACCATCATGACAATCCATCTATTTTCCACAGCGCTTGTCTTCATCAGGGATGCAAGATTGGGTGGGGTACACCCTGGACTGGTAGCAAGCCAATCGCAGACAAACAAGCACTCACATTCACAAAGACGCTTGGACAATTTACGCATGTCAATGAAACTAACATGGCTGTTTTTGAAATGTGAGGAGGAGTATCCCGGAGTAAAGTCACCCAAGAGATAATCCAGTGGAGAAGCAAACCCAGAGTTTTTTTTAAGGCAGATGTGCTAACCACTAGTTCACCATGCTGCCTGGTAGTCATAATAATAGGATTAAATGGAATGAATGGCTACTTTGGCTTTGTCGCACACTCCCAAAACACACGTTAACTTTATTGAAGACATACACTGCCCTCCATAATTATTGGCACCCCTGGTTAAGATGCAGTCGTAAGCCTCTATTAAAAAAAATAAAATAAAAATAAAATAAAAAAACTATATATATATAATATATGATATTATATTATTATTATATTACATAGGACCAAGAAAAGGAATATCCAACCTTTAATTCAAGTGCATTAAAGAAAAAAAAAATCCCACTTTGAGACATCATTCTTTTACATCAAATCATGTGTGCCACAATTATTTGTACCCCTTTTTGCCAACAAAACAGCACCTGATCTTCTGATCTTTGACAGTTCCTCTTTGCACAATCTCTCTAAATCATCCAGCGACTTAGGTCCTCTCTCCTCTTTAGCTCGCTCCACAGGTTTTTAATGGGGTGATGTCTGCGGACTGAGATGACCATGGGATGAGTTTGAGTCTACGTTTTTGTGTGTGAGAGTATGCTTCTGGATAAAAATTACATTTATTTTAAGGCTTTTAACACATTTTAACCAGGGGTGCCAATAATTATGGAGGGCACTGTACAGTAGGCGTGAACGGTTGCAAATTAGGTAGGCTAGGATAGGCTGAAGCTCATCTCCCCCAAATGACAACAAGCGCTATAGTTTTCACACACCAAAGAGGTTTTCGGCGAGAAAAAACTGTGTTTGCATGTAAACGGGCCCTTTCCTATACTTTCTACAACCATATTTGTAGCACATCTGTCTCACAGGCTCTGACCATCCTGCTTGTGTGGGCTTCCTCCAGGTACTGCGCCTTCCTCCCACATTCCCAAAACAAGCGTGTTAGGATTATTGAAGACTCTAAATTGTCCAGAGTTGTTAGAGAGAAGTGTGAATGTGAATAATTGTTTTTCTACAGTATGCACCCTGAGATTGACTGCCGACCAGACCCGTGTGTACCAAAGTCAGCTACACCCATGACCCTAATGAGTACAAAATGGATGGATGGACTTTCATAAGATGATAGTCCAAACCGCATGGAATTGTTTTTCTTTTTTAATAATGCTGTGTTTTTTTTGCACGTTCACAACACTTTTGCCCTCGCTGTGATCAACAAACAATGACAAACCGGAACATTCTGCAATCCAAAGTCTGCCAGCATTGTTCAAAACAAAACGAAAATGGCTTCTGAAAGGCTTAACTGACTTCCTGGTGCGTGCATGCATATGTTCTTTCATGTGTGTCAAGGTAATAATATGAACCTATTAGCTATATAATAGGATGTTGAGGGGGTTTTAGGCAGGCAGGATGATGGCGGGGGTGGGGGACGGCTGTCGTGGTTGCACAAGCATACTCATTGGAGATGGAGGAGAACGGCCAGTATGACCTCTGTGCATCCGGGAAGGAAGGGGTTAAATGGAGCTGGCGGTCCGGTCGGCGGGGGGCTGCTGTGCGTTACGCACAAAAAAAAAAGAAAAAAAAAAAAAGCAGCGGCTGGCTGGAGCTGAAAGGGGAAGTGCTGAGCTCAGAGGAACGCTGGCTTGCTGCCACCTAAACACCCCCCCCCCCCCTCCGCCGGCTCCCTTCCGCCAACCACCCCCCCTGCTCTACCCCTCCTACCCGCTACAGCTGAGCGCTCCCCATGCTTCCCCTCCGCCAGGCGTGGTGATGTGTGTCTGTGTGCCTGCTCAGGAATGCAAAAACCCCCACCCCCCCACCCCCCGCCCCGCAACCCACTCCCCGCCCCGCAACCCACTCCCTCGACTGGGGCCTGTGAGTGTGTGTTTATGTGTGCACGTGTGTGACTGTGTGTATGTGTCTGGAATGATGCCTCCCCTTGTCTAGTAAGTGACGTCAGTACACACACAACGGGTCAGCACAAGGCTAGGGAACATTCCCCGTGTGTGTGCGTGCGTGCGTACGATGGGAGGGGTCAACCGGAGACGAGCCAATTATTGAGGAGAGAGGAGGAGCTGTTTGGGAACAGGAGGAGGGTGATTGCAGGGAGCTGCTGAAGCCACTGCGTGCATAAAGTCGACATGAGTGTAGTGTGTCAGATCTGGGTTGGGTGATATTTTATACAGTGGAACCTCCAAGGATAAGCTATACAGTAAGCGCTCCGGCATTTTTACAGTTCACTGTTCATAAATTCACCTATTAGTTTTTTTTTCCCCCCTGTAGAACATACCAAGCTATTTTCTGAAGGAAAAAAAAACTGTTTGTGTTTTTGTGCTCATTCTGAAGCATATTAATGCCACAAGATGGCACCAAATTCCTGTCTAAATAGGAAAGTGACCTTTGGTGTCAAGGAAGTATTGTTGATGTGACGTCTCAAGTGAGTGACATACTTTGTACATTGGGCCAGAGCTATGTTTAGGCTGGATTCTTAACGAAAGAACTCACGAAAGGGCCTTTAGCATTTACTTTTACGGGTAATGCTGTAAATTGAGTTTCAAATGATACTAAACAATTTTCGCTATTTATGGCAGGACTCAGTCCTTACTATTTCTGAATTAATGTACATTGGACCATCTTTAGATGAGCTATACAGGACATATTAAACATCATTAACTAATATAGTATCCCAGTTATATTACTATTAATGTAGTTGTCTTAAGTGTATAGAATCAACCAGTGTGAAAACGAAATGTAGCATTTGTTGCTAACACTACGTCTTAATATTCCGTTTCCATCCCATTCAGTGCTCGTTATCACAAATTTCTTCTTTGTCATCACTTTAAACGCAGCTGATTCTGCTTCGTCACCTGTGTACTGAGCATCTGGGAAACTGGATGCTATGTTACCGCTACATGGTGATTTGGTCCCATTTTCTCTGATTGTCAGCACAATTTCTCTCCTAGTACTCAGATGGTGTTATCACCCAACAAAACAAAGGAAAATGTCGAAGAAAAAGCAAAGATGCCACTTGGTCTTTTGCCGCCATTTTCTACCGAGCAACCAGGACACTGAGTGCTGTGCAACACTACATTACGATATGGCCCATTTTCCGTTCGTTAGTTGTGATCATACTTTTGCCATTACTTATATCATTATGGGGCCCATCACCCCTTAAGTCCATCATAGAACCATGGGGAAAAGTCAAAAAATCAGGCAAAGGTGTTCACAGCGTGTGTGTGTGTCAGGTTGCTTGTCAACAAACATGGAGAGTAAACATTTGCCTGGTTACTTCCTGGATTTAAATAAGATACACAGGGCTTGCATACGTGCACACTCACACATCCTGTCACATGCAAATAATTATTTTCAGTTGGCCTCGCTTGTTGTAACACACGGCTTTGTAGTGCATCTCTTTGCGACAACTTTTTCCACACCAAGACGAATGCTGCAAATGGCTTTGATCAAAAGGATTTATTATGGGTGAAAGTGCAATTGAGGCGAGAGCAACGCATGTGTAATCAATTGTGACAAAATGTCATTTTGTACTAATCACACACACACACACACAAACGCACGCGCTCACACTCCCGGCAACACTTCCCCCAGCACCTACGCACATTCCAAACCAATGAGCTGCATTTATTGTTTGACTCTTTTGTTTATTCCTGAAGCTTGGCTGACTCCAGGCGGCATCACCTCACTTCACTGGGCTAGCACTATCACGTCTCCACTACTCGGTGGCTCGCCTTGCGTTTGGTTCCTTCAGCAGGGACTTACCTGACTTAACTCAACTCTTAATACCACCACTATCATGCCGCAATTATACAAGCCATCAAAAGCAGCATACAACTGTGCCACGTTCATCATCTGGAGCACTTCAGAATCAATATTATAAATCATAGTAGGACAACCACATAAAACATTTAAATAAAACACATCATACTCATCAGAGATACTGACAATTAAATTAGTAGATTGTTACAACAATTTTTTGCTAGTTGAACTTGGTTGTAACATGTTTGGCTGTGACGAACCAATCAGAGGAGGGAACAATGCTGATGATGTTGGGTGCCAGCCCTGTGAGGCTGAATTTCAAATCGGACTGGTTAAAGAAACTGTGTCATTGCTAATAAATTACATCAGGCAGCATGACTGATTCTGAAGGCTCTGGGCAGATTAGATTGACATGGCAGGAACATACAGTAGAGGAGAGGTGTCAAACTCATTTTTGTCACACACCACATCGTAGTTATGGTTTCCCTGTGCGAACCATGATCACCTCATATTATCACATGATTGGTTGATAGTTCAGTCAAACATTGTTCATTTTTTCCCAATTTATTTTAGGAATGGGAGTGGTATCAAAAAATGCTTGCAATATGTCAACATTATAAAAAGTGTAGGAAATGTTGCACATTTGTATTTAGCAAGAAACATAAAGTCAATGCACATGATTTGCCTTCGTGGGCCACGTAAAATGATGTTGCGGGTCGGTTTCCTGGCCCCCGGCCCTTGAGTTTGACACCAGTGCTGCAGAGGATGAAATCCAATTGGACAAAAAAAAAAAAAAAAATGATCACCACATGTAGTGGAACTAGTGCAGCCAAGAGAAATGCTATGAAAGGAAGAGAATTGAATATTTCATTGAAGATTGGAAATTGGAATTTAGGTCTTAAATGTAGGTCAGTGATTTTGATAGTGTTTAGGCTAGCATAAGAGGCCGTGCTAGTCCTGACCACGCTCCACTGCCCGTCTGCCGTTGCTATATGGCTTTTTCGTTCGGCTTGAAGGAGCACACGATGGCTTTTCAATGGGGCCCATCACCCCTTCACTCCATATAGTGTAGCTTACGCGGCCCTGCTGGGACACACCTCTGGCTAATTATGCACATTCATTCCCTGGCCCTGCTGTAATTTCATTCACGCTAATGAAACTCACACACGGATGACTATAATGTAAAGTTAATGTATAGCCAGGAGACGGAATTAGCAGGTCACTAGCTTCTCAAGTGACGTGGGTACATAGTCAGACGATGGGATGCGTGCAACCTGAGCGCAATAATTCTAGAATGAAGCGTTCAGTATAGATACGGTTGCTACAAAGTTGTTGACAAAGGGCCTCCCGAACAAAATGTCCACAGTATCGGCCTAAAAAGCAGCTGTCACTCCACATTGCAGCTTTGTTTTGTTGACTTTCTTCAAATACATTATAAATAGCCCCCCAAACGCGTGCCTTGTATGTCTTTATATAATTTGTTTCAAGTACAATCAGACACATTCGGACAGATGAGCAACATAGCGGACGCTAGTGAGGATCAAAGACGGAGCCCATTTATTCTAGGTGAGCTTTTTAAATAGCTTAAAATTGGTAAACGGCTTGTTCCCACCTTCATAAATGTGCTCTTGTGATGTTTTTTGTACAAAAATTAAAACAAGAGAATTGCCATTTTTTCTCAGTAAAATGTCCAGTCCAGCCTAGCTATCTTTTGGCATAGCAAAGTTAATGGAAACCACCAGAGGTGGATGGTTTGCATTTGTGTATACTAGTGAATCTGACATAAATGTATGTTTCCGTAAGTCTACAAAATCTAACTCAAAATCGTGGATGTTTGCACACAGCAACAATGAAAAAGAAAAGTTCCTTTATGCTAGGTGAGGTTTGTACGTGTGTGTTTTGTGTTAGGTGAATGGGGACTTTTCAATTTTCAAACTGCTAGCAAGATTTGAATGTAGCATCACGTATAGGATATTTTTGTCGTGGTGGGACAAGCTTGAAAATAATCATTAAAATGAAATTAGACGCATTAAATGGGGCCATAGAGGAGACAGAGATTATTATTGATAATATTCTTCTGTCCACACATACAGACAGCTTCAACATATGTAACAGAAAGTTGTTGTTTTTAAACCACAAAACTCCCCCTTTAAGACTGGAAAATATGTTCGTACTGTGTTATGACGGCTCTGCACAATTTAGACTAGCCGTCCTTTTAGCTAAGCAAGACTAACCTTAACTGTCGGCCGCAGCTGCATTGAATCACTTGATGCCTTACCGTTTTAAAGCTAACAAGGACATAAAAATGTAAATTTCCATAAATGTACACACCGAATATAGCATACAGCTTTACGATGGCAATGCCTTGTTTATTTTGCACAGAGCACAATAACGGTGCAACGATGTCACCCCAGAGAGATGAGCACTCACACTAGTGCTGCAAAATGGACTGTTAGATGCTTGGCTGAGTATTTAGAATAAATATATCTCTATATTTTGTATTTAGTAGTTTTTATATGCATAATAATTTATTCAATTCAATGAAATCTAACCATGTTCTATGTTTTATATCTTGTTGATGTCCAATAAAAAAGCAAGCATCTCCAATTCTGTACTCAAAAAAAACAACAAAATATTTTCCTCTTCAAATAAAGCGGGGACATGGTTTTCATTGGACACCGATGATGATATAAACTGTATTGAGATAAGATAACCTTTATGTTATATATACAATAATTACATTTAAATATGTGTATTATATATTATTGCAAATATACTCACGATACATTACTGTATTGCATTTTAATCAAAATAGTTATATTGGTAGGAATCCAGTGGAGTTCCTCTAAAGAAAAAAACTCTCCAAACAAAATGTGATGTAAAATAGTATAAACATATTGTCTTATCAACAGATTTTATATGTATTATTTTCTCCTGATTAAAATGTGCCTTTTGACGCTCTCATTTTATTAGTTCTTTGCAAGCAGTTTTATCTAATTATCCTTGTACATCAACGTTGTGGAAAAACTCTTGTCTCTCTTGCCACTTAATTTGCCTCCTACAGAGAAGCCATCTCGATGCCATTCATACGGCCACCCCATTACTGTATAATCCTCATCCCTTCTTTTGTTTCGATTTCTTCCTCGTACAGATGCTCGGCTGTCTCCGCGTCGACGCCCATCCTTCAGAGCGGCCAACCTTTTGGGATCCGCCACTGACAGTCCGCCCGTCCCGCGGAATTACAATCCATTTTGAAAGTGATAGTTGGAAAATTGCAAGTCACTCTGGATGTAGCGCTTGGCAACTAAGTGGCAGTTGGCGGCGGCTTGTCACTTGCAAACGCCAGCCAGTGACAGCTCCGATCCACCCCCCCCCCCCCCACCCCTTTCCCCCCGGGCTCCCCTATGCGCACCCCCTTCCGTCCTGATGATTAGCATGCACGTTGTGCTTGACGAAATCACAAAAAGCGAAATCAACTTTTACAGTGGTACCTTGAATTGGGGCGTGGCCTAGTGCATGACATCAGGGGGTAGTTCTATGTGAGCGCCTGGGCGTGAGTTTTCTCATTTTGTATTCATGCGTTTGACGGTTTGCCTTGCTCAGTAATCAGATGGACAAGTATTGGCGACTGTGGCACTCCTTGCCCACATGCAAGGGCATTACGGTACATTTAGCCGTTAAGTTGGGGCACTCTTAACGAGGGTGAGGGTAGCACTGTGTAAGCAAGTTGGGATCATGAGAGAGGTGAGAGGAAAACACATCTGGGGAGAAGGCTCCTCACCCTCCCCGGAGGGTTGAAGGCATAAATATGGCCGCCCTTGGAGCTCAGCTGTGTTATTTTTGCCCCTCCCACACCTAGTACACAGACACACATTTGAGGCAAGGTCTTCTGCAGGATAGCATTGATCTCTGTTTACAGTCTCCATGTGGGTGCTTCCTTATAGGACCACACATGCCCGGAGATCCAAAAAGGCCTCTTAATCGAGCCGCGGTGAGGAGATTAGGGGGGAAGCTCTTTTGGCCGTGGGTGGGACGAGGGTCCAAAGGTGGGGGTTTCCCGGCGACCTCTCTTCGACCCGCTGCAAATCTGTGCTTTTCGGATCGGATTCCAGCCCGGTAGCTTTTTTATCCACGAGGTTTTTCGCAGGCCATCTTTGGTCAACACGGGAGTCAGATGGCGTGTTTTCCAATCGGCTGCAGGCGCTCACGGGCCTCGGATCATAAAAAGCTTGTGTTGCTCCCCTCTCCGCTTTCCCCTTCTCTTGTCCGACGAGGTAATTTGATTAATGTGCGAGGCCAAAGTGGATGAGCACAGGCACATTTAACATCTATTTGCTCTTTTTGTTGACTCGCTTTCACAGCGGAATCAATCTTGGAGTCAGACTTTTTTCCGCACAGCCCTATTAGATTTTGTTAATGATCACTCCCAATTCAGCCAATAGTCATAATGACCACTCCCCGTCTTCTACTTTGACTTGGAATCTTAACTCAATTACAGAAATGTTTGTGGCTTAATCTAATTTGAGTTTCCACCCCCCTGTTTGGGGGACACTGAGCGCTTTTGTACGAATCTCAGAGGTTGCCAGCCGCCATCTTTGCCGCGCCGCCTTCACGCGGGGAGCTACATGCTATTTCATAGGCCGCGTATAAAAGCAGCATTCTTCTGACTCGCTATGTTGAAGACTTCCAGTCTGCAGCTTTTACCTGCAAGAAATTGTGTGTCGCGTAGGGATGAAAGGACTGTGACGAAAATCATAATCACTCATTTTGTGCCACTCAACCTGTCCAGGGTCACAGCTAAGTTGGAGCCTATCCCAGCTGACTTTAGGCAGGAGGCAGGGTAGAGCCTGAACTGGTCATCAGCCAAATGCAGGGTGCGCAGACTTAAAACCATTCAAACGCACGTTCACACGTATGGACAATTTTGAGTCTTAACCTAGAGTAATGGGTTTTTTTTTTTTCGAATGTGGGAGGAAGCCCAGGAAAGCAAACACACATTTTAAATGCATTATAAAAGTATTTGAACATGTGTAGTGTCAGTGTTATATACATAAATGGAAGGTCTGCTTCCCAGTGCCTGGGCGTTAGCCGTGACTGACAGCAGCTCCTGCGTGAGTGTGCTCAAATTTGTTTTTGCGTTTTACTGTTCTCACGGCATTCAAAAAAAACGTCTCAAATGTGCGTTGACTGTTGCATTCATTTCCCACATGCGAGGGCATTTCCATATGTAGGTATATTGTAAAAAAAAAAAAAATCATTTAAAACATGACTGTTAACCGCAGATTTGCACACTTTTGCAGAGCTGGGATTTTCCATGACAAAAAGATCAGTAAACTAGCAGGGCTCTGAACGACGAGCTGCGATATAGCGTATTAGCAAAGGAACACTTGTGCCACAGCGTGGCTGTATGTGGCTGAAACTCTCATAACTGATGTTGTCTTCTTCTTGTTGAATGGACAATGGTGGTCCTGTCTGGTCCACAGAGAGCAGTCCAGTTGACCAGCGCTTAAATTAAAAAGAAAACTGCAAAGACTGACCAGAGCAAATGGCTAATCGGGGGTGTGTATGTAAGTATACTTGGATGTTGGTGGGTTGCTTCACACACACGCACACACCACATACACCCATACACGCACTGTGTGCGTGTGTGCGTGTATATACATACATACACACACACACATGCGCGCATTCTGGCTCGCTCTTTCACACACTCTTCCACAACGCCGCGGGCCAAGTGTGATTTCACCGCTGCGGCCAGGAGGGGTTTCTAGGGCAACCTCACTGAGGCCTTGTTCTAAAAATGGCCGCCATGGTTACTTTGAAAGCCAAGGCCGGCCTCTTGAACCGGCACAGAATGGAGCCCTGAGCACCACTTGGGGAAGGGGGGGGGGGGGGGGGGGGGCTGATGCTAGGTGGACCAGGGTTGGAACCAAGCGCTTTAATAGCGAGCACATGAGACGTGGAAGGTTTCAAACCCGCCCAACCAGCAGTCATGGGAAATGTGTATGTGTGTGTGGGGGTGTGTGTGTGTAGCTAAACAGTAATATCCCTGTACTCAGCACTTGGCTAAATTAAAAGGGCATATTTGGCGTGGGGGGCACTTTTTGGTGCCCAGGCGATTGGACGGGGGAAAGGCGAAACTCATTACCTACCCATCTGTCAGTGAGAGGGAGAGCTGTGAGAAAAGCGCAAGGGTTGGTTGATTGGTCGGTTGGTTGGGAGGGCGAAACAAAACAGACTTTTGAATGAGTTTTATCACCACTTCATCCTCCATGTGTGATGAATTTGAAGAATTGCGGTAATTTAGCCTCGCGGGAGGAAAGACAAAAACGCTTTGGAATCAAACAGAACGTGCGGCTGTTTCAGGCTTTGCATTAGTATGCTGTTTTATTCTGTTGTTGTTGCTCTCACATTTTTTGGGGGGATGTTCTCTTTTCATTGCACCCTCCGGACTCCTCTTGAAACACGTTACACACACACACACACACACACACACACGCTTACAACACTTTGTATTACAGAAACAACATGTGCTACTCTGAAGACAAAACCGGTTCAGCGTCACTTGCCGCACCAGCTTTTAATCAGGAGGAATAGCATCCCTGCCGTTGCCTCGGCAACCTTGTATCTACTACTCAATGACACTTTTCCACTGAGAAAACCCTCCTACTGGATTCACACGTTCTGTCATGTGACGTTTTGAGTACAGTAAATGACTTTGCCTACGACGATGTAGGCTCAGGTGCTGCTGTACTTAATGTTTTTCATTTGATTGTCTTCTATTCATGGCCAAGAAGTGTTTTTCACTGCAGTTGTAGCTTTCGATAGATTGCGGCACGTTCAGACGTACAGTATTTTACACATTTCAGGCTTCGTTGCTGTTGTCGGGAGTGTATGTTATGATTAAAGCCAGGATTCCCGTACTAATATTTCAAGGACTGAAATGCTCATTGGTCAAGCAGATTTGTCATTGCAAGATTTATTATCATACACAGGTAGAGATGACAATCAGAAGCACATATGCTAACATTATCTGTGGTTGTGTCTTGGCATGGGATGCTGCAATATTACACTTCACAGTCTCCACTTTGCTGTAGTGGCGCTTAGCCTCCTTTTCGAATAAAATGTGCCTCTTACACGTAGCTGACAACTTAATACAGGAGAGCTTGTTGTCTTCCGACTGAGGCGTTTCTTGCCACGTGGGTTTTGCAGTTTTCTTTAGGGCTCCACTGATACGGATTTTCTTAGGCCAACTTTTGGCATGGTAAAATTTAGATAACTGGTTATTCAGCCGATTAATTTAAAAAAAATACATAATAAATAAAGTAACTTCTTTTTTTGGGTCCTTAGCACTTAGCTGCTATTCAAACCCAGAACTTCAGAATTGTGAGTCAGGCATCCTAACCACTGTTCACCGTGCTGCCCCTATAGAGCAAGTAAGGAAGCAAATTAATAAACGATACTAGGTAAAGTGCAGCACTCGGAACAAGGTGGAATTTTCTTAACAGGGATCAGCACCAATGTTTTTCAGCTTTACAGATAACCATCCTCCTGCATATTTCTGGATTTTGCCATGAAAGTCATGCTTTATTCAACATTTTGAAACCACAACTTTAAAGGAGGGAAATCAGCCCAAACATTTTTTTTTTTCAAGAATATGTTCCCAGCAGGCCCACTAGTTGAAACACGGCCTTCTGATCAATTTTGCGTTAGCGGAATATGAGTTAAGCAGTAAAATCCACCTGTTTTTAGCCATCTCAGGGGGGCGGCCGTTTAGTCATTTCTGTCGACTGAAAATGACATCACAACTACTCGGCACTCAGGTAAGGACCAATCACAGATCGCCTGTTTTCTAAAGCTGAGCCGTGATTGGTCGTAACCTGATCCTGAGTTGTTGTGAAGTCATTTTCAGTGGACAGAAATGACAAAATGGCCGCCCCCAGTGATGGCTAAAAACGGGTGGATTAACGCTTACTTCACAAACACAATATTTCTCAGAATGCTTTGTTTCAACTAGTGGGCTATGTTTGGCTTGACTTCGGCTTTAACTTAACTGAACATCAAAGCAACTGGTGGTGTAGTTTTGGCATAATTATGGGAACAAAAGTAAAAGTGAAACATCTTTTCTCCAAAGCCTTCTGTTATCTGAGTGTAGTTACACACCAACAGAATCCTGTTTAGGACTCCGTCGCCGCACCAGCTGCACGGTTGTAAGCCTTTTTGTCCCACTTAGGTGAGTCGGCGTGACTCCCTCGCAGCGGCGCTGGCTCACTTTGATCAGCGCAGATGCAGGCGGCTGCCATATTCCGCGCTCACTGCGTCTTGTGTGAATATTGTTCGCAAAGGTGTCCTCCCTTTTGCCAGCTGGCTTTCACCATGGTAGGACAAAAGACAAGCGCATTTCCTTGGCAACGTTTGCATATTCGCCGCCAGCACTTCCTGCTCATGCAGATAGCGTTGTAGCATCGGTTCATGTTCTCAGCAGAGGTGGCAAAAGTGCTCACACTGTGTACAACGTAAGTAAGAAGTGCAGATACTTAGGTTAAAAAAAGACTGGTAAAAGTCAAATTGCTGTTTCAACTCCTTACTTAAATAATAGTGCAAAAAAATCAAACTATAAAATGTACTTTTACCCTTTAACTATCCACTTCACCATGAAATGCACTCAACCAATTAGTTGAGCACATGGAGAAACAAAATAATCAGTTTTAAGTGACAAAGATGCCTTATGATGCCTGCGCAAACATGTTTTTAAGGAAATGATGTAAAAAAAATTCCAACACCTTTAGTTATTGTAGAACTCAAATCAAGGTGTTCCGTTGATAGAAAAAGTAACTGGTAATATTTGATCTTTTTTTAAATATACATTATTTACAGTACGTTGAAAATAAGTTGCAATGAAATAATTAAAAATAAATACATAAATAAAATTACAGTATTCAATTTCTTTTTGTATTGAATGTTTGGAACTTTACAAAATAAAACTGTAAACATTTGTAAACAATGTTTTGACACAAGTGTCGTTTAAGAACTGGCTAGCGTTTCTACAACTTTTATGCTAACAAAACAATACAACGTATCTCAATATGTGTTCTTGTCTGTTCTTGCATCCGCGCGATCTAGTGAAACATGATCAGTCGCGGCCCAATTACTGTTCCATTTAAGAGTATGTATAAACCAAGAACGGAATACCCGCATGTTCTTGTCAGCTAGCTTAAACCAAGGATGCATCGCTTGTATACTTATGAAGGCTTGGCCTTGAAATATCCCAAATTGCATTTCATGCCGCTATCACGGAAGTACGTCAGAGTGGTGGCGGTGGTGTTGTGTTTATCAAGCACACAGCCGTTCTAATTTAGTAAGAGACTCGCGCTCTCAGAAAGAATGCGCTCGCGTGCGTTCTTAGGAAAACTGTTCTTGGTGAGTTCACGAAACCGTACTCCGCATTCTTCATATTGAGAAATGGCCAATGTGTATGCAGAACTTTGCCAATTTTGGGATCAGAGTAACAAAAAATGCTAAATTAACTAATGATAACAACGGGGAAAAAAATACAACTTCTTTGTATTTTCTCAACATTAGTTGGAGAACTTTCAAAAAGCCAGAAGTTGCTGGCTTTTAGGCTGACACAAACAAGACACAACGGACTCGCCACAAATCCAATTCTTTGAGCTAACTACATTAAACAATTCTCTTCATGTCCTGTTTGCTCTCCGAATCAGTTGTGGCATCGTTACTAATATTCCAAAGCTACAATTCTCTCACCGTTAAGTCCTCAAGATCTCAATAATATTCGATGTTATTTCTCCCTGTTTAAGGCCTTTTAACGTTGTCATCATCCACGGAGTTTGAAAAAAAAAAGGAACAAGATAATTATTATTTATTATTACAAGTAGGCAGTAGAAATGACAGATATCTTGTTTTTCAAATGGACTGGAACACGGTGGTTCTCAGGCGTGCTTACAAAGTGTTAACGGTTTAGAAGACTTGTTTTATTTAGCGCTCAACCTGCTAGCGTATGCGCCGAGACCCTTGATAACTGACCTCTTGTTTAGCCAACGCATGCGTTCCATTTCCATCTGTATGCAATGAAATATTCAACTCCTCCCTCGCCTCTCACATCAATGGAGAGCCGCTTTGATATCTGCTCTAATACATGCTTGATATAACAGCCTTGCGTGCGCTCGGCCCTTTGATAAACATGTTTAGGTGATGTATGTCTTCGCCTGTGTAGTTCGCGCATCTCTCCTGAGCGCATAAATGCATTCATAATCCTCCTTAACCACTCCCAATATTAATAAATGCATGATCTCACGCTGCGGCTGGGCGTGTGCGTCTGTTTCATATGTTCATCCTGTGCGTGTGCGTGAGACTCCGCCCTGCTCATTCATATTCGCCCCGGCATAATAAAAAGCGGACGTGCCTCCAGATAGCACAGTCAGGGCTGAGATCAAACATTGTATTCAAAGTCGTGGGAGGAGGAGGAAGGAAGGGGGGGGTGTATAATTCATACTGGAACGTCCCCACACGCTGCTCACATCCTCATTGTTGTTCACATGCATTGCAGATGTGAACTCACAGAGATGTCTCACTTAAGCGGGGTAAGCAGAATTTTTTTTTTTTTTTTTTTTTTTTAATGCAAAGGACCACACGACAAAGGGGGGAAAAAGTGTGTGCTTATTCATATCGTGTGAGAAGACCAACACAACGATATCTCCACTGACACTGATCGCTACGGCTCATCCAGCCTGCCGGAAAATACAAAGAAGAGTAATAGAGTAATAGGTGGGCATTCCGTGCCAGACTGACAGACCGGTCCATCTGTCCGTCACTGACGGATGACCATTCTCCCGACGAATGACGGGACGCTTTTTAAAAACGACGGACTAACCACAGACGGAAGTGGATTTTTGTCCGTCCATGTAATCGCCACCTAGACCGTCTGACGGACCTAGCGGATGGACTTAACTGACGGACTGATCAACTGACGATTACAATTCAGTTCATCGCGAAAAATGACGGACTGATGAATGGCGGTCGGGTACCCGGGACGATGATGAAGCACCTGCAGTTTCAGGTCACAATCATAAGGATTTGCTATCATAAATATTGGCTACTGAACAGGTTTAACATTCATGATTGTCAGCCCAGAATTTTTTTTTTATTTTTTTTTTAAAACAGGATGCATCTGATTATCAGGCTTTTGATGACTTTGACACAATATAATTTGGCTCAAGTTTTTGTGTTTTGTTTTTTGAATAATGTGACGTCTGAAACACAGCACAATATAAGGCCACTGGACCAGTTTTCCCGTACAATGTTGAAGCAGGATTACATTCAAACACCTGGATCACCTCAGATAAATTCGAAATACCACTTTCTGAGTCTGTGAGTGGCTTTGTAGACTTTCCCCATTGAGCGCTGCTATGGTTGCTCATCTAATGACGTCACACTTCCGCTTTCGTGCTCGTCAGCCTCTCACTTTGGAAAAACTGATTTTTTTTTTGTTAAAGGTATGAAATAGAAACGATTTTTTTTCATGCTTTATTTTTTGGTGAATGTTTTATTACTTTACTTGGATTGCATTTGGAATTTTCTGAAATGAGCTTAAAGACCAAATGCGAAGTCTTTTTGGACTGCCTTGTGTGAATGTGCCCTAAACTCTCCAAAGAATCAAATTAATCTCTGTTGACCAATCAAAAGACATTGCTTTGTAACCGCACCCGTAAGGTACCGTACTTGGATGGTACCTCAATGATGGGCACTCAAAAGTGCTGTGGTACAGGTACAGATCAGTTGATACCTCCCACAACGTTGTATTAAAATTCTGTTGAAACTGGATTCATCGTCATACCATCAATGAGAGAAAACCCGAGGACAGTCTGTCCAGGTCCTCAGCAGTATTTATTTGGAGGCCTCAATCCTCATTCCTCACCACTGTTAATTTCATTCGGTGAAAGGGCACAGTCGTCGATGTTGACGCCACAACTCCCAGTTTTCTTGCTCCATTCCCTTTGTTTAGCGAAAACAAGTTAACCCCTCCCCTTCCCTTGATCTTATTTTGACGAAATCTAATTACTTAAAAGAGACAAATTGGTTAATTTCGAAACGAGAAAACAAATAGTGGGACACCAGTTATTTTCAACCTTCTTGGAATGAGTTGGTCAATGCTGTGAAGTAATAAGTCAAAGAACTTGTACTCGTTCTATTTCTTTCATCAATCATTTACCAAAGGTGGCAAAAATACTTGTATGCTGTACTTAAGTAGAAGTTCAGACAGTTACGTTAAAAAAAATGTCTCTGGTTAAAGTAGAAGCACTGATTCAACTCCTTTACTGAAGGAAAAGTAAAAAAATATACAGACTGACTGAGAATGTCTTCAAGTACAATTCAATTCAATTTGGTTATTTTTAAAACGGGGACAGTGCACATCAATCAACATTTCTGTAAATGCGCCAGTTTTAGCTAAAAAGCTAATTTCCAGCTATAGTCCCTGTGCAAGGTGTCAAAAGCAGCTGCTGAAAAATAAAATGACATCATCAGTTAAAAACACATAATAGCATGCAGAAAGACACTTTACATTACAACACAGCACTACCAAAGGTGAAAAGTATTTTTTGTGAACGTTACCTCAATAACTACAGAGTTATAAGTACATCTTTGTAAAAGATGAAATGTATGGTATTTCAAAGTTAAATACAACTAAACTTTATTTAGCAAATGTGCTGAACTGGATTTAAAGAAAAATGTTGAATCCACTGTTAAATATGCAGTTTGAACATTTAATTCAGTGTTTCCACTGAGAATAACTGAACTAAGCCCTTTTTTTTTGTCTTTCTCTTCTCCAGGTTTCCACTTGAGCGGCACAGTAACGGACCCCGCCACGCCCTCGACCCCCGAACTCGTATGCAGCGTCAGTGTCAGCTTTGACCGCTGCAAGATCACAGCAGTCACATGCACTTGTGGCAACAAGGACATCTTCTATTGCGCCCATGTGGTGGCGCTCTCGCTTTATCGGGTACGCAAGCCCGAGCAGGTCAAACTGCACCTGCCCATCTCGGAGACGTTGTTCCAGATGAGCCGCGACCAGCTGCAGAAATTCGTCCAGTATCTCATCTCTGTCCACCACACAGAGGTGTTGCCCACCGCACAGAAATTGGCTGACGAGATCCTGTCGCAGAATTCAGAGATCAACCAGGTCCACGGTGAGTGTGTGCTGGATAGCGTTTGGGCCATAATATTGACGTGTCGGATTATCCAAATGATAAATCATCATTACACTGCAGACGCTTATCAATATGGTTGATAAATGCTCAAAGGGAATTTCACTCTGTGTGAGTACACTATGGATTAATACCTCTTCAATGTAATGGGTTAAGCGTGAAGTGTCAGAAATCCAAACTGAGAGAAAACAACAAATTCATATGACCCCAAATGTTATTATTATTATTATTATTGTCGCAATATAGTGATATTAAGGCTAGCGTGGGCAAACTATGTCATTGATTATGTATCAGGAGTGACACTGCGATATATGATAGCTGAATGACTAGATATGGAATAATGACAAAACATTTGACCTTCTCAAGTTACATTTTATCAGATACACGATGATTGATGGATTTGTATGTAAATGACCATTTTAATATATCCACCTTTTTTTTTTTTTAGCTGCGTAAATATCGAACTGAATCATTTTTGGGATAGTCATATAATCGCTGTATTGTGATATTTAGCTGGACAACATATTGCATTTGTGTTGTATTGGGAGAAATGCTCTGATGTATTTGTCTGGCTGGATGATATATTCTGAATGCAGTTGATCATTTTCTTTAATGTCCTTAATTTATAGAGACTGCAACATGCATTGTCAACGACTTTCTTTCAAACAGTCATTTGGTGTCGTGATCCTTGTGTGTCGAGAGCTACTCTGTGATTCCTCCCCTCATTTGAAATAGGCCATGCTCGCATTTACCCATGCGGTCACTTGTACGTGGTTTATCGTTTCGCCTTTACCTGCGCGTGTGTGTATCGACTCAGGGATGAAGGCAAATTGAGGTAGGATCAATGCCGCCCTCATTAATGGGACCCAGACAGTAAAGGGGAGATTGGATACCTCTAATCAACGCTTTATAGAGCCCTTATTTACCTCTTGAAGTGGAGCGATAGGGAGATGAGGATGATTGCAGGGAGCTTTAAAAATGAGGAGCATGTCTGTTGTTCTGTTCAGTTGTTTGCTTCCATTCTACATTGCATATCATCTCCCCTCTCGATTTTTGTGCAATGCTATGAATTTAGACCATAGCGTTTATTGTGCTATATTTTTTAGTGACTTGTCCTTACCAGTAAAAGTCTGAATACATTAACGGGGTCATTCACAGTATTAAAACTGCGAGCAGTGTTTGAATGTCGCATAACTTCACTAGTCGTCCACCCACTGTCACCAAAGCCACACCCATCACTAATTTGCAAGAGATATGCACCGTACTTTAGCCGACGTTAGCCACGACTGCTATGCAGTACTTTGGTAGTGTGACTTACGGTATTTGTAATGGAGTGTGACTATAAAAGTAAATGTTAGTTGAAAGCTTTGCTTTTGGGAATGTACAATCAATTTAAAATTACAAAAGAAGAGATAAGCTTACCAGTCTATCAGAAATGTTGCTAATTCCATGTCTCTGAGCTGAGTGAGCTCCCTCCACCTCCGAAAGGCAACCCCATGTTTTCACCCTTGTTTTGTCTGCGCATCTGTCCCGATTCCCTCTTTTATCGCTTCTTCGCTCGGTTTGTCTTTGCTATTCTTGTGCTCAGTTGTTTGTAAACAAGGGATAGGTTTTTTTTTTTTCTGGAGAGGGATATTCTGCCATAGTTTCAGCAAAGCCCCTGAAGCCCAAGGTAACAGGTCAGCATGAGGCCAGCAAATGATTAATACCTCGACGGACTTGCCTCCTTTCTCTTATTGGTTGTTTGACAAACGTACTACTTTCAGTTCGGAATGACAGTTTTAGCAAATATGACAAGTGATTTTTTTGCTGGGGGGAATTTGTAGTCACCCTTAAAAGACCACACACACATTTCATGTTTTGCTAAATGTATTTATTATTTTTAGATTATTTTTAGATTATTTTTGTGCTTACAGTATGTATGTGTCATTTAGGTGCTCCGGACCCCACAGCTGGGGCCAGCGTGGATGACGAAAACTGCTGGCATCTGGATGAGGAGCAGGTTCAGGAGCAAGTCAAGCTCTTCCTGTCCCAGGGAGGATACCACGGCTCGGGCAAGCAGCTCAACTTGCTCTTCAGCAAGGTCAACAACCGCCGGCGTTGTTCCTTCCACACACACATTGCAACCAGGCGACAGGCGGGCCTCCACACCATTCCGCCCTCAGGTTTTCATTTTCACCGCAACAAGACAAATGTAGTCTCTACTTTGCATCTGGTTAATATTTTCCCTCTCTAGTGCACTTATACGCTCCTCATCTCCCTCCCGAGAGGAGACCTTTGTTCTCCAAGTAATCTCCAACGTCCATTGGCACATGCATTAGAAGTGCTGTGCTGCCTCTTAGCTTGCGGCTAATTGCTGGAGGGAGCCAGTGAACGATGTATGCAGTATAGATATACTGTACACTCATGGGCCATGACATTAGGTACACCTCCGCAATCTAATAAAATCCAATAGCTCCATCAAGCATTCTACCTTCAGAAAGGTACCGTATGGCTGCAAATAGTGTAATGATCTGGGGTGTTTATTTACAGATGGAGGGAGGTCTTTCTGGAATATTACAACAATAAAACAACATCATTATGTGAAGGGAAAGTAGAGTTTATAAAACAAAACAAAATTGTTATTGTGGAGATCTAAAATGTACATTGACCTCAGTTACATTTGATCTGAGAGGCTTCACATGCTTCCGTAGACACTGTTGTCCTGGTTGCAACATATTTCAAATGGGCTCATTAGTTAATGGCAGTTAACTGTCCTTGTGTGAACTGAGATAATTACAGTCAAAGGGAGGCGTCTGTCTAAGGGTCACATTTGTCTTAAATGGATGACCTGCCAACATATGTTTCAACTTTTTAAGTTACAAGTACAAGGCAACGAAATGGAGAAATCTAACAAGAAATGCATAAGCATTAAATAGCAAATTAAGTGTATACAATAAATACACGCTAAACAACAAGCCATGAATATTTTAACAATGCTCAGCTAAAACAGGTGATGACTACCATTTATGATGATGGTTGTAGTTTTGGTGTCATACTGAAAGCTGCTTTTAATATTTCGTCCATCTCATGTCGCTAAATAAGCAGTTAGCTAGATGGCGGCAAGCTAGCTAGCCGATAAGTCCGATGCTAACATTAGCAGTTGACTTATATTCTTGCTCTTCTCACATTCTTTACTTCCGTATCCCTTCTTTTTGGAACAGATATCACAAGAAGCCAAAGAAAAAGACAAACACACGCAGAGTTAGTATGTGATGCTTGCTGAAATGAGGTTGACGTATGTGTGCTACTTTCAAGGCGCTACAACTACAACCACTGGAATAAATATAGTTTGTTTAAAACCGGTTTGACAGGATCAATCAAAACTTAGCAGTATAATTTTGTGATATCCCGATATAACTCTTGTATTGGATCCGATGTTATGTGGTGCACTTTGGCGTGGTATTATAGTAGCAAAGGTGAGGTTTCCGTTAATGTGTTGTGTGTAAAGTCAGCAGAGCAATACCATTAACGGTCAGGCTGTTCGGCTCCATGCTTCTTTAATAGGCTTTATGTATCCACATACACATACAGGACACACACACACACACACAGTCACATTCATATGCACAATAGAATTTGAAAATTAATACACACACAGATGAGAAGCAACACCTAAATAAATGACAGTGTTTCTGCTTTGTGGTGACATGTGAAATAGAGTGGAATTGTGCGCCAGCCGGCGTCCATAACAACCAGTGTGTCCCAAGTTTAAGTGCAACGTGTCGTCAGAATTCAATGCAACCTCTCACTCGGCTGACTGCCCCGACGTAAAAAACATACTTCAGGCTCGAAACCGCTTTGAATGGCAATCAGTCCCTGCGAGTCGCATCAGCGCAAGGACGCGCGAAGTACTCAAAGCAACATTTCAGAGGACTAAAAGCCAGGAAGCTCTATGCCTTTGCATGTTGTGACCGTGGAAATGCTACAATTAGCAACCAAGGCAACCATTTCAAAAGGCATTGGAAAATCCAATGCATCAAAGAAAAATGTGATCAAAAACTTCTCATGAAAAAAAATAATGTAACTTCTCTCTTGCTTTTGATTCACGTGAATGACTGGTCAAATGATTAACTGTATGAAAGTGAATGATGCATAAAGCCTCATCATAAAATGTAGCCAAGGGCAGAGGACTGTATTTAGTCACTTAAAAGTCAAATGCTTATGATTTCTGATTAATTTGATAATTAAAGAAAATATATTTCATTGAGTCCCTTGAGTTGTGAAGTTGTGTGTTTCTTCTCGTTTTGTTCGTGTCCACAGTGACCTTTTTTTAAGTCGCTTGTAAGGGTTTGTTATTGCATCCACATTGTGTGCGTGTTTAAAGTAGGTGCGCATACTGACGGCCTTCTCTTTTGCAGGTGCGAGAGATGCTGAAGATGCGTGACTCCAACGGAGCGAGGATGTTAACACTGATCACAGAGCAGTTCATGGCCGACCCTCGGCTGGCACTGTGGAGACAGCAAGGCACCACCATGACAGACAAGTACAGACAGCTCTGGGACGAACTGGGTATGGCATGAACACACACACACACACACATGCGCAAACACACGCCTACACGCTCACACAATACAGAGACACACATTAATTTCAGCAAGGTGGCTGATCGGACCAGGCGATGCCCAAAAGACACACACAGACGTGTTTGTGTTTATCCTTTGTTTTTGACAACCCACGCAGACACACACACACACACACACAGAAATCCAGTGTGAATTTTGGGCCAGATAACAAACATGGCCAAGATGCAGTAAGACTCTCCACAAACATGGCCGATATGCTGTAACACACTCAACCAACATGGCTAACATTTTCGCAACACAGTCCTCCATAACATGGCTGCAGTGCACCCAATAAACAAAGCTTGCATTCTGTAACAAACTCCACAACATGGCTTCAACGCATTTCACGATAATGGATGCACCCTCCTCCACAAACATGGCCGGAATGCGGTGCTACACTTTACAAATATCGCTAACACTCGGCAACACACTTCTCAAACCTTGCCCACACACTCTAACATACTCCAAAAACATGGATGACAAGCTTTTACTCGCTCCCCAAAATGGCCGACATGCTCAAACATGTCACAAACATGGCCGCAATACTCTTCACAAACACGAGTGGCACTCTGTAACACACTTCGCCAACATGGCCGACATATTCCACAAACGTGGTTATTTTCCATAAAGATGCAAAAAAAAAATATTGAGGCAGAATTTCAAATTGGTTAAGTTGAGTTTTGTATTATTCTTTTATACTAAATCCCTGCACATTTGCAGCTCTGCACTATTTACGTTTGATGCAGCGTCGTCTTGTGACAGACGCCCAAAGCAGAAAAAGCGACCGGACAGCCGCCATGTTGTCTCTAGTCTTTGTTGTTCCCCCTTGTCTTCGTCTCTTGCGTGGTTGACAACGATGTCTCTTCTCCCTTTTGTTCTCCTCGTCGTGCACTTTTTGTTTGGGCAGCCCAATGATCTCATCTGTTTCAGCGCCACATATTCCCGGAATTGGACGTGCGCGTCGGCTCTCTTCTTTTTTGAAGTCGACACTTCAAACCCTTCTTCTCGAGTCCTTATCGCTCCCCGTGATGTGCGCTCAACGCCGCCCCGCTCGCCTCTTCTCTTCCTCTCTCCTTCAGACTCACTCTTTTGTCTTCGCCTCCTTTTGAGGCTGCGGCTCCTCGTCTTCCTCCAGACTCAAAAGCCAAGCCTCGTCGTCCGCATCAGCTCCTTCGTTTACGTTTCCAATTTTTTTTTTTTTTTTTTATTAACATTTCTTTATGTTCGCTCTTCATTTTTTTTTTTACCTCTTCACGTCCCGTCCTTGTCTTTGCCCTTTCTCCCAAACCCACCCCTCAACTTCTATCCACACACAACGGGGCGTGTAGCTCAGTCTATAGAGCAAAATCCCCGAATGTGCTCACGTCCCATGAGACTGAAGCACTTTTCATATTCTGTTTGTGCCAATTTGCTCCAAAATGATGTGTGCGTAGTCTGCATTGCCTCGGGACTAGTTAAGTTCTTTCACATACTTTTTTGTGGGGTACAAAATGTGCTCCAGGAGGAAAATAGTGAGGCCGCCAAGAGTGCTGCGCTTCTTTGAAAGACACAAGATTGCACCATGGATATAAAATGTCTACACACCCTTGTTCAAATCCCAGGCTTTTGTGACATCAAAAATGAGACCGGGTTAAATCATTTCAAAAACTTTTCCCACCATATATGTGACCTATAGTCTGTATAACTCAACTGAAAAAAAAAAAAACACCGATATAATGTGGTTGCACAAGTGTACACACCCTCTTATAGCTTGGGATCTTGCTGTATTCAGAACCATTCACATTTTATCTCATTTATGAATGATCGGGCCCATCTTTCCAGTGTAAATATCAAATGTGGCCTTTGAGCACAAAAACCTTTCCAACCCCTGGGATAAAGTCTCCATGTTTTGGCGTCCACCAGGTGCCCTGTGGATGTGCATCGTACTGAACCCGCACTGCAAGGCGGAGCAAAAGTCATCATGGTTGCGGCAGCTGCGCAGGTGGAACAGCGTGGACGTGTGCCCATGGGAAGACGGAAACCACGGCAACGAGCTGCCCAACCTCACCCATTCGCTCCCACAGGGTGCCCACAGCAACCAAGGTCAGTGTTGCGCAGGTTTTTTTCACGTGTCAATTTCGTTTCATGGTGATCAATATAAAAGTTAATTTGCTGCCCGGCTGTTTTGTTTCTTTTAATTGGTTCCATGTTGGAGATTCTCCCCAGGTTTTCACATGTACAGTGAACATATAATTATGCATAAATGAAACACGTAAGACCCTTTGTATAATGACTGTTTTTGTTCAAATTGTTTATTAATATTAGGCTAATTGAAGACAATGCTTTATACAAAAACATTATCCATACTCTTTTTATTAGGTTAATGGCCATCTTTTATCTGGAAATGGTCCAAGAAAGAGGCAAAAGACTATAAAAAAATTCCAAAATTATTCAAACTCTTCTCAAAACACACAAACTTCTAAAATATATTTTTTATTAAAAGGCTTTGGATTTGAAAGTTATGTTTGAATGGTCTAACAATGTAATAAAATTATATCTATTATACATTTTATAATTTCAACAAAAAACTATCAAAATTGGGACCATTTTTCACATTCTTTTTTACCTGGAACACCACAGGTACATTTTAGCAAACCAGGCTGCCTTTTGTTTTTGACTTTTTTTATTTTATTTTAACATTCCTAAACATGTTGTGAACATTTGGCACCCGGGCCACACTATTGTATTGTATTACAGTACTGTATTATTATTTAAGTGTTGTTGTTTTACATTCTTACTATTGTTATGATAATACTTGTTATTACTGTATTGTGGTGATTCTTCGAATCCCTTCTCTTCCTCTTAGAGATTTTGTTGATAGCTTTGCTAAAATGGTGCAAAACATTTTACTTGGTTTCTCAAAAGTGTCGAAATACGCTCTTATTTTGATAACAATTTCAAAAGCAATAGAAAATGCTTGTTTTTATTTACGTGTTTATACTCCGTCATCCCCCTCGCAGAGATGCGGCCCCATAGGACTGTTTTCACGCGGGCCATCGAGGCCTGCGACCTGCACTGGCAGGACCGCCACCTGCAGCACATCATCGCCAGTGACCTCTACGCCAACTACTGTTACCACGACAACCAGGAGGGCTCCCTGTTTGACGCGCGCGGCTGGCCTTTGTGGCACGGTGAGTGGAAAATATAGAAACACGGCAGATGTAATGGATAACATAATAATATCATGACATAAAAGTAGTTATAGTTGACATAAACTTGACAGTTCTTTCCCTCTGCTTTTCTTTTTAGAACACGTCCCGACTGCTTGCGCCAGGGTGGATGCCCTGCGTTCCCACGGTTACCCTCGAGAAGCACTCCGTCTGGCCATCGCCGTTGTGAACACGTTACGGCGGCAACAGCAGCGGCAACTCGAGCACTTCCGCCGGCACAAAAAAGGTGAGGCTCCATTTACAGTCCGAATGGAATATTCTATCCTCTTCTGTTGTTTGCTGATAAATGTATTGTTTGTCTCAGAGTTGCTCCATAAAGGTCACACTTCAATTACCAACATGGAGGGCTGGGTGGGACACCCACTGGATCCCATTGGCACCCTCTTCAGCACTCTGACAGAGTCAGGACGGGTGGGAGAGGAGGGATCTAATACCTGCTTGGACCTGTCAGGTACAGCTAATGACAGTATGCGTACATTATAATATATGATACGTTGCATGAGTAAATGAATGCAGTATGACGTTTCCCACATGTAGGTTTAAGACCCAATTCAGTTCCTACACCAGTTGTTAGTTTACTATTTTTATTTTTTATTTTTTTTTGCAAAGGGTTTTTCGATTCATGTACGTATATATTTTTGGGGGGATATTTTTATGTACATTTCAACAGGGACACTTCCCAGGGAGGAATGTAATTACCTAAGATTATATTCACATTGTTCACATTATTTTGAACAATATATTTGTTTATTTTGTGGTAGTTTGTAAAGGTGTAAAACTAACCCGCCTTTACACTAAGAAGACTGTACTATGTTGCCCCATTTTTTTTCTAGTAAGTTTACCAAATTAGAATGTGTGCTAATAATTCATTTGAAAAATGAATATCCAAGTAACATGTCCTTGCAAACAAAATGGAATAGGCTACATGTGGAAAAATATATTTTTTTAAATTCTAGATTCCAATAACATTCAAATTGATTACGATTTTAATCACCGACTTCACTAAGCTTCCCAAATGTTCAATATGTGCATGGCCTATGACATGTTTGTGTATTTTTATTGAATGTTCTTGAAAATGCACAGTGCACACTCTTATTTCTCTGTTTTTGACCATATTCTAACTCGCAAAATTCCTTTTCATCACTAGTGAATGCCTTCACATTGAAAACCAAGTAAAACAACATTTAGCTTTTCTACCTTACATCTTGTTCAAATTTGAAATCTTTTAAGCAAGACGTACCAATATTGTTAGCTAGGGATGGTTTGGACACCATATTTTTAACAGCAAATTTTCATTTGTTTGAGTTAAATGAGAGAATCCAAATCTGCTAACCATGCCTCTCCACAGACTGCTCCAGCGTGGTGACTCGGGCGGACATCCAGCGGATGCCCGTGCAGAGACTGCTGGGCGACGGCGAGTCGTACGTGGCGCTGGCGGTAGAGACAGCCCTGATGGGCCTGGGCCAGCAGCGCGTGATGCCCGACGGCCTGTACGCTCAGGAGAAAGTGTGCCGCAACGAGGAGCAGCTGCTGGCCAAGCTTCAGGAAGTGGAACTGGACGATTCTCTGGTCAAGATCTTCCGCAAGGAGGCCGTCTTTCTGCTCGAAGGTAGGCGGCCTTGGTGCCCTTGCAATAATGCGTGCATGCGTGAGTGTTAACTCATTCACTGCCAGACATTTTGAGACCCTCTTTTACCCTAACCTTTGAAAAAAATATGAAAAAAATATGAATAAATTCCTGGGATTTTGGACTGGACTGTGAAAAGACGAGTAAATTCGTCAATGGCAGTGATTGAGTTAAAAGACTGAATGAGACACTACCACTCACCAAAACACATCCACACTCAATTAAGTGCACATTCATTGTGACCGTCTCACTACAGTGGTACCTTGACTTGCAGGTTTAAGTATATCAAAAATACTAGAGGCTGCAAACAAATAAGGCATGTAAATCAGTTTTGTAAAGTGTAATCAGGTGGATGTTGAATGTGGACTTGCTGATTGTGAGTGTTCTGATTTTGGATTTGTGGTTTGTCCCGTTCAATAAATAGCTGAAATGGCATTGGTGACGGTAACTTTTTTCCACTTCACAACAGAGGTAGCTAACTAACACCAAGTTAAAAAAAGAAAGAAAAAAATCTACCAAAAAACAGCTCAAGTCAAGGTACCACTGTATTGTTTAATCCTTTCATTTTGTGGTGGCAAATAGAGACTGAGCTGACCAAAATGAACTCTTAATTTTGCAACACCAGGCCCATTGTGTCAGCATGCACACACACACACACACCCACACACACGCACACACACACACATACACACACACATTCAACACTGTGTTCATTTACAGTGCAAAATGCCACGACAGGGAGTAGTCCAAATTTGACTCCCGTCCCCACCCAAACCCCCATCAGCATCCAAAACCGGGCCTGGTGCGACCACCCACCTCTGGCTCTGTTTCTAATAGAGAGCGCCAGCCCCCCACGCCCCGTTTGGCCCCCGGAGCCCGCAACCCCGCCGCCCTGTGATGTGGTCTGTGGTCTTGGGGATTTAAAATAACCCACCAGAGACAACGGCGTGGGGTGGGACACGAGCGAGAGTGCAAGGCCAAGCGCAAACATATGGTTTTTCACATCATTGTTTGTTTAAACACCACGTGGTCAAAACGGATAGACCACTGTATGCCTGTGTCCGTGTGTATTTTTTACTATTTTCAAACACATTATTTTCTCACTGTAGAGGGTTAAAAATATCTCAGCCCGCATGTAAACACATCACATGTCAAACCACCGGTGGTGCTATAACGCTGAACCTTTAGGCCTTTTTAGCCAATCAGAAACTCCGGAACTCCTTTGCGGAAAGGAAATATCAAAATAAATGGCAAAGTGGACCACCACCAAGTATGAATTGTTCGCAAAAAAGTTGAGCTGAGAGCTAATTGAAGACCTGTATTGGCCGCATGTGTGAATGGATCCCAAAGTCAGCTAAAGCGCTGGTGATCGCATCCATATTTTTGCTGTTAAAAGCGGTGAGCTATACACTGATTTTTATCAAGTGGGATACAAACAGTGAAAAATTCTGTTTGCCGCAAACACAACACCATTCATCATCAAAGCAACACATTAGCTACTACGAAACACGGCGGTGGCAGCGTCATTGTTTGGGGCCATTTTTCATCAGCTGGAACTGGCGCCTTAGTCAAGGTGGCAGGGAGTTCCAAACACTTCCAAATAGCCGTCAGTGTCAGTGCAAAACTTTTAGGCATCTGCTAGAAACCAAAAGAATCTCAGGAAAAGCCTACTAGAACAGCTTAACGTTACTCGGGGTTAATCAGAGGCCCTTTAAATAGTGGCAGGTGAGCGCTGACATGAATATGGGCGCTAGTGCTTTTGAAAACACTCATCTTGGTCCATTTTTTTGCAATAGCACCAAATCCTGTCATTTGAACAGGGATGTGTCGACGTTTATATTCACTTCACATCATTACACATCATCCAACATTGGCAGTGAAAAAGGGGGCTTGTGATGCCATGAACAGGAGACGATCCAAAGTGTTTGGCCTCTGTTTGTAAAAATGTTTGCATTTGCGTTTCACACACAGGCGCTAAATAGGCACTGTGCTTTCCACTGGGTCTTAGACTAACGCAAGCTTCTGCGTTGTTCCCTGCAGCTGGTCCGTACTCCGGCCTGGGGGAGATCGTCCATCGAGAGAGCGTCCCCATGCACACCTTCGCCCGCTATCTCTTCACCTCCCTCCTACCTCATGACGCTGAACTGGCGTACAAAATTGCACTGAGAGCCATGCGGTAGGTGATGCGCCGCGCACGCACGCACGCACGCACCGCTAGGCTGTTAATTTTTATAGCTGCCTTTGTTGTTTCCTGAGCAGACACAAAACCATTCTCACCTACTGACACACTGTTTGGGGGGGGAATGACTGAGATCTGGACTTTGGGGACCCGCACCCCATTTAATGCACGCAAGAATGACTGTTAAGCACTTAATCTTTGCTGAGTCATCACCAAACAAATCAGGGGCCGCTGTGCAGTGGAGCACCGCTCTCTGGTGACTCAGCCGCGTCGTTATCCACTCTACTAGCGCGCTGTGTCATAAACACACGCGCGCGCGCGCACGCGCTCGTGCATAAACTGTACAGTAAAAACATCAAAGGCAAAAAAAAAAAAATAGGGCCTCTTTTAAGAGGAAATCATTTAAACGTGCAATTATTATACCCGATGGTTGTTACACTTTGCTGTGCAGACGTCAAAGTTAAACATTTTGCTGAAGGTGCTTGTCGAGTAGGATCCGGCAGGACCGCAGATAGTGACGGTGGAAAAATGGCGAAATTAGACCTAGCGGCCCATTGCATGCGTTTCTCATGCAAATGAGAAATGTTAATGACAAAAGTGTTAAGTACTTTAGTCCTTATCTATTGCATGATCGATCCTTGTTGTTGCTCACTATCAGAAAATGACCCGGTCTCTGTGACCTGATTTTGTGATTAGGTAACAATGCACTCGAAGCATTTAAGGGATGTTTTACATTTTATTTGATATGTGGACAAAATGACCTGCATTACTCTTGACATAAGAAGGCATGTGTGTGCGTGCGTGCGTGAGATTTATGCTTAGCCATTCTTGCATGGATTGCCTTTGTGTATTATGAACGTAATACATTCCGATTATTGTTGTATTATTGCAAAGTGTGATGGGAGAGATGAAGGATAAGGAAGAGAATGGAGCGGGAACCAACAATAACCAGACCGGTAGAAATGTGTGTCAGGCTGCCATGCCGTAGACGATTTGTATGTATTTATAGCATACCAAAAAAAAAAATAAATGATGACACCTAAAATAAACGTCACTACTCACTGGTTTGTATTCGGCCGGGCACGCCGGGGGTCTCTCCATCTCAAATTCCCGGGCCAAAATTTGGGCCCAGTACGTCCCTACTTGTACTGCCGCTTCCTGTCGACTGAAAATGACATCACAGTGCCCAAGTAGTCAGTTTGCGAACAATACGTGACCGAGCCCGGAAAACGGTTGAGCCGTGACGTTGGCACTGTGACGTCTTTTTCAGTTGACAGCTGCCCCCTGAGATGAATAAAAATGGGTGGAGTTTGCTGTTTTCAGATTTCAACAGTCATATTCCACAAACACAATTATTAATCAGAGGACTGTGAACATAGTAGAGTAATGAACATTTTGGCCTTGACTTCCCCTGTAAAAATGTTTGAAATTTTGCAACAAATCTTTGCAGCATAGCACAGCACCTGTTCTCAGAGATTCATAATCATGAAGTGCTCGTGTTGGTTAACCATTTTGAATTATTGGATTATTAATTCAGGATGGTAATAGTACAGTCGTGCCCTGTTTGATATCTTGTCATGTCTTCACCAGACCGCAACGCGTGTATGCATGTCTGTGTGTGTTTGTGTTGGCCTCCGTCCTGCTCTGTCCCGTGTGCTATCTCTCTATTTTGGATCTCCCGTGTGTGTGCGTGTGCGTTGGTGTGTGGACAATGTGTGCTAATCAGACTGCGCTTCTGTGTTTTGATGTTGTGACTCGCGGGAGCTGGATCAGTGAATATTAATTACATTAATGAGAGTGTAATTAGTGTGGCTGTAATGAGGAGAGGGGGGGGGGCACATCCACGCACCCACACACACACACACATGTGGGTTTGTATGCAAAAGGATCAGCAGGACCTGGGAAGTGTGTGTGTGGGGGGGGGGGAATGTTTGTAGTCTGTCTGCAAAGTGAACAATTTGTTGAATGAAGTGGGCTTCTCCCATCTTTACGGGGACAGCGAATGCACCACACTTGGATGAATTGAAGCCAGTCAAGCGCTCACCGCTGCCTTTCCCTCCCCAAACTTTTCCCCGAGTCAGCCTCCCTCACTTGTTACGCCTCCGTACGCCCCGCTGTGGTGCGAAACAGGCCGATTTAGAATAATACGGGCCACTTATGGGTGCTCCTGGGAGCCCGGTGGTGTCTACTCAGCACATAATGAATGTGTGTAATGTAGCGTAGTGTAATACGAGAGCGTATAGCTCACCGCTCCCACGGGACGGCGGACAGTTAAATATAGGGGAGGAGGTAAAGGAGCCAGGGCTATTTTAATGGCCCCATTATAACATTATCATTGATACATGCAGAGAGACGGAGGGGGAGAAAGTGTGTGAGAGGGACCTTTTCGCATTACATGCTTTTTGTGTTGTCTTCTCATGGCTACTTCACTGTAGCCATTTAAATCGCGTGCGTAATGGCATGCGGAAGACGTTTTTGTTCCGTGAAAGTTCCGTAGGAATTACACATTTCTATAAATTACTTTTTTTTTTTTTTGTCAAGAACTTTTCTTGATCATGTTGTATAATAGCTGGCTTTGTTTTTTACTTTTTACGGTGTGTTCGGAGGGGTTTGCCGTTGTTGTTTCTTTAACAGCCCAAGTATGGTTGGTGCAACACGCAAGCCCTCAAAAATGAACAAAAAGTGATACGCTGTAATAGAAATAGAACCAATACTTACGACTTAATACAGTTTTTTTTAACCCTCCCATTCAAGGATTCCCAAACTGCAAAATGGCCGCCCCATGAGATTGATAGAAACGGGTAGTTTAATTCATATTCCATAATAGCCGTATTAATCAAAATACCATGTTTAGATTAATTGGGGGTACATAGCACATCTTATTGTGAAGACTTTAAATGTGCAATTATTATGTTAGTATGTTTTTAAATATTTAATCTTCCCCACCCCCTGCCATATGACTTCTAAAGGGTTATAGCATATAAACAGTTTCCTTGCAATAATATGTTCTATCCGCCGTCACTTGTCCGAACACGACATTCTGAGAAATAATGCGTTTGTGGAGTTTGAGTTTAGAAGCAAAATCCACCCGTTTTTAGCCATCTCAGGGGGGCGGCCATTTTGTCACTTCTGTCAACTGAAAATGACATCCCAGTTGCTCAGGTAATGACCATACACAGCTCACCTGTTTTCTGAAGCTGAGCTATGATTGTTTGTTATCCGAGCCCTGAGCAACTGTGATGTCATTTTCAGTCGCCGGCAAGTGGCGAAAATTGTCCCCTGAGATGGACAAAAACGGTTCGATTACCGCTTAACTCATATTCCACAAACGCAATATCAATCAGAATGCCGTGTTTAGACTCCTGTGGCTGCATAGCACAAATTATTGTAAAGAACATTTCTGGGCTTGACTTCCCCTTTTATTCATAAACTATTTATCAACATTTCTCTTAATGTAAAGTGGTACCGCCTACTGAAAAAAAGCACATGAAAATTGTATTTTTTAATGAAACTGTTAAAAGTGCATATAAAGGCACAAACATTTACGTTTGCTGCTGCGGTTAGTGTATGTTGCTGAAAATAAGCTATTCTAAACGTACTGTAGTGTGTACATTTCCTTCTAATGCATCCCCCCCAGCGTGGGCAGACCAAAAGCGAGGCGTTGCTCGCTTATTAGTTCGCGAGCGTGCCGCAGTTTAAAATCAAACATTTAGCGGCGGGGAAGATGAAGAAGTCGAATCTTGTCGCTCTTGCACATTTTCCTTATCTCCGCTCCTCCGAAGTCGAGTAGCTGAATCCAAAGCGCCTGCTATTATCATACGTGATTTCCATAGGCGATACGAGACATGCTAATGAAGCTAGATCCTCGCTATAATCCACAACCTTTGATCCGCCGCATAATCTTTGCCGACGCAGCACTGTTTATGCTCACGTTGCGACAATGTGAAAGCAATGACATTAGCTTTAAATTGGGCCAGACACCTCACATGTTGTGCAGGTTTAAAAGTATGATGTTTCAAACAGCTCCGATACAGATTGCGCAGGAGCCCTAATAAAGTGTCCATTTGAACTCTCCCGTAAGGTTCTGTAAAATGAAAAGAAATGACAGTCCCAGAGGCATCCCGGCGTGGTTTATGTATGGACGTGGCTCTTGTCAGCAGATGCGCAGCTTAGCTGATGGATGAGCACTCGAAGAGTGACGAGGGCCGAAGGGTGTTTACGTTCGAGATGAGGAAAGGACCGTGACACAGGGGAGTGTGGGTCGTCATGGTGATGCTGACCAGAGACCTCATCTGGGCGCCTCGGGGTTGGAGTAAAACAGGGATGTGCTGTTTTTTTTTTAACGGTTTTACTTCTGTGGCCGACATAGCTTAAGGTTAGCTTGGTTTTCGAGTACAGTGGTACCTCAAACTCGAATTTTCAATTATATTTTCAATACTTCGACTAATCACAATTCCCTTTTCACATATTCTACTATTCACATCTAGTGCTCACCTATTGATTTTTTTTTTTTTTTTTGGGGTGCTCTTTCTAATATACTTTTAAGATAGCACAAGATGGCACCAAGGTAGGAATCAAGTAATTAAGGTCAAAGAAGCCTGTTGACGTGATAAGACTTGGGCTGAACAATGAATTGAATTCAAATCAACATCGCAGTGTAGTAGAATGTACATTTGAAATCGCAGGGACTGCATTTTTTTTTTTTTTTTTTAATCCCACAGTAGGGTTCCTACTGTACTTGTGCTTGAGTGAATTCTTGCACAACAGTCCTTGGATAGGATACGGAACAACAAAAGCCCAGTATGGATTTCCACCCCCAACACGTTGAGGAGGTTATTTTTCAACAGTCCCGTTCGGCCTCTTGAGCTCCCATCCAGTGGAGGCCCTCTGGCTCTCTCTGGTGCAAACCAAACAAAGCGTGGAATGTTGATGAGGCCTCCCATCTTTTTTACCCGGGGCCCTTTTTTCTTTGCTTTGCCGCACCCCGGGAATCTTACTGAAGGGGCCCCAGTGTGGCCGAGGCGACTTTTTTTTTGGGATGGTGTGAGAGGAAGGAACCCGACTGTTGCTTGACCATCTAAAGTGAACGAAAAAAAAAAAAACGCTCACATTTTTCCAACAAGTGCAAATGTTCACACTGTTGCATGTTTCGCAACAGGGTTTTTATCACCTGCTGGAGTGTGGACACTTTGTGGTCATTCAAGTGGCGTTTCTTTAACTCACCCATATAAAATGAAATCAACCATGAATGTAATGTGGAATTTGAAAAACATAACTCTGGCAAATATTTCTCTAGCTTTTTAGCACAATTGCTCCAAACAGCACAGAACAGATGGACGTCTACTATCCAAATCCTAGTTCCTTGTTCCCCAAAAAGTTTAGTTGATATCTATCAAACCGATGACAATGAGACCAAAAAACAAAAGTAGAAGCGGAATAAAGGAAAGTCAATATCAGCCGTTTTCATTGCTTAAAGGGGCATACAGTATTATGTTACATAACAGTGGGGCTATGTTATATAATAACCGACGCCATACTGAATTTTTCCACCCATGACATGATCAGCAAGGCTGGGTCAAGGTCCAGAGCCATTTTCAAGCTATGTCACAGGCTGTCTGGCTACAACTACTGTCTAAAACATGATTCACAAAGGGTGGTATGTGGTGCTCAGGGCCCCCTAGTGGTAAACGAAAAAATCACATATCCTTATAAGTCTAATTCAGTTGTATTTTACTTAACAGTTTAATACATTATATTTCTTCTAAGAATGGCTTGTTTTTAATCATTTGTTTGGATATCAATTTGTTCAGATAGCATTTATATTAGCATGTTACATATTATTTAGCTTTTACGTGCAATACATTTTTTTTTAAATCATTCAGTACAATTTTATTTTTACTATATTTAAGTGCGGTGTTAATGTTCAAACTGTACATCATTTTATAGTGGTTTGCATCTATCCATTTTTTTACGCCGCTTATCCTCACCGGGGTTGCGGCTGACTTTGGGCGCGGGTTGGGAGTGCACCCTGGACTGGTTGCCATCCAATCGCAGGGCACATACAGTAGCACTTAAAATGGAGGCTCGTCTAACATGTGCGTAATCAACCCGTTGTACATAATGAGTTGTGACATTTTTCAACGCAATCAAACTAGCTTCACGTGAAGCTCATCAATAAGTCGTAGCTAGCATACTAGCCTAAATAACATGCTAGCAAAAACTGACGCAAACCAATATGCAATAGCCTTTTGTTTTTCCACACAATAATAAATGTACTTATGACAGGGCAGTTTTATTTATGTAGCACATTTCATACACAAGGCAACTCAATGTGCTTCACACAAGTAGAAGCAAAGCACGAGCGCTTACCAAAATTACCAAAGGAATGTCAAATGACAACGGTTGGTTAACAGAAAACCTTAAAAGCATTTGAAACGTTTTAGAAGTAAAGTAAATTGAAAAATTAATAGCCCGTTTTAGAGGCTGCATCGGGACAGAAGCAAAAGCAAATGCTGATTTTCAGGCATCTCAAACGCTGCCCGAAAATCATCATCAATTAATTAAACCTAACAACAAACACACCAATGTTATAATAAACATGCGCAAAGTAATGCTTTGTAGAGCTTTTCAATTAATAACAGAGAATAGGTTTCCCCCCCAAAAAATCAGCAAATATGCAAATGTTGAACTGCTTCTAAGCAGGCATTCACTGTGTGTCTCCTTAATAGAACCATGGCAACTGTTACTTGCACTTCCTGGAGAAAAAAACCCCTGCGTTTTTCAAGTACAAATGTTCGCAGTCGCGCATATCAGCGACAGGGTTGTTATCGCCTTCCAACTTGAATGCAGAAGTTTGTTGTGGTGGCAGAAAGTGGAGGGTTTTTTTTTTTTTTTTTTTTTTTCAACATGCCTTCATACTGGACATCGTCGCACGCGCTGGAATTGAAAGTTGGCATTTAGCATCGCGTTGCTTTTTACCAGCCTGCTTTGATGTGTTCCAAAAGGGCAGGTTTGTGTGTGTGTGTGTGCAGGGGTGAGCGTGTGTGTGTGGCGGTATTTGTTTGATGTGTGTCCAGGCCCTTTGCGGCTGGAAGGTGAATCCCTTAATTTCCCCCCGGACTCAATTAGCTTTGTGATTGGTGGAGACGAGGCCAGGTTGCTGCCTTGTGAAGCGGAGGAGACCTTTTGAAAAGCGAGTCGTGGCACAAGACTGAAGCGGAATAGGCGATGAGGCGCCGCGCAACACTCGGCCCGCCTCGTGACGCGGTGACCACGATGAGGATGATGAGAGGGGGAGGGGGGGGGGGGGGGGGGGGGAGCCTCCTCCGTCCGCAGCAGGTGTTGCTTGGCTCTGACTTGATTGAGAGAAATTAGAGTGCAGAAAATAGTCATTGATGCTCGCTCGCTCAAGTTGAGGGGAAATTGCAAGCGCAAGCTGTGATCAAATCACGTTTTCATTTTCAAGTCCCTTTCAAAGTCTTCATGCGTTTCTTCTTCTTCTTCTGATTCATACACTGGCCGGCCTGCATCCAGCAGATGTGCTTTATATTTAATACAGAATACTATAGGCGTAATATGAACTTGTCTTGTAATCTGTAAAAGTCTGAGTTCTTGTTCCTGCTGGCTCTCACTGATCACCTCTTTCTGCTTCCTTCGGAGTTGTTGATGGATCCACCTGTGTCCTTCTCAGTTTCTGTTCCTGTTCCCACAGGCGTTCTCTTTGACCCTCTGAATACCTCCTCCTGCTGTCCCTCACTGTGTCCTTCTAGGTTCCTGCCCCTGCCGTCTATCTCTGTTTCCTTCCGAGTTTCTGTTCCTGTTACTGTTCTGTCATTAAAGCCACCTCATAACAAGTTGTTGGACAGTCTGTAATTTATATTTAATACAGAGTGGTCATGTTTATTAGCTGTGCAGGTATTTTTCAAAAGACACATTCAGTTTAATTGATATAGAGTATCTCACAAAAGTGAACCCCCCTCTTTTCTGATATTTTCTCCTGGGAAAACACGTAAACAATGACACATGCCAACTTGTGTAATTTTGTCAATTTATTTTCCCCTCAAAATAACTCAACACACAGCCATTTATGTCCAAACAGCTGGCAAAAAAAAAAAAAATGAGTAGACACTATAAGTGAAAATGTTGATATTTTGTGATCTCATCGTGTTCTTCCGTCCCCCCCCCGCGCCCCCCGACCCGTGCAGGTTGCCCGTGTTGGAGTCAACGGCATCGTCCGGTGACCTGTCCCGGCCTCACCACATCGTGTCGGTGGTGCCCAACCGCTATCCGCGCTGGTTCACCCTCAGCCACATCGAGTCTCAGCAGTGTGAGCTGGCCTCCACCATGCTCACCGCGGCCAAAGGTGCGCACTTCAGCACATGCGTAAACACTACACGGGACAAAAGGAGCGGGAGAAAATGGATGCCGCACTAGCTTTAGCTCAGGGGCGGGCAAAACTTTTGTCAGTCAAGGGCAGAGTTGGCTAGAGTAGCCAAAAAGTACTATAGGAGTAATATTATCAAGTAAAAGTAAAAAGTAGTCCTCTAAATAATAACTAGTAAGTATTCAGTGAAGCAACTACTCAAGTACTCAGTAACTGGGGAGCCATTACTGAATTATGTATTTTTTGACCAGCGCATGTATGTCAAATAGACCAACAAAAATAGAATAGGAATATACAAATTCAAATACTGTCAAACAATTGTACTTGTAAAAAATATTTTTGTACATACAATACCATAAACCAAAGCAACAATAAATGGTATGAAATTAAATATTAATTTTACACTCGTAAAACAGCACAATAGGCTCACCAGGTAGAAAAGAATGAATTGTATAATAATTCATTCTTAATTATATCATTTCAATATCTTGAGCTTGGACAGATGGATTCACCGGCATTCATCAGCAATGCTGACATGTGATTCAATTTTTTTTTTCTCTCTGTTCCCTTTAAATGCACAAAACATATGTTGGTTGACCAGGGTTTTTTTTCGGGGGTCAAATTGTAAGTGCAGAAAATGCACTAAAATGTTGTTTTATGATTTGGTTCCTGGTTTGAGCTATAACATGTCAGAAAATAGGCAAAAAAAAGTTGATCATTGTTTTCCAAAGTAAACACATTGATAATCAGTCTGCTTTCATAGAGGACTAAAGAAATCTGTGAATATTTACTGTTGAGAGGCTGAAAATCGGAGGATTTTTTTTTTTTAGGTCTCTAAACTATTGATCAAGTATCGAAAATAATTATTAATTTGAAAATCGATTACGTGTTGATTCATTGATTCATTGTTGCACCTGTATTCCATTTTATATACTGCCTATCCTGACTGGAGGCGTGGGTGTGCCCACGTCTGCCCATCAAGGTGTTCATTTGGGTTCTTTTGACGTTTCAGGTGACAGTCGCAGGCTGGAGACAGTGCTGGAGTCCATCCAGAAAAACATCCACTCGTCGTCTCACATCTTCAAACTGGCGCAGGACGCGTTCAAGATCGCCACTCTGATGGACAGCCTGCCCGACATCACGCTGCTAAAAGTTGCCCTGGAGCTGGGGCTGCAGGTAACAGTCTGCCAGTGTGGCCCCATCCGCCAGGCCAACGCCAGAGGACCAAAATAAAACGTTGCTATTTTAAATCTTGTTACTTTATTTACCGAACTGTTTACTTATTCGTGTTTTTTTGTCCTGATCAGGTGATGAGAATAACGCTGTCCACGTTAAACTGGAGGCGGCGGGAAATGGTGCGCTGGTTAGTCACATGCGCCACTGAAGTTGGTAAGTGAGCTCGCCGACTTGTCTTTCTGCGTTGGACTCGTTTTAGTTGCATTTTGTACATACGGGAAAAATGAATGAAAGGGGTCGCATGACTAAAGTGTCGCTTCAGGCAAAGACGATTCACTGCATATTGTGATACGTGGGCTATGATGCGATTCAAGAACTGTACATTTTCAAGTGGAACGATGCGCAGACTGTTTAGAAGGGAAGTCAACGCAAACATAATTTTTTCAAGAATATGTTCTATCCAAGCCCACTAGTTGAAACAGGGCATTCTGATAAATATTGCGTTTGTGGAATAGAAGTTAAGAAGCAAAATGCACTTGTTTTTAGCCATCTCTGGGGGGGGCGGCCATTTTGTCTTCTGTCGACTCAAAATGACATCACAACTGCTCACGACGACCAATCGCGGGTCAGGTTCAGAAAAAAAGTCAGCCGTGATTGGTCGTTGTGAGCAGTTGTGATGTCATTTTCAGTCGACTGAAGACAAAATGTGATGTCATTTTCAGTCGACTGAAGACAAAATGGCCGCCCCCCAGAGATGGCTAAAAACAATCCACAAACGCAAAAGCAATCAGAATGCTGTGTTCAGTGGGCTTGGATAGAACATATTCTTGAAAAAAATATGTCTTCCGCTTTAAAGCTAGATTCTACCCGTCACTATATGCCATTAGCATAAAGAGGGTCAAACAAAGACACATTATATATCGTGAATAATTTTTGGACCAACGAACCACCGCTGTAGTGGGCAGGGAGCACATCCTGTGTTTTTGTTTGCGAAGTTGACCTCCTCGTGTGTGTGTGTGTGTGTGTGTGTCCGCGTGCGTCGTGTGTTTGCGTCAGGCGTGTACGCACTGGACAGCATCATGCAGAGCTGGTTCACCCTGTTCACCCCCACCGAGGCCACCAGCATCGTGGCCACCACGGTCATGTCCAACAGCACCATCGTGCGCCTGCACCTGGACTGCCACCAGCAGGAGAACCTGGCGTCGTCGGCGCGCACCCTGGCCCTCCAGTGCGCCATGAAGGACCCCCAGAACTGCGCCCTGTCGGCTCTGACGCTCTGCGAAAAGGACCACATTGCCTTCGAGACAGCCTACCAGATTGTACTGGACGCCGCCGCCACGGGGATGAGCTACACGCAGCTGTTCACCATCGCGCGCTACATGGAGCACCGCGGCTACCCCATGCGCGCGTACAAGCTGGCCACGCTGGCCATGGCGCACCTCAACCTCAGCTACAACCAGGACACGCACCCGGCCATCAACGACGTGCTGTGGGCCTGCGCGCTCAGCCACTCGCTGGGCAAGAACGAGCTGGCCGCCGTCATCCCCCTGGTGGTGAAGAGCGTCAAGTGCGCCACCGTGCTGTCGGACATCTTGCGCCGCTGCACGCTGACCACGCCGGGCATGGTGTCGGCGCTGCACAGCCGGCGGAACTCGGGCAAGCTCATGTCGCTGGACAAGGCGCCGCTCAGGCAGCTGCTGGACGCCACCATCGGGGCCTACATCAACACCACGCACTCGCGCCTCACGCACATCAGCCCGCGCCATTACAGCGAGTTCATCGAGTTCCTGGGCAAGGCGCGCGAGACCTTCATGATGGCGCACGACGGACACATCCAGTTCACGCAGTTCATAGACAACCTGAAACAGATCTACAAGGGCAAAAAGAAACTCATGATGCTGGTGAGGGAGCGTTTTGGCTGAGCTCCGCTACTTTTCTACCGACTCGAGTCTGCCTTTTTTCTTTTGGGAACTTCCGGGAAAGAAAAAGACACAAAAAAAACAAAAAAAAAGAGGGAGGATGTCGAAACGAAGTGATGAAGCGGAAAAGGAAAAAACAAACTCCACAGAGCCACACGCGGTATTATTGTTCTTGCTGTTGTTCTCGTTACAAACATTATCGCTATTATTATTATTGATAATAATATTATTACTACTACGTGTACAGAAGTGTTTTGTTTTGGGGTTTTTTTTTTCACGAGAGGAAATTCGTCACGTGAATGTCGTGCGTCTGCGTGTGTATGAAAGGAGAACAATGTTTTGTTTTTGTTTTCAAGCGTCTTTTTGGTGTCTCTGTTGATTTTGTTCAGGTGCATCTCAATACATTAGAATAGCCACGAAAAGGTTCACGTAGTTCAGGAGTGGGATTCAAAAAGTCAATTCTCGACACAGTGAAATATTTTATGATATAGATGTTGCATTATAGAAACAATCCAAATGATCGGATAGGAGTTGGGCTAGCAAGCTATCAGGGGTCTCACTTATGTTTTAAAATATATTTATTTATTAATCTCTTCAAATAATTGGTAGTGATAGTATAGTTTTTTTGTAACGAATACAATGAAAGCTAGCAGCAATACAAACCATTTTACATACACATTTAACATGTATTTCACTAATTGCTTCAGTAAAAAAATTCAAAATATTTTATTATTAAAGTTCATTTTACATACTAAGTTCAACAGGGTTTTTTTTAACCTCCACCCACAAATGTCTTGGCCCAGTCTGTCCCATTTAAAAAAAAATAGTAACAATAATCAAATATGGCCCTTCAGCACCAAATTCAAGAGCAACTTCTGTATTGAACTTGTGAAACAAATGTTTCTACTATTTTTCCCGTGTGTTGAGATGCACCTATATGTGGCTGAAGGCCTTCTACAGTAGCGCTCGTGTTATTAAAAATACAAAACTAAAAATCTGCATCCTCGGAAGAGAAACTAAGGCTTTAAAAACACACAGAGCACCTCCCCTTTGGCCCCCGGGCCCCCCAACAGGGGGCGCCAGGCAGCACCGCACAGCTTAAAAAAAAGCCGCCATCAGCATTTTTGGAGCACTTGAGCAGCCATTAGTTTTCTCTCAGCGCCAATACGCACGACTGTGCTCTTAGCACCCACCTGTGTAATGTGATGCATGCAGCTATCTGCAGCCGTGGCACATTAGACTTAATCCAACCTGGATTATACTTTTAACAGTAGGTACACCTGCATAATCCAATACGAGAGCGCGATCGAATTTGCTGCATTTGTTTTGATGGACGATGTCACTCACAAATAACAAGCATGTATCTGTAAATGTTTAGTTAAAAAAAAATGTTACGGGTTTTTTTTTCCAGTAAGGAAAATAATTATAACTACAATACGCCCCCTAGTGGATGTGAGAAGCATAGGTATTGACATGATGCTGTAAGTGCGTTGAAGTCATGTCTGGGCAGCGTTTCCTGGCATTAAGATTCTTGACTTTGATTGTCTTGTACAAAACATTTAATATTTCGGTTTTGTTTACATATTTGGACTGAAAAATGTAATCATCCACCTGTTCCAAAACAATCAGCACATTTGTTAATCGATGTCACGTAGCTGTCAAATGAATGAACAGGATAACTCTTCATTCCCAAATTTTACAAAATCCTTAAAATAAACGAATCTTTCATAATTTACTTTTAAATCTATTTAACATGCATTTCTGACAAGTGTTTATGAAAAGTGAGCATTAGGATGTTGCTATTGGACTGTGCAGGTGTCCTATTGTTATGCCCAATGAGTAGCTTTGCTGAGGGGGGAGCGACTACCTCATTGATGCAGTGTGGAACCTGCTCCCAGTGGAAATGTGTCACGGAGGAGATTTGTGGCACATAATATAACAGACAGTGTTCGTCAATCGCTCTTATCGCTGCCCTCCGATTGGCTACAAGCAGGCGCGTCACTCCCCCCATCTCATTTCCGCCATTTTCTTTTTTTTTTTTTTTTTTACCCTCCCCCTCCTTTAGGCCAGTGTCATTTGCTTCCCTGTGTGTGTCATTGCAATGAGACTTTCTACTGTTGAGAAAAAAAAAAAATGTGTGCAAGCTCCACTAATTGTCCACCGGAACGTTCTCAGGGATTTCTTCTTTTCCTCCACAAGAAAAAAAAAGGCGGAACAAAACCAACGACTGACTACAGGAAAATGAAAAAAAAAAACAAAAAAAACATGGGCGAGCATTTATTGTACTCTGTATATATGCCATAGTATATGTCTGAATATGGAGGATCTGAAAGTATATGTTAACTAATTTATACAGAGTATTCTATGTAATGTGAAATACTTGAAGCCGCTGTAGTTTGCTCTCTCGTTCTCTCTCTCTTCTGTCCCCTTTTTATTTTTGTTTGTTTTTTGGTTATGTGATGGAAACATATCAGGAGGACAAGACTTCATTCCTGCTGATTAAAGCATACAGACCAGGAAAGGAGGTCGAAAGTACTCACTGGGGGGGCCAGTAACACTTTTTTTTTTTTCCGCTTTAATCCGCTTTACATTCATTTCTCATGCAGTAAATTCGACACTGAGTCTCATCACGCACACCCGTCAACAAAAGGTCTGTCTTTTACTCACCGTCATTTTTGTGTCCGTTGTTTTTTAAGTGTGTCTTGACATAAAGAGCAGCCTTTTCTTCTTGCCTTGTCTTAACGCTTTAACGTAACCAAACAGGAGTTCTGTCTAACAACCAAACGCGTTCAAAAGGGGTGAGAGGCGAGCCACCTTGGTCCAGCTTTAGTGTCCTTAATTAGTAAGAACAAAAAACACAAAAAAAAAAGAAAGGGAAAAAAAGTGAATGGCTGTGTTATTAACTCTTCGTCCTGCTTTTGACGAAAAAGCAGCTCCTCGTGTATGCGTGTGCGTGTGCGCGTGTGTGTGGCGGTTGAGGGGAAAAAAAGAAAGGAAAATAAAGTGCATACATTGTCGTCCGGTGTCTCGCAACAATTTCCTCTTGAGTCTTTCTAGCTGTTTTTTTTTTTTGTTTTGTTTTTGTTTGTTTGTGTAGGAAGCTCTCCCCTTTTTTATTTATTACAACGACCCATGTATACATGCTTATGAAATTCAAATTTGATACGCCGATATCAATTTATTTATGTAACTAAATCACTGTTTTATAATCTTGTTAATGAGTCAATAATTGATTTTTTTGTTTTTTTTTTGTTTTGTTTTGTTGAAATAAAAGTTAATTTTTGAAATGTTGTTGACGTCTTCTGCTGCTCTTCCCCTTCATAATTGTGGTTTTGTTTTTAGGTCTGCTGCAACAAGTTTGTGTATCAAATCCCTCGGAAATGTTTAGTGACTCTGACCCGAGCTACTGCTTAGTAGTAGTAATACTAATGAAATAAAAATATATTGCCTACTGTGGGTCTAATAAAAGGTTTTCCTACTGTATATCCTTAAGTAGTCTTACTATACAGTACCTCAAATGTTGACCTCAAAAACTGTTGTTTGCCAAATAAGATTAAGAGGGCGTTTGCAGTTTTAAAAACCGCTAGCAAGATTTGACTGTAGTCTCACTTAATTCATTCTAAATGTATTATTAATTAATTTATTAATTTAATTTTAAGCTCTGATAGGTTGTTGTTCCTCGGGCGTGGTGGTTATTTAAAAATCATTTGAATCATTTTTTTGTCATTTGTAATGATATGAATAATTGTAATAATGATGAATGATGTCATCAGGTTGTAACAGGGGCGGAGCCAGAACGTGGCTCATGGGCGGGCCTGGAAAAAATCAGGGCGGGCCTGAATATTTCACTCACTTCGCACAATCCTCCTGTCCCGACACATCGTATATTCAAATAAAATGACAAACCGAACAATATGAAGTTCACGTCTTCCTCAGACAACCACAATTATGCCATTCTTAATATTCAATTAAAAAAAACACAAATAATTTACTAATAATGTAAAAGTATATATTTTTTCATGAATCTCTCTGGGTGGGCAATCTCTCAATCTGGCCGCCATGGCTCCGCCCCTGGGTTGTAATACCAAAGACATTGAACTGAGCAAATGTGATAACAATCTACTTTTAATGCCCTGCAAGTTTCTTTTTTTTTCTTCTTCTTAGCATGTGGTGCATTATTATGGGATGTGTGCAGGCAGATGCCCATCAGAGAAATCAAGGGCGGTGATGTACGGGGGAGGGGGTGGGGGGTGGGGGGCGCCACTCCAGCCGCAACGCTGTCGTGTGGAAATGTTATCCCTGGCTAGTCCTCCCCTTTTTGTTTTGTCGCGTCAGCCGAGCTGCAGGATGACTACATCGCTGCACTTTGTCAGGTGTTTGCGCTGCCTGGCTGTGTTTGTATGTGTGTGTGTGTGTGTGTGTGTATGTGTGTGTGTCAGGCGGTCTTGAGGGAGCGGGTGGGAACAGGTGGTGGCGGCGGCGGCAGACTTACAGGAGCTCCTGACAGCAGCGAGGTCCCCTGACTTGCATCCTCCCCCCCCCACCCCCCCTCATTAAACATTGACACAAAAACACCACAACTGTCTGTGAACAGTAACGAAGCCCGCCGCGTGTGCGCGCGCAACATCGCCCACCTGCATATGGAGGAATTCATCAGTTTACAAACTAAAGAAACTGCTTTGTGTCTGTTATGTGGCATGGTGCCAGCGAGAGAGAGAATACTGTTGTCAAAAAGTTGTTTTTGTATGTTGATGTTGTTTATAAAAGTGTTCACCTGGATATGAACGAATTCAGACAAAAGCAACTCTGTTTTCGGTGGCCATGCTCAGGTACCCAATTGTTATGTGACAGGTGAGGTGCCTGCCTCGGACAAAATAGTCAAGTCATTCGGAGAGGGGGCGGGGGGATGTATCTATCTGTGTCTGTCTGCGCTTATTAGTGCTATCCTTAGAAATGTCCACCTGTATGTGGGAAAAAAAAAAATCATCAGCTTTAGGAACCGAAGCAATTCTGCTATCAGGCCACTCTCAGGTGTCCAATTGTTATGTGACAAGATGCCTGCGTGGCTGCCAGTTTGTGAAGCCGCGCGCGCGCACACACTCATCAGAGTGATCCATAACGTTTTCCACCTGAATATGGAGGAATTCAATAGCTGTAGCAACAGCAATAGCGCTCCGCCATCAGGGGCCACGCTCAGGTGTCCACTTGTTATGGGATAAGACAGTCATGCATGATTTTGAGGATCCTACCCGTTTAAGCAACATAAGCGACTCTGCTGTCAGAGGCCATGCTCAGGTGTCTAATCGATAAGTGACCGATGGCTCGTGTGTGTGCACTATTGATTATAGATGGATGTAGAGAAATTCACCAGCTTTCGAAAGAGAAGTAACCCCGTGCTGTCAGAGGCCACACTCAGGTGTCCGATTGTTACGCGTGTGCGAGTGTGCGTGTTCCCGTCTGCACGTGTATGCCCTGGATTCAGGTCCCCGGCTCACTCGCAGCCGGTAATGACGTCCCGCGGGTGCAAGCGAGCGCAAGCAGGCCTGTCTTGAGTGTATACTTCTAATGACATCATGATCACACGCCGCTGCCTTTCATGCCCAAAAAAGAAATAAAAAAAAGAACCACTGTGAATTCTGAACCCACGCCGTCATCTTCCCGCCTTCGAGCCACATCAAGGCTGACGTTTACTCGCCACAGCTGTCAGTCTGTCTTCCTTTCAACTTTCACCTCTAGCACAAAGAGTGTAGTTTGAAGATGGAACAAAAGACTGTTTAAAAAAAAAAAAAAAGAAAAAGCAAACATAAGTTGCATTGACGAGCAGCCAGCGACTATGTCATCATCCTCGTCAGGCAACACCGATAATCACTTCCTGATGATGATCGGGGTACGTTTTTCTTCAAGCTGCACGTTACCTTCCCGTCATGTGTGTTCTTAGGCAAGAAAGTAGACCGAACATTAACCAGGTGTTTATTTGCTCTTAGAGGTACACGGGAAGGATGACCATGGACTAAATTCAATTAAACAAACAGCATTTTTCATGGGATTTCATATATTTGAATGTCCGTAGATCGGTTTTCTATGCCTCCTACCAGATTCGGGTCACCTGATGACATTTCGTTTAGGTTTAATTCAGTGTTTTAAAACACTTTATAATTGATTTATTTTAAAATGTAAACTTTGAATTCTAACGGGAAGCCAAGTCAAAAATGTTCTTTATATTACTTTGTTCTATGTGGCACCACTAGTCTTAACATGGTATTCAACAAAGTCCATTTGTTTTTAACCATAACAAGGGGTGGCGATTGTTCACATTAGCTCTGGGCTCAGGTAATGACTTTCACGGACTTTCACTTTGCAAAGCCAAATTCAAATACCATATTAGTTGTATGTCTTTGGTGTATCATTCAACTGCTGTATGTTGCAGGAAAAGAATCATATTCAAGGATCAAGGAAGGCTATTATAACAGTCTTTGAATCAAAATATACTTTTATTTTTTTCCACATTAATTCCATGGTTTTACTCAAGTAAATATTGGTTCCAAGCGTCGTAAGTAATTGTAGTTGAAAAATATGATTAATCGCAAACAATTATGGAAAATTTGCAATTAATTAGTTTTCAAATATTAATCGCTTGACAGCACGAGTAATATTATAATATTTTGTATTTAATCATTTAATTTAAGAAAAAGTAATAAAGAAGTAAGTAATTTACTCAAACTTTTTAATTTCAGTAAACTTAGGTTCTTGTATTTATTTTTATTTGTATTTTTTACAAATACATTACATTACATTAGTTGTTAATTTCCGCTAAAGTCAGAATTTTTTTTTTTTTAGGTTTGATGTGGCCCAGGTACTGCATCCCACTAGAATAGATCCGCTACTCTACTGAGCAGAAGCTGACTCCCATCTCGATTCAGAACCAAAACAAGAGAAAACTGTAGTACGATGACCAGAGTTGAGAACCATTATCGTGATATGTTCACAAATCAGCCCTGGACATTAAGCAGAAAGTGGAGGAAACCACTTTTGTTTCTGCAACTGAATTGTCTTGATTCTCCACAGTGTTATGAAAAGAAATTCTGTTTGTATTTCAGCTGTAAATATGAAGCGTCTTGACACTAATAATGCTGCCCACTTTTTTGCATTGTAAATAGCATTGTGGGCCATGTTTAAAGTTATCTTTAGAAAGTGCCGCAGGCCGCTCATAAATGGACAGCAAACTGCAAATGGGCCCCAGGCCGTTGTTTAGACCAGTGGTCCCCAACATCTTTTCTGCCACGGACCGGTTCATACAAGTCTGTACCGTTCGCGGCCCGAGGGGGTGCGAGTGGTGCCCCATACGTCTATTTGTTTTACTCATTTGCTAGCTTGTGCATTTAATATTAGCGTTATGTGACGGAGATGCTAGCTTGTGCATTTAATATTAGCGTTGCGTGACGGAGACAACTTGGCTTGGTTAGGGGGTTGGGGACCCCTGTGGTAGAGTAGCCAATAGCCCGGTAACCCAACAACCACCATAAAGTTGCAGAGATCACAAAAAGTAATTATTTCACCATCATTGATCCCAAAAAGTGTTGTTGTTGTTTTCTGGATACAAGTTTGTTTGGCTATATGCTAGATGAGTATTTTTTTTGGGGGGGGGGCGGGGGGGGCTTGTGGGGGTGGGGGGTTGGCTTAAAAAGAAAGTGTGAGGCAATTATTGATTGGTCAAACGCTGCAGTGACGTCCTCTGCGACATGAAGTGATCCTCGCTGATTGGCTGGTAAGAATCGTTTCGTTTTTATCATCTCATGGTCAGTAGGAGAGGATGCCAGTTTTGCACAACTGACCAAATGTGGCAAATTGCCTATTGCCTCTTTAGTTAAGTGAAGATTCTAATTGTCCGTTGATGTGAACGGTTGTTTTTACGTGTGCCCTGCTGCTGCTACGATTGGCTGGTCCAACCCATGGTGCGCCCGGCTTCTTGCCCAGTCAACTGATTTAGCTAACCCCACTGAGGAACGCGCATGCGCATAACTTTCCTTGCTTGCAGGAGGCGTAGACCCCAGGAAATCGTTACCTAGCGACCATCGACATGGACGTGATGCCGGCGAGTAGACGCTTGACGCAGCGGAACTTCACGAATGGACTCATGGGTGCTTTAATGTTGCCTCCAAATGCAGTCGTTCAAGGTTGCATGACCCCGCAGCTGCAGCTGGCCGCGATCATTAACGCCAAAGGACTCGGCGAGCTACCGGAGGTGAAGCGTCGTTCTGATAACGGCGACTCGCCGGCATGCCGCGGCTCCAAATCCCCGCCAGCCCTGGCGTCCTGGACACCGAGACAAGGCGACTCATCGGCCGCTTCCTCAGTGACTTTACCGGGTTGTCCACGGCTGCTTGGAACCAAAGCAAAGCCCAGTTGACGATGAAAAGAGTCGTGACGAACTTTGTGGACTAGCACAGAATCAGATTCAATGGTAAGCGCATGCTTTGCAGTAATTCACTTTTTAAGTAACGTGTTGTCCTTTGAAGTTCTTAGGCGTATGATTTGCAGTTCCTCACTTTTTAAATAACCCGTTGCACTTTGAAGTTTTTTGAACCGTTTAAACCGTTAGGCTAGCTGTACGGTATGTCGTTTTTAACAGATTACTCTGCCCCTTCAAGGTGCGTCTAAAAAAATTGAATATTGTTCTTTGACTGCATTCACGAACAACAGTTATTGTCATTTGTGTAAAATACCCTTTCATTTTTATTTCGTATCTCTTAAAATTCCAATTTGTTTGTGCAATGCTCAGGTTGTAAACCAGTTTCAAGAATGACATTTTCAGGCACTGGCACTTCCACCTTTTATCTTATTTTGCTAATAATACAGTGCTACAGCCATCAGATGGACCACAACACGTAATCAGACTTGTGTCATTTATTTGCTCTATTAGAGTGCAGTTAGGCAGTAATTAATCCATTAAACGAATAAGAAAAATAACATAAAATTGCTCTGTTATTCCAAAAACATAATGCAATCTGGTAAAAGACAAAAATGATAAGTGTTAAAAAATTCACATGTTGCATCTCAAATTAAATCCGGAAATACGTTTGAAAATGTGGTTATATTGGAGGCAATCAATAAAATACAATAGGAAGCTAAATGTGCGTGTTTTCTAATTCGAGTTTCCATCTGTCTTCAAGGCATCATCAACAAACTGCCAGATTAGACCGAAGAGGGCGCGACAGGTCCCTCGTCAGCCAAGTGGCCTGGAATCAATTCGCCCGTGGGACCACCAACTAGGGTGGCATCGCCAGCCTGTTGGCTTTCTGCGCCGTGGTGTCTCAAGCTCTGAAGGAGAAGCAGCAGGCGAGCTGCGTGGAGCTGGTGGCCCAAGAGGTCTCGACCTACCTGCTGTCACCTGGCTAGTGCAGCACAATGCTTGGGTGAGCAACGTGCTAAATGTGCCCAATGTGGTTTCTCAAGTCCCTGCAACTCATCATCCTATTCTTTTTCCTCATCAGGAGGGATTTGTAGAATTTTTCGAGGAAGATGACCTGGAGTCTACAGTGAGGAACAGCCTCTTAGTCTTGGTTGGTTTTTTTTCAGCATCACTGCAGCGATGCTACGGCTGCTTAGGTGAAATTTGTGGGCATTTGGCATGCCAGGTCTCACCTTTATTTGATTGATAAGTCACACAATTGTTTGTTGTGGTTTTATTAAGTGCACTTTTTTTCTCATCAAAATGCAAATATGTTAAAAAATGACCCGGAAACACCTTGTTCATGCTTCTGTGTTTTACAAAAAAACAAACAAAAAACATAAGGTTTGAATACCCATTCATTGTCAATCTAATTTATTGTTACTGTATGAGTGTCCTTTCTTTAGCCTCAAATAATTATCTTAAACTAAATAGACTCAAAAAAATACTTGTTCTGGTGGGAAAAACTCTTGCACAAGCATAAGACTGTTCATGCATTCACTACATATTTTAGTCCGAAATGTGTTTTTTATTGTTTGCTTACTGTTAAAATGCCATTTCCTCATTTTTTTTATTTCTTATTTCTTACAAAATTAAAAAAAACTAAAAACATTCATTTGACCCATTCATTACCCAAACACATTTGTACTAAACTTGAGAATACTTTTTTTTTTTCCTCAAAATATTTTCTAAAAAAAATACTGTATATTTAAACATGACTTGAAAATACATGATTTTTACTACTTTTTTGTTTGGAATTCCATCATTGGGAATTTGTTTGTTCACAGAAGTATTGTTTTTGTAACGGTAAATAAACAATTTACCTGACATTGCCTTGCTTAGTGTTATAAATTCTTACAAGGTTTGTCTTCACTTTCCATATACCTGTCAACCCCGGGGTGTAGACTACTGCAGTGGTCCCCAACCTTTTTTCTGCCACGGACCGTTCATACAAGTCTATGCAGTTATGCGGCCCGGCTCTGCGGGTGGGTGGGGACGAGTGGTGCCCAATATGTGTATTTGTTTTACTCATTTGCTAGCTTGTGCATTTAATATTCGCGTTGCGCAACGGAAATACTAGAAAAAAATCGAGTGGTAATTCTCCGACAAAGACGTTGAAATCGTCATTGTCTACGAACATATATCTCAACCACACATCACATTTGGATGGCTTTAAAGTCCGCGAGCGTGTCGTCTATATCACTGCCGTGACTTATAGCAGAGCTCCCGTGATCGGCTGTGTTGCCATTACTACTTTAAAGAATTATATAACTAAGATTTCATTGGCCAAGAGACCGAGGATTGGATTAAAAAAAGAAAAGGCATAACATTAACACAGTTATCACAGTTCGTCCTATCAATCCCCAGTACTATTCACATTGTGTACGAGTTCAATCAAGATGCTATTTGAATGTGAAATGAAACAGCATTAGCTCATTAGCATTAGCATTTCAGTGTAACAAATTGGCACCCAACAAAATTTGCCCAGGAACCCGAGTTCAGCCAACCATGGCCTGGTGTGAGTGACGTTAAGGTATTGAGCGTCAGATGTTTCATGTAGTTCTTTTGGTGCATTGCTTCATGTACGAGCGGAGCATCAAGCTTGTTAGCATTACATAGCTAACACCAAAAAAAAAAAAGATCACAGAGACACGGACGCGTGTTCTTTGACACGGCCCCGCAGCAAAGCAGGACTCATCTTCCTTGTCCTCCAGAAGGCCGCCGGAGTTTGATCTCCTCTCTTCCCCCCCCCCACCTCCATCTGCCCCAGGCGCCTGATTAAATGCTAATTAAATCCGTTAGCGCTGCTATCGCCGCCGCTAACTCCTCTCTCTCGCTCTGTCATGGAGATTAATGCCCCTCGTTCATCACGAACTACCTGCCCGACTCGCGAAGACCTCAGCCCCCCAAACCCCCTTCCTCTCTCTCCAAGATGGACGAGGGCTTTAAATTTTAATTTGAAAATTGCCCTCAATTACTTGGCCGGCGACCACTTGGCGGGAGGCGGGGTTACGGCAGCAGGTCAGCGGCCATGATGAGCGATAAGGGGACATTAATAAGAGCTGTGCCCGGATTCATTTAAAAGCGGACAGGCCGCTTTCTCATTATTGAGCTCCCCCCAGCTTTATTTAAAGGACTTTATTTAAGGCCGGCCCGTGAATGTGTCCTGCAGGACAGACGCTTAAAGCGTCTTGACAGAGTGGGAAAGTTACGACCATAACTTACACCCTGAGCAGTGAGCGCTCACACACGCGCACACGCACACACTCACGCTTGATCTGGACCCATCTTTTTTTCGGGGGGGGGGACATTTCGCAGGCCGCTGAGCCTTCACGAGCCTCCGAGGAGTCCAAAAATGTTTGAACAAAGTTACACACGTCGTTTACTTTTACGCCTCCCACAATCTCCGGCCCACAAATGTTTTAGTGGCTCCAATATCTGTAATGATTATAAGCAATTGGAGGATATTGAGCAAGCGGTAATGTCCAACCTGCTTCTTCTTTTGAAAAATGTAAGTTGTTCTTCTTCCTCTAATTCTTTTTCTAATTCTTCTTTTCCTTGTATTTGTTCTTCTTGCTAACACGCAGCTAATTGAAAAGGGGTGAATTATGACGGGAAGCGGAGCGGACTGGGGCCGAGCCAACAAATAGTATGTGCTCCTGTTTAACCTCCACCTTTGATGCGCTTGATGAATTACACATAGATTTACACACCTTGGACCAGCCTGACATCCAAAAAATACTGTCTCTTCTCCTGCTCCTACCTTATTTATTTTTTTATACCAAGTGTGCGCCGGATGTCCCTGCTGGGGCTTTAAATCTGTCTATTAGTGTTTAGAATGTCACTATGAGAGCAGAGAAATGGCGGAAAAGCCCACTTGACTCCTCGTTTTTCCCTCTGCAAATACACTCTGCAGACATTTAACTCCCTGTGTAACACCCGAAAGAGATGACAATGACATTGTCAGAGTTGTTCTCGAACGGGGTATCCCAGCTTTTTGAGTCCAGGGCAAACATTTTTCGAAGGACCCCTTCATAATCTTAAAGAGAAAGTCAAGAATATGTTCTATGCAAGCCCACTAGTTGAAACAGGGCGTTCTGATAAATGTTGCGTTTGTGGAATAAGTGTTAATCCACTCATTTTTAGCCATCTCCGGGGGCGGCCATTTTGTCTTCTGTCGACTGAAAATGACATCACAACTGCTCACCAACGACCAATCGCGGCTCAGATTCAGAAAACAGGTCAACCGCGATTGGTCGTTATGAGCAGTTGTGATGTCATTTTCAGTCGACAGAAGACAAAATGGCCGCCCCCAGAGATGGCTAAAAACCAGTGCATTTTCCTGCTTAACTTATATGCCACAAACACAAAATTAATCAGAATGCCCTGTTTCAACTAGTGGGAACATATTCTTGAAAAAAAAAACAACACTACTGCACCCCTAACCCTGCATGGCACCTGGGGGTTCCAGTGACCCCAGTTTGACAACCACTGTTCTAGCGTGTTCCAGGTGACGTCACGCCGCATGTAATCAAACACGGTAAGGACGTGGACCTAAGCAGGAGCGGAAGAGACGGCTTTCCACATTTCACATCCCCCGGCAGACTGCTTGATTAAAAGCCTAAACGAGCAGCAGCGTGATGTCCCACTCAGTCATCCGGGCCCGCTTCTCTTGCCTCCTTTTCCTCCAGCAGCAGCAGGAGCAGCAGGAGCAGCAGGAGGCGCCGAGCGTCCGGCCGACTGGAACAAAGACGGGAAGAGAGCGGAAAAAGAAGGATGGAGCGACAGGAAGGCGAGAGAATGAGAGCATACATCATGGCCCTCATCGCTGACATTTGTGCTCGCTGCGGAGTTGCGCCATGAATTTTAATACGAAGCCGTGGTGAGGAACAAAAAAAAAAAAAGAGGCCCTGTTTCTCCTCTGACAGCAAATCTGTTCAAGTCGTGACCCGTCTTGCCTCATATGGGTCAAGAAAACACATCATGGCAATGCAACAAGGTGAGTGCGAGGACAATGGCTCCAATTATATTGGCAGGCTTGGTGGGCAGAAAGACATGTTTTGACAAAAGTCTAATATTTACATTTGTCGAACGCAGTAAAAACAATTTTTTTTTTTTCACTTTTTTCAACAGTTTGCACCAAAATTTAATATCTTATCCCTTGGCTCTTAAACAATTTTGTCACAAAGATTTGTTTGTTGTAATTTTTTTTGTATATATATATTTTTTAATCAATAGATCCTCCTAGTGACCAAACAAGCCACATAAAAAATTTTTAAAAAATTAAATAAGAGCATAATCCTCTTGACCACTCACCCCCCCCCCATCTGAAAACACCACTAGCGAGCCCCAGGCCCTTCTCGAACTTTTTCTATATGCACAACCAGTGGCAGCAGTTATGAACCCCCCCCCATAACTAAGCGTTCCCTCCGTAACGAGCCGCGCGATTGGTCGGTCACGCCATTAGCCGCGCTAGTCTCACCTCACTCCGCTTCCCTGCCAACTCACCTTGGCGGTGTGTGTGTCTGTGCAGACCCCCACCACCAGCACCACCACTAATCCCAACCTTCTTTGGGGAGGGATAAGAGTAATACAACAAGAGCCAGTGCTACTAATGAAATCCTATTATTTTCCAGAATGTCAGGAGGGGAGGGAAGGGGGTAGAAATTGTATGAGGTATTGATTGACTAGAGTGGAAGGGATGCCAGGAGGAGGGAAGTTTTTTAATCCGAGCAGGGAATAATGAGAAGGAGAAGCTTAGGAGTAGATGGGGAAGTTGAGGAGACGCGATGCGTTCAAAGACGCGCGGGCTCAGGTGTGTGCGAATGGCTCGCAGACGCGCGGCCATTCTCCATCAGTCACCGTTCAGCCTCTGAGATCGAATTAGACCCGGCCCCCCATTACTTCAAGGTTGCCATGGGGACTGTGTGACACCTCCCTAAAGGCTGCTGTGTGCCACCGCATACAGTGGTGAAAAAACGAGGGTTGCCCTAACGTTTATTTGATGTTTCATACAGAGTAGTGATCTTTCTCGTGCAATTTTTGGGAGCAATTTCTTCTGCCACATTTCCTGTCCTTAATTATCCAAGGAAACAGAATAGTGGAAGGAAATGCATATTCCTGCCCATGTTTTGGATTGCAATATACAATGGACCCCCACTGCTAGCGGGCGACAGGGACCGGGCAAGCACATGACAAGCAAAAATCTGCATATTATTATTATATCGCATCCATAATACATCCAGCTTCCCTCAGAGATTGGAGGAAGACCAACTTATTTAGGTCACTCATTCTTCCTTTGTTATAATGTTTAAAGAAATTCACTTTAAAAAGAATATTTGTTTGTGTGATGTTTCGTGTGATCTTATTACCTTCATTATCATGTTGATGGTACACAGTGGCTCATCTGTCTGGCTCCCCCTTCTTTGTCACCAACTATTCTGTAGAGCTCTATAATATTAGTCCCCTCATTGCATGTAAGCAAAATCCCCATTGTTACTTTTAAGTTTTGTTGTTTGTTCATTTGCCACATTAGAAAAGTGGATCTGGGATTGGCTAGCAACCAATTCAGGGCGTACCCCGCCTACTGCCCGAAAACAGCTGGGATCGGCTCCAGCACGGCCCGCGACCCTTGTGAGGATAAGCGGTATGGATAATGGATGGACAAAAGTGGATTTCAGGTAACGACAACAGGGGGAGATAGGAAGGAGGAGGTAATGATAAGATGAAGGACGCACTTATTGTGAACCGCCTGCATATTTGCAGTTTGGCATTTGCAAAGTCACCTATTTGTGGGCGTGTTTTTGAAAGTAACCAATCCTTCGCTATTCCCTGCAAAACTTGACGATTCCCTGTTTATGTGCTTAGGCCAAAGCCACGTTGCTTTGGCTCCATCTGGTGGCAACTTGGTGCAAAAAAACAAAAACAAAACATGTTGAACTTGAACTAAGGGGAGGATCCCCATTGAGTCAGACCATAGCTTTATCTAACAGCATAAAGTGTTTTGCCGCCATCTTGTAGCCTCTCTAGGCAATTCTAAACCTTTTTGTGTCAGCGCCAACTGCTTGCGAGCTGTCACTTCAGAATGCGTTCACTGTAAATCATAACTGGGGGCTTTGATCACTGTGAGCGAGCCAGTGGTCATTTAAAATGCGTCTGTGTGCAGAAATTAAACCGATACGTGCAACAACTCCATCAAACATAAGCAGCTGGCAATCTTTTTTTCCCCCCCATATTTGAATTGCATCTACATATATTCAAGCAGAATCATTTGTCTTATTGAACTTCTTTCCCCCCCCCCGAGAAATCCTGCATGCACAAGATCACTTAACCAACACACACACACATACACACAGATCCAGGGATGTGCTATTGAAAGCAGATACATGCCTGTGTGCACAAATTGGAGTTTTTTTGTCAGCAGCACGGCTCTAATGAATGGCCAGAGAAAGGATGCCACCCACAGCACCATCTGGCTAATGCCCCGTCCTCTGCCTATGAATTTGGCTCAATTGTGCCCAAGAGAGAGAAGCCACATGTTCATTATGAAAGCAGCAGGGGGCTTAGAGATCCCCCGAGTGGCGCCGAGCGAGCGAGCGTGTCACAGGACGATGTGACTCACTATGCTATGGTGCTATGGAGGAACAAGGCGATGAAGAAGAAAAAAAAAAAAAGACATGAGTTTGTCAGCCAACCTTGACAGACTTCCAGCAGGGAGGATTCCCTATTGTTTCAAGTAGATTCTTTTTCCCAGCATGCATTGTGGGCAAACGTATCACAATAATGACGCCAAGTCAACTATTATTTTTTTTCCTCTTGTGAAAAGCCAATTTGGCCTTTTTAGCTAGAAGAAAACCTGTTTTAGTCACGTTTTTGGGGCACACAATAAAAAGACTGACTTAGAATAATGACTGTATTATTATATATTTTTTGATTTGTATTAAAAATGATATCACAAAATTGTATTTTTGCTAGATTCCCTGAATATTTTTTTTTTTTTTTTTTTGGCTCGCTGCTCACCGTGGGTTTTATTAACCTTTTTGCTCTCGCACTAGTTTTGGTCACTCTTCAATTTTCTGCCCCAAATGACTAAAACTCACTTCATTCATCCCAATATCACGGTTTCAATAGTATAGGATACTATGATTGCTGCACCTATTTTCAGCCTGTTTTGAGCGTTTTATTCACCGTGCGCTATGCTGTAATATAATGTAGAACTATGTCACGTGCAGTTTGTTGTCTGCGTACTGCTAAGTATTTGCTTTTATTTTGCGTTGTTTGATTCTACTGTCTACTGCCAGGTCGGCTCTGCAAATGAGAATTTGAAATTGCCTTACCTGGGATGAATAAAGGGTATGTTATTGACATTTTAAAACGTTTAGTATGATTGTAGGATCCCGCTGGCCAGAAAGTAGGAATTAAAGTTAATGATTATTTTTCCAACAGTGAATATGTGCTAAATAATCAGCGTTTGAGTTCATGTATATTGACAAGAAAACCTGTTTTAAAATTTAAAATGATTGTTTTGTTTCTTATCTCTTGGGAGGCTGATAATATTTTTGGTTTGTTTGTTGTATTCGAGTGTAGGAAAATCATTTTGTGAGTAGGCAAAAAACGTTTTCATGTAATTGCTTTAGTTGTTTTTCAAATGTATTTATTTTTTTGTCTCTTGGCCGTTAGTATTTGTTTTGTTTTCATATCTAGGAGTGGACACACTTCCACTTTTTCTACAGTATATGTGGTTAGCCCCTTAGTATAATTGCCTACGTCAGTCTTTTCTGTAGCAGTAAAATAATACCAATGTGCTAGCTAAAAAAAAATTGTTTTTTCTTTATGTCTGCGTAGACTTTCAGTAATCCAGGTCACGGTATTCCACAAAAATTGAATTGCGACAACTGGACTCTTCATTGTAATTTTTTTTTCCTGTTTTGTGAAAACGTGACTTGGGCAATTGAATTATTTGGTTAAGAGGAACGACTTCAGATTTTTTTTGTAGTTGACGTTCCGATGATAATAGCCAAGTCGAAGTCAAGTAATGAATGACATGATTGATATTTTTTCCAGTTGTCAACTCGCTGCCTGTGCAACTGTTTTGCCGTCTACCTCCAAATACAGAACAAATTCACTCTCCCCACCAATGGACATGTGCTCCGCGCCATACGCAGGTGCAGTCACCCCAGCCCCACAACAGTTGTTGTTTTTTGTGCGTGTATGATTTTTGGTATATTTGCCTGTTTTGTGTCTTTTCTGGAAGTGAGTTCTGATTGTCCACAAGGGCCTTGTACTTAGAGCGGAAGTCAACCCAAACATATTTTTTTCAAGAATATGTTACCACCAGGCCCACTAGTTGAAACACGGCATTCTGATTAATTTTGTGTTTGTGGAATATAAGTTAAGCAGTAAAATGCACTCGTTTTCAGCCATCTCTGGGGGCGGGCATTTTGTCTTCTGTCGACTGAAAATGACATCACAACTGCTCACAACGACCAATCACGGCTGACCTGTTCTCTGAATCTGAGCCGTGATTGGTCCATGTGAGCAGTTGTGATGTCATTTTCAGTCGACAGAAGACAAAATGGCCGCCCCCAGAGATGGCTAAAAAAGAGTGGATTAACACTTATTCCACAAACGCAATATTTATCAGAATACCCTGTTTCAACTAGTGGGCTTGCATAGAACATATTCTTGAAAAAAATACGTTTGCGTTGACTTCCGCTTTAAGACTCTGTAATTCCACCTGTTGCTTTGACATGCACCTACGAGCCGGCAAATGCACTCTTGTGTGGCTAGAAATTGTTTTTATGAAACTAGAATAAAGAAAACCTGATTCGAGTAGAGAAAGTATATTTTTAGTGCAGCTCTGGGCATAACCTAAGTGATACCAGGACCTGAATTGAAACATGGCTGCCATTTTGAAGTAAAATGCTTACAGCATCATCGAGTGTGCACAAAGCCCCATTCGGTATCTTTATCTGTATCTGGACCATCGTGAGAGCAGCCTGACAGCATGTGTCAGGCACCGCTAAACCCCCCCTGGACCCATAAAAAGCCGGGGCCTCCTCGGTGAAAGAATGGCGGCTGGAGGAACCCGGTGGGACTCATAGGAAGAAGGTATGGAGAGAAATAAAATGTGGGGGGTTTTTTCCCCCTCCTCTCCCATTCCAGCACGGCGTGTGCCATGCGTGGCCACGCAGGCAGATGGGGGAGGTGCAGGTGGAAATAAAACATGCATGAGTCGCCTGCAGCCCAGGAAAATAATTACTGTCATTTAGCAGACATGTACAAGAAAGTCCCCCCCCCCCCTCTCACCAACCCCCACGTCTGCCCAAAGGACGCTACACGCCACATGCATACCGATCAACTGCACTGCCAGGCGGGCACGGACCACGTGTTTGCCCCACTTGATTACCTCCACCAGGGAGATTAGGTTGTTATCGCCGCAGCTTTGTCTGTTTGTCAACTCGACCGTTGTCTTATCCTGTTTATGGTTAAGGCGGCTCAAGCCTATCCCAGGTGACTTTGAGTGAATGCTAGGTTATGACCTACACAGGTCAGCTGTGAGTCCCTGGACTGACACATACCTGTATGTTATCTACAACCATTGCGCACTGCATGTATCACAGGTGCCAAAAGTACTTTTGAACTGAATTTTTTTTTTTAAACGCTGATGACAAGTTCCAGTCATTGTCCAACTTTAAAGTGTTTTTTCTTATAAACATCTAGTTAGAGTCTTCATCAGACCAGATATATTTTTGTAAACATAAAAGACAGTTTTAAATAAATATTGCGTTTGTGGAATAAGAGTTAATCCACGCCTTTTTGGCCAGCTCTGGGGGCGGCCATTTTGTCACTTCTGTCGACTGAAAATGACATCACAGTGCCTCAGGGCTCAGGTAACGACCAATCACGGCTGACCTGTTTTCTCAAGCTGAGCCGTGATTGGTCGTTATCAGAGCCCTGAGCAGTTGTGATGTCATTTTCAGTCAAGTCGTGCCAAAATGGCCGCCCCCTGAGATGGCTTAAAAATGGGTGGATTTTGCTGCGTAACCCATATAGCACAAACGCACTATTAATCAGAATGCCGTGTTTCAGCTAGTGGGCCTGCTGGGAACATATTCTTGAAAAAAATATGTTTGGGTTGAGTTCCCATTTAAGACTTCAATGAAGACATTTTTTGTGTACGTTCAACCTAATGCTGTAGAGCAGGGGTCACCAACGCGGGCACCAGGTAGCCCCCAAGGACCACGTGAGTAAAAATAGCTCACCTTCGATAGGGCATTGTGATTTTCTAGGAATGTTCATTTCAAAATGTAAACAATTGAAGAGATTTATAGAAAAAGACTGTTGCGTATTGGTATGAATGTGTTTCCTAATTCCTGTGAAACATCATTATCATGATCAGTGTCTTCACACAAATGAATGTCATTAATTACTAACAATAACCAGGGGTAAATGAATCTTTTTAGAATCGATTATCTTACTGATGATTCCATCGATTACTCTGGAAATCACCCCGAGTCATAAATTTTTGTGTCAACTAATTTGTGTCAACCGGTACCACTTCGTACTAATCGATCACCAAGGAGTAGCTCTCAGCCTCAATGTCTTCACTAACGGTTAACTTTTTGAACTGAAATTTGTCACTCGTTTTTGTAAAACCTTCATGTATTCAACGGACATAATTATTTTTATTAACACTGAAGACAATTTAGAGTCTTCAGTGCGCGTTGAGCCATGCATGTCGAGTGCACTATTTAGATTCGGACTTGTTTAAATCTTGATTCAGGACTTATGCTTACACTTGGACATTCAGTTCAACCACAGGTAGGTCTGTTTTACTGCCTCTTCTCCTGTCTCCTGCACCTTCCTCTCCTGCTTGGAGTTGGAGCTAGGTGGTGATGATTGACGTGAGGCTGTTGTTGGTACAGGTTCTTCACCTACCGATCAGAGGTGGAGCATTTCCACCAGCCGTGTTGCTATGGAAGACTCTGCAGCGACCAACCGAGGCACGTCCTGAGGAAGAACTACTTTCTTAAAGGCGCCTCATTCCATTAAATGGACTCTTACGTTCCTTTAGTCAACATTGTACAAGCACAATACTGTATATGCAATAAATGCGATTGCCCTTTTGGCATCCATTGCATTCTTTCATTCTCTGAGGGGGATAAATCAATCTATGGTCCCGTCTCAAGGTTTCTCCCTTTTTCCTCAAATGAGGTTTTGAGTTTTTCCTTGGCTCATTGGGGGGGTTTAGATCGGGGAATATCACTGATCTCTGTGAACTGTAGACTTGTGATGTTATTTGAGACTCTTTGGTGATTAAGGGCTACATAAACAAACTTGACTTGCCTAGATTTCACAAAACAGTTGAGACTGTTTGCTCTCGATTCCCTCTTGTTTCAATATGTCCAAATAGTACAGTGTAAAGTCCTTTTCCTTGGCTCAGATCAGATTCCATGATGCGGTTCCTGGATGTTAGCTAACGTTAAATCCCGTCCAAATTCCATCCCCTCCTCTTCTTTGTCTCAGTGCTGTGGAGTGCGAGCAGCAAACGCATTTATTGGGAGTGGAGGGCTGCCAGCAGAGGTCAAACGTCTGCCTCGCTATCATTCTTTATGACTGATCTAGTGATGCGGCCTTCATTACCTTGAATTATACGTCGCCATTATTACGTCTCCCCCAAGGCCCGCGTATGGGACGCCTCTGGCCTTATCAAGCTATCATCTTACCCAGGAGGGGCGTTAAAGCTGCAACTCTCCGATGACATCTGCCTCCAACATGGACAACTTTAACATTCTCACGTGCGCCCGTGCGTGAGGTATGTTCGTGCATGGCAAGCTTGTCATCCAATACTAGAGCGATATTAAAAATTCTGCCTGTACAAAGACAATTAGCACAGTAGCGCCTCCTTGGCCGATGGATACATTTTTCCCACTGACATTGATTGAAACGCTATTCATCTGTTACCGCACCCGCAAAACACCAAAATGTCCTTTGTTACATATTTTAAAAAGTAAAAATAGTACTTTATTGTAGAAACCAACCCCAAAAAAATACTGCTTGAGAAACGTGCAATTATTGGACTGACTACGCACATGCTTGATGTGTGTGCCTTGAAGGAGCATGGCCTAATGAGTGATGTCAGGCACTGGAGTCTCCTAAGTTTCAGCACTGGCGCGTCAAGGTACCACTGTAGTTTCCGAGTTGCTCTGCGCTAGCAATGGACTGACTGCATCCAAAATGGTTTTTGCTGAAGGCGCTCATTGTTCCTGATTGAGCCCATCGGTGCGAAACATTTGAATATAAATCGGGAATGAGAACAGCGGGGTAGCTCCAGCCTGAATCACCTTGTTGTCGCCGCTGCCCGTCTCTGCAGCGCACCTCCTGTGCACCCGCTGTGTTTATTAGCACAAGTGAGGCGGCGGTGTGAAGTAGACTGATAATCTGCGAAACCAGCGGGGCGCTGTTTTGGCGCACATCGTGTTTTGCAACTCATTGTTGCTGGGATAGAAGTGGCAGCCGGAGCACAGGGGGAGGGATGGATGGATGATGGATGGTGAATGTCATCCATATTCCCCCCCATCCATCAATTCAACAATCCACAAATCCATTCGTCCATATTCCCACCATCCATCCATCCACCCGTCCCACCACTCACCTGTCCATCCAACAATCAACAGATGGCTAGAAGGATGGACGGCTTGGAATATGGATGAAACAGATGCAAAGGGTGATGGGAGTTTGGGAAGATGGATGGATAAATGGATGGTTGGGTTGTTGTATTATTGAATGGACGGAAGGACCTACAGGCAGCAGCCAATCAGGTTCCATTGCTTAACCTTGTGCTCTATCAAAATGTGTCTTACCTTTGGTATTAGTCTACAGCACACCCACCAGCCACAACATTAGATACGCTTGCACCAACTAACGAGCTCCAATACAGAAATAAATGAATCATCATGAAATACATAACTGATACATCATTTAAAACTTTAAAAGGCGTTTATTTACTATGACACTACCATCATTGATCACCAGTGAGTATGCTAACGCAACTTATTGTGCTGCAGTGTGAGCTAAGAGGAGGTCCATACTCAGCAGGGGGTCCGTATCAGACAGTATATGGATATTACAACCACGCACGCACGCATGCACGCAAACACACGTCTCCCTCCCCAGTGTGCTGCCATATTGGGCAGCCAGTTAGGGAGTCAGTGCGCAGTAACAGGGCTATTAGGACTCCCAGGGACCCTATTGATCTCCTCATTGATCCCCTTCGCCTCGCCTCGGCCAGACAAGCGGCCGGTGTTTATACGGCCTCGACGGGAGCGGGGAAGTGCTACACTACAGCCTAGTGCGCGCCGGACACACCAGAGGATTGAAAGCCATAAGAGCAACCGTGACAGAAGGTGGAACACACACCTATTATATGCCCTTTGGCGTTTAGAGCATTATCAGCATATCCAGCAAGATTTCAGTTCAGCGAGCATCAAGGGATTAAAGTAGAAATACTATGGCCAAGAGACTTTTTTGGAATATAAATATGGAAGCGCTTCTGAGTTTAATCCATTCCATGACCATGCTGGTAACTCAAAACACTCACAAGTCAAAACTTCTTTTCCTATTTCAATGCCATTAATTCGTTCACACTCTGTGCTTCTTGCAGTGTTTGCGCCTTGAAAATATTGATATTTTTTTCCAGACGATAAATATATGCCTTTGAATATTGCTATATTTTCTGTCTAAATGTTTTGCTGCACCGTATGTGTTCATGCTTCAAGCATTTTAACACCGCTACATAAATAGATGCCATTCATTTGTTCGTCAATGGCGTTATGTTTTGTGTGTTGGCATTAAGAGGGCGGACTTTTGTTGTTGTGTTCCACCTTAGAGTGTCCATTGCACATGGACATAAATATTGTGACACCAAGACATTACACATACAGAAAGGGAAAATTAAGAAGAATTACATCCATTTTTTCCTCTATTGCTTTTTTGTTCTTTATTACTATTTCTATGTTCCATCCATCCATTATCTATACCGCTTATCCTCACAAGGGTCGAGGGCGTGCTGGAGCCTATCCCAGCAGTCCTCGGGCAGTAGGCGGGGGACACCCTGAATTGGTTGCCAGCCAATCACAGGGCACACAGAGACAAACAAACAACCTCACTAACAATCACACCTAGGGGCAATTTAGAGTGGCCAATCAACTTATCATACATGTTTTTGGAATGTGGGAGGAAACCGGAGTACCCGGAGAAAACCCACACAGGCACGCTGAGAACATGCAAACTCCACACAGGGAGGCCGGAGCCGGGATCGACCCCACGACCTCTGAACTGTGAGGCGGACGTGCTGACCAGTCGACCACCGCGGCCTCTATTTCTATGTATTTATTATTATTTATATTTGTTTATTATTATATATCCTTTATTGGAGTCACAGGTGACTGGTCAACAGTCAGTCGCCGGGGACGTATAGTATAGACAAACAACCATCCACACTCTCACCTACGGACAATTTTAAGTCTTTGATAAACAGCCATGTTTTTTAAATGTGGGAGTCATATATTAGTGCTGTCAAGCAATTAAATTTTCTAAATTAATTAATCGCAAAATTTTCCATAATTGATCGCGATTAATCGCATTTTTCAACTACATTTTTTTTTACGAAGCTTGGAACCAATATTTACTTGAGTAAAATCTTGAAATGAATGTGGAAAAAAAATACAAGTATATTTCGATTCAAGGACTGCTCTAATAGCTTTCTTTGATCCTTGAATACGATTCTTTTCCTGTAAAATACAACAGTTAAGCGACCAAAAAAGTACAACTAATACGGTATTTGAATTTGGCTTTGCAAAGTGTGCAAAATATTTGGGATTTCTCTAATGAGCCGTCGAGAAAATGTTTTTTGTCCTACTTGATATGCTCTCAGTGATTTCTTTACATAAACAAACAAATGCCATGAATCCACTTTTAGCAGTGTGGAGTCCGACTGTATGTTATTAATATCAGAGGGCAGCTGGCAGGTCCTCATCAAGTCCAGTTGATTAATAACAGGCCTCGTCACACCTTCACTCATCACTAATGGCCCTCTGTCTATTATTATCACTTCATAATGAGGTCTAAAAGAAGTCGGGCATAAGTGTGCACACGTATGCGCACGCTGACTCTAATTACATGCGTGACATATTACAGTACAGCAAAGCTAAAGCTCAGAACATGTATAGCAGTAAGCATGTCTACCTTACAGTTCTGACGTTTGGGTTTCATTCCAGCGTGAACTCCGCCTCTCGCCCCAAATGTCAGCTGGGACACTCTCCAGCTCAGCCAAGACCCTAATGAAGATAAGCAGAGCAGACTATAAAATGGATGACTTCAAGTGCAAAATACACTATGATGGAACTGTATTCTCTTGAAAATGACAAACTAGCTCACAGAATATGGAAACAAGGCACACTAATCTAAAGTATGATCCAGCAGGGAGGCATCACTGGATCATCTGTGCAGGTAGCAGATAGGAAGAGGAAGTCTTAGTTAACCTGTTGAAAATCATTGCTGTGGTGCAATACCTCCACTCAGGGGGATTAAATCCTATAGCTGATAACAAGGAAGAGCAGTGAAACACTGCCAGATCTTGCATGGCTGCCATTACATTTTAAACACAGCGCCCAAAACCGAAAAGACTTCACCGGAAAAAATACTGCGCGCTACCATAATGATACATAATTCGTTCATACAACAGTAGCATAGTAGCGATACGCGTTCAAAAAGTAATACTATTGCAAGTCACTTCAAGATTATGCACAGTTTGTGGTACATTCATCTGACTTTGGTACAATAAAAATGGGTTCAGCTCCCACTCAGTGACTCTGTGAGAGTGAATGGTTGTTTGTCTATATGTGTCCTGTGATTGGCTGGCGACCACTTCAGATGGTACCCCACCGCTCACCCAATGTCAGCTGGAATAGGCTCCACCACACACATGACCCTAAACAGGATAAGCAGTGTATTAAATGGATGGATGGATACAAATATTCAAAAGTACGCTAAAACTGCACGCGCAAACACACATTACGGATACCAAAGATAATAAAAAGGGGAAAAAACGACTCATGGCAATTTAAATTCTAAAATGCATATTAAGTGTATAATGCACACTTGTATTATAAATATACATATATCTAGCCTTTTTTTTTTTTTTAATAGTGCTTGACCTCACTAGGGTAACTGGAGAGGAGTGTATTTACTACCACGAGAACAGTACGTTTATGGGAAACATGACGTCATGACTTTTCCAGGTTGCTATGTCAAAATTCACATCATTTGTTTTCTGGTTAGAATATACTGTACAGCCAAGTGTTGAGCAGAAGCTCCATTCCGCCAACGCAATCTGTGGCTAACAGTACCCTCTACTGGCAGGAGATGGCATATTGTCCGTCCATCCATCCATTCTCTGTACCACTTATCAGCCGCAGGGGTGCCGGAGCCGATCCGAGCTGACTTTGGGTCTGAACTGGTCGCCAGCAAACCGAAGGGAGCATAAAGACAAAACCATTTATACTCACATTCACACCTATGGACAATTTGTAGTCTTCAATTAACCTACCATGCATGTTTTAGGAATGTGGGCAAAAACTCCAAACAGGGAGGTAGCAGCCCAGATTTTAATGAGCTCCAGCTCACCAGTGACTCTCCAGAGGACAAGCAGTACATATAGAAAATGGATGGACTTGAACTGTAATATCCACAATTCTCAGTTATTTGATGGTGCTAGTTGGGTGATGCAAATATTGTTCCCTATGCAAATGAAGAAAGGGTTAATAAATAACCGAGGTGGCAGGAGCACTGGAGTCTGGACCTCCTCTTCATCCGTCGAACGCACTAGTTGTTTCTTGGTGAGGTGGTTCCAGGTCTTATTTGAAGACATCTTCTCAACCTACAAAGAGAAGAAGGTACAGTATACAAATGAAGAACATAAGGAAGTACTTGTGGTCCATCCTCCACGTGTTGACGTCTTGTGTTGGGTTTGCAATGCTCTGCGTGGGCGGTTATCTGATGTCCTCGAAACACGGGTACACAGACACGAGGGGACAGGTCATGGCCTGCACCCTGATGTCTTGTGGCTTCCTGGCCATGTTCACCGGCGTCACCTGGACCATCTTCCAGCGTGTAAAGAGTAAGGTGGACCAAAGGAGGAGAAGACACCAGCAGAACATACAAGTGTATACAATAGAGAGGTCAGTTACACGAGATAACCTTTTTAAAAAGTATCAGAACTGAACCTTGGGCTACTCTGCATCCCACATAAGAAAAAGGACAGGGAGATACAACCAGGAAAACGATGTCGGTCAGAAAGACACACCGAGTAGTAATTTACATCAGGAACAGCACTTAGCACAGCATTTATTTGTAGGTTCATCCATAGATATTATATAGTCTGTATTAAATACAAAGCACTGGATAATATAACTAAAGTAGTCAACCTATAGATCTCAGTAGACATCTGCTATTTTATTTTTGCAGACCATTGCCCTGATAATGGAGAATGAGCAGCACCATACCATTTTTACTTCTAAAGTAGGCGGCACGCTTCCGTCTTAGCAATGTCACTTGAAGTAAACCACTTGGAAACTACAATAGATGAAACGGCAAGTGGTGGAAATTCAGACATAGCTAACATTCATTTATTCATTTAGGGAGTAATGGACTTTTCTGTTGCTTTGATTGATGGCACAGACGAGCTCTTTTGAATAATGGAAAGGGTGGTGTAGAGCTGACGTTAGCTAGCAGGCTAGCCATTATGTTTACCAGTCTCCGAAACAACCAAATCACACATTTTTATACATAATTGTGAGGAAATGTCTTCCACGAACCAGATGGATTGATTCGTACTGTCCCTTGAGAAGTCGCTACTACGTCTTGCGACAGTATCGTCCTCACCTCCGGATTCCGCAGGATTTATTTCATTGTTTTGAAGGATATTGAAAAAAAAAAAAAACGAACTGCATTTTGGGTATATCTGGCGGTGCAACCCCTAACACAAAAAGTTTTGACATTGTTTCTATGGTCTATAGATGACATCAAGATAATACCTCTCTTTCCCACGTGTATCCACCATTTTGTTTAGGCGTCCTAGTTCTTTCCCTCCATCCTACGAAGAGTCTCAGAGGTGCCATCAGTGTCCGGAGGCATACCAGGAGTACGTGGTCCTGGATGGGGTTCAGGTGGTTCTTAGCCTGGCACCTCCACTCTACACACAGGACGGCACGCAAAGCACAGATTGCACGGGGAGCTGGGAGCGGCCGCCAGTTTACGAGGATTCTTCTCTTGAGACGTGCAGATGAGGGGAGGATGTCCCATGGAATGGCAAGATGCAGACTGCATGTTATGTGGAGCAAGCGGACGTCGGCGCACAGTTGACCCGATTAGATGGTTCCACAGAGAGAGACACTTAAGAAGACATAGCATTGGATATGATCCAGCCCTTACGTAAAGTTGTGGGGGTGCATCTTGTGCAGCAATGCAAAAGATTAATCAGCAGTTTTCACAATCGCTTGATTTTAGTTATTGCTGTGAAAGGTGGTGGCACCTGTCATGAGGTTCAGGCAGCAATTACTTTTTCACATAGGGTTGGATACGTTCGGATTTTTTTTCCCCTTTAGTAATTAAATGATCATTATTTTATCATTTATATTTTAAATGATTAATATTTTAAAATTATTTTATTTTATACATGGGTTGTATTTGCGAGATATTAAAATTAGTGTGATGACCTGAAACATTTAAGTGTGATACCGAAAAAAAAAAATGAAATCAGGAAGGTGGTACATAATTTTCCATGGAACTGTATATTGACGAATACAGTACAGTTATTTGCAAAGCAGTGCATTGTGCCTGACATGAATGACATTATAGCATCTTAACCACAGGTTTTAATTGAGGATGTAGTCTTTCTACAACATTTGAAAAGTTGAATGCAATAAAATAGAAGGCCAGGTACACATTTCTACAATCTCAGTACTATGACTGGACAGTCACCTGTTCTTGAGGAACAAAATGAGTACCGTACCGTGTCATCTCTATTTTTGTCACGCAGACGCAGATGGGGAGAACATGCAAACTCCATACAGGAAGGTAGATCAAAACATTAACAATGAAAATGTTTTATCAGCTGTTTCTTATCTATATGTATTCATATTTTTATTCATATTTTACACTTACATAATACATTCATTAAGAATTATTTTTATTTACAATTTTTTTTTTTCAATTGATGATGCGCTATATAAATAAAGTTGTACTGTATTGTATTGTATTGTAATGAGTTGAAATTGGTTGGTTGAATTGGCTCAGTTTCCTCTTCCACATTTTGACAAAATAAATAAGTAAATACATACAAATTTAAGTGGGATATAGCATTATTTGTTACCTCTTTTTGGGACGGAACAGCAGCAAAATATTAGGAACAACACATTTTCAAGTGATCTTAACATATTTTCACTTCACTCATAATACGTCCTACACCAGGACCATGAGTACATAAAAACTATAAATAATATGCAGTAACCCTAAATGTTTTGAAAACCAGTGATCCTCTTGATAACCATTATCATTAATGCTTGATTAACTACTAAAGTGTTGTGAAACGATGCTTTTGCACAGATATAAGCCCTGACATGCAGAAAGGGTCTGGACTCCGCATTGTGCAATAAGGTTCTACAACAAGATGCTGCTGAAGATGACTCAAGAAATCCGCACGGATATCCACTGGCTCATCCTCAACTGGTAACCACGGCAATCAGCCTTATGAGTTACGTTTCTCGGTGTCAATTTCAGACCTTCAACGCTTTTCATCTTTATTCAACCTTGAATACCGCTAATACAGAGTTTCCTGTATGACATTTTCAACCCCGATTTTGATATAAAACGCTATCATATTTATTTCACAAGAATTTATTAGCTGTGATGCATTTCCTGTTGACTTTACATTAAAGTGTTTTACAGTGGCGCATACAAACAACATTGGGGGGAAAGTGTCTCAGCATGAAGGTGGGTAAATAATTCCTGATCGGTGCTAAACAACTCCATAAAAAACAAACAAATGCAAATGCGCATTCATTAGGCTTGTTTGCAAATTTTTCATCCATAATTCAAAAACTCCTGGTTGCAGTTGATACTTGATGGTGGCCATTTACAGAGATCAGAGTGTTTTTTTATTTTTTATACTGTATATACGTACAGGGAGGGATGTTTTCTAGGCACTTTCTGAATGCACTAAAATAGTTTTTTTCTTCTTTTGCTTCTTTCCGCTCATGTGATCACGTTCGGGCCGCGGCGTCCCGTTCTCTCGTGGATGTTGGAGATCTTGAGTGCGATGGCGATGAGAGGACCCAGCACCACCTGCATTGAGCGACACACAGCGTGGGACCAAATTTGCCACTCGATATGGCTGCTCAGACAAATACATCTCGATAGTTCCTTTCGAGGTACTTGATCAGAAGTACTGACTTGTCTTGAGTTGGACACTTTTTAATATTGTATGTGTTTTTATGTTTACGAAGCTGGAAAAACACAATTTTTGCTACGTTATCTGCTTAAAGAAATCAACTAGTTGAAACATGACATTCTGATTAATATTGCGTTTGTGGAATTTGAGTTAAGCAGCAAAATCCACCCCTTTTTTGCCATCTCAGGGGGCGGCCATTTTGTCATTTCTGTCGACTGAAAATGACATCACAACTACTCAGGGCTCAGGTAACGACCAATCACAGCTCAGCTTCAGAAATCAGGTCAGCCGTGATTGGTCGTTACCTGGCCCGTGAGTAATTGTGATGTCATTTTCAGTCGACAGAAGTGACAAAATGGAAGCCGCCAGAAATGGCTAAAACCTGCCTCGCCATTATGCAGTTTTATGAGTATGGTTTAAAGTACACTGCCTATTCCAGCACCAATAACCAGCCCTTCTAATTGGTACACACTGTATAGAGTCACATGAAGGTTCACGCAGACATAATGACAATCACTATGAAGGCAGTTACTCACACAAACACACAAACAGTACCTGTGTCTCTCTGCTATGTCTCTCAGGGTCTCTCTCGAAGCTCTCTGCATAAATGCGGACGACGGCACCCATGCCACCGCCACTTCCGCTCATCCGAAACACCAAACGGGACGCGTCACTGAAGATGATTCTCAAACCCTGAAAAAACAAATTCTGTTAACTTTTATTGTCAGGTTTCTTCTTCTCTTTTCTGGTTTATCATTACCTTTCTTTGGTACAGTATTTTTAAATAAATGACAAAAGTGACTTAAAGGAGAAGGTCATCTTAGCTGGAGCCTATCCCATCTCATTCAGGTGAGATCGGGTATTCTGTAACCAGCCAGACAACTAGGTCACATACAAAAACAACAATTCATGCTCATTTTCACGCCTCCAATGTGCTGTGGTTACCGGAATATTTGGTAATAATATATAATATCTACTTTATGATAAATTTATTCATATTGTTGTAGTTGTTGTTGGTGGTGTTTTTTTTAGTTTTTTTTTTTACAATTGTAGTCAAAATAATTACAGTATAGACATTGGGTCTATAGAGAGGACTTCCAAACAAGCCGCAATGAATCGGATCACCTTCAATGTGAAAAAGCTACAAATATCCACTAGATGTCACTAGCAGCATGCATAACTGTGGGATTGCATACAACCGCATTACTATTACTGTAATGTGTCCTGTGCTCTACTCAAGAAGACAAATACATTATTCCACTGCGACGAATTCATGAAAACCACAATAGTGGCTCAATATACTGTAAATACACATCTTGTCCTTCAACTAATATGTTCTGAAAAAAAAGCAAGACAAGGGAATAATGAAAAAAAAAAATATATTTTGAAAAAAAAGATTAGATGGAGATTTCATGAACTCAATATTCCTCAACTCAATATTTTTGGGTATCTTTGACCTATCAAAATAGAAGCTATGGAAACAAAACGTTCAATTCCAAACTTATTTTAATGCGGCACCCAAGGCACTATTACACCAGGCTAAAGTTAGCTTGCTTTCAAAGAAGCTAACATAGCTAACTTGTAGAATTTCTGTGAAAGATGTAGAGGGCGGGCCGCACAATTAGGTTTTTACCGTGGATAGGGTTTGTAGATAGGACATCAAATCATCATTCAAGTCGGGGCTTCAAGTCCAGGTATGGGTTTGGATGTGTGTTGACATGGTGAACGCTAACAGTGGTAGTGAACCCCTTCATTCTTTCCTTCATTCCATTGTCCTTCTTTGCTTCCTTCCTTCCTTTATGTCTTCTGTCCTTCATTCATTTGTTTTCCTTTCATTTTTCCTTCCTCATCCCTTCATTGGCTCGTTCTTTATTTTTTTTTTATCTTTCTTGCTTCTTTCCTTCCTCTATTCATTTGTCCTTTCCTTGCTTCTTTCCTTCCACATTCCCCATTGTCAATTCCTTCTTTCCTTTCATCCTTCCTTTCATGCTATCCTATGGACAATTGCGAATATCCGGGCATTTCTGGTAATACCCACGATGCAAGGCGCCTTTGTCTGTGAAAACAACCCACCATATTGTCTTTCTTTTGGATGTGACTAGTATATAAAGCTAGCACAAAATCATAGTCTACAAGTTGTTGTGCGGTTGGATATCCCAACCATAACATAATGGAAACTAAATTATGCTTCCGTTACTGTGTGGACCGTGAACGTCAGAGAGAGGGTACAAAAGTAGTGAAGAGGGTGGGACTGGATGGTTCAGAATGAAGCTAACCATGACCGCAGTGCTTCGTGATGAGCACTTATTCAATGGTAGGACTCCCCTTGAGTGTGATAAAAATTGCACTTTTGCCTCTCCGTCAGATTGTTATAGTCATCAAACAACATTTCCTCACATTTTGAAATCAAAATAATCCTCACAAATCAAACGACAACGGCCAAAAATTCTATGTTTTTCAATGAGCGGAGAGTTTGTTTTCACCGATTTGACCGCCACCTTGCCATGTGACGTCATTTTGACGTAAGCTCGGAATTGTCCATTGCCTTCGTTTCATTCTTCCTCCACCCCTTCTTTTCTTTCTTACAATTCACGTTTCCTTCCTTCTAACTTTCCTTCATCCCTTCTTTCTCGCAAGCCTTCATTTAATAACACATCCTTCCTCCCTTTCTTCCTATCTTCAAGTCAATTCAAAAGGTGTATGCCCTACTTTTTCAGGCGTACCTGAAGTATTCGATTATTGTAGTCTCTGTCTCGCTGCATGGAATTGTACAACTTTAGTGCCAGGTTTTGACGTTCGGATAGTCAATCAAAAAGGTACAGTGTGTGTGTAAGCTTATGTACTGTATGTTTACGTGTGTGTGTTCTTGTCTCCTGGAGAGCGGGGGCGACAGCTGATATAATTCTGGCCTGGCAGGAATGTGTGCTACAATAACATACGCTAGGGGCAACCGGGCCCGGAGGGTTTACCGACGAGGTTAAAACCACATTTTGGAGATGAGGAGACCAAACTATAACCGTGGTAACACTTTGTTCTCATCAGCACAGTGATTGACGCTCTCCTCGCCACTCTATAAAACTGTCGCGCAAAGCGGCAGGGTGTTGGTATGCGTGTTTGCGCCAACTGCTAGTATGCACAAAGCAGACCATAGTGCGCGCGTGTGTGTGTCAAGCATGCGGCAGGGCGGGGGCAAGTGTCAGCGCCAGACGTTTTAGAAGAGCCCCAATGGGAGTCAGCTGGGAAAACTTCAGAAGGGGACGGGGGCGCATACAGGAAGTGCACACAGGCTTCTCTAGTGTGTGTGTGTGTGTGTGTGTGTGTGTGTGTGTGTGTGTCTTGTTTGTGTGTCTGTTTATGGTTTAAAATGGAAGATCCACCATCATATCCAAACATGGATCTCCTCAGATGAAGCAGGGTGTGGGTGGTCTGTCTCCAAACACAACAACGATGATGTATGAATGTAAGCAGGAAGAGCCAACCAACCTTACCATGACGACACATCTCGTTTTTGTAAGACTGAAATAAATGCACCTTCAACACAAATAAACACTCAAATTCAAGTTTTAGGGGGCTAGAAAAGTAGGCATTGAGACAAGCCTGTTAAATTCCAATTGCCACCCTGATCATTCACTCTTATTGTGAAGGGGTAAAATGATTACATAAATGGGAGCTTGCAGTTTTCTGACTACTAGCAAGATTTGAAGGTGGTCTCACTTCGAACCTCCCTGCCCCCACTATCAAAGGCATTTTCTATTACATGCCCCCGGCGTACCTGACAATTTGGTAACAGAAAGACCAAATCCATGGGAACTAAGTTGTGTCGCAAGTGGTGTAACGCGACTTTGGTGGATTTGATCAAGGCGCAGGCAGACAGATTCTGCGTTCTGCTGATACGTGTGGTGGAGATCATCGTATTTCATTTGAACTGCATGACATCAGCATGCATCAAACCCTCTGAATCATTGATCAATCAATTGAATGCATATTATTATGATTATGATCATATTTAGTATATTTTTAGAAGCACCCCGTACCACAGCACAAATGCTGCCGCTTCGAGTGGCTGGGAAACAAGTCAGCTGTGTTCGGTCTCACAACGGCGCAAACGGCCATTTCTAACTGCGCCTGTCTCTGAAAATGCGATATAACGATATTATATTTTTTTTGCATTAAAAAGTACATTACTCTCATTTTAAATTACATAATCTGCGCTCACCTGGTTTCTCGCCACCGTTCCGTCCACCGGGTCGATGTACTCAAAATTATCGGCCCGCTCAACATTGTACATGTGATCTCCTACAGCAAACTTCTGGCTGCTGAACGCTTTGTCCAAGATGACCGACTCCAGATCCCTCATCAGGTAGAAGGCAGCACGGGGCTCGAGGCCTTCATAGTCAAACCTGACACAAACACTCATAGGTGAGGATATTTTTTTTACTTCACATTTGACAAAAATCGCATATTTTTTTTCTTGCTTTATAGTACTGTATCTCGGGCTTTTTTTTCTCACATTCCAAAAACATTCGGTTCATTCAAGACTCTAAATTGTCCAGATGTACGAATGTGATAGTGAATGCTTGTTTGTCTATATTTGCTCTGTGATTGGCTGGCAGCCAGTCCAGGGTGTACCAGGATAGGCTCTAGCTCACTTGCAACCGTAATCGGGAAATGTGCAATACAAATGGATTGATGGACACATGGAAATACATAATTCACAGTCAATACGATGTTTTCCTTGATTGACATAGACAATACTACACGTACATACTGTAATGCAGTTGAATATCTACCGTGTATGACAAAGTACAACTTTTTTTTTTTTTCACCACAGTGCCACCTCGTGGATTTCCGAGCGCACCACCTGACCAACGCCACTGTTTATTGCCACGATCGCCGTCTTGTTTATGTGCACCTGGAGCTTTGCGCCGGCTAAGCAGAAGTGCGGGAACGCAAAAAGTCGCAGCAGCAACCGTCAACAGGAACATTAACTCTCGTTACTATCTGAGCCGCTCACTGTGGCGACGTTAAAATAAGAGCAACTGGGGAGGCCGACTGGAGTAGAAGGAGGAGGAGTGGACAAAGGTGAAGGCTGAGGAGTTATGTTTGGCTTCATCCATACAAGGGATGATGATTTGCAGTACAGTACAACGGACTCACTTGTGAGTTGCAAATGTGCAGTATTTCAAGACGTGATAACTCCAAATAAAGAAGCGGCCCCCGTGCTTACCTGCAGAAGTAGTTGCGTCCAAACTTGGCCCAGTGCTCTCGGACAATCTGCTCCACGCTTTGTTTTTTAGCGGCCATGATAGACAGCCACATCAGTACTGCCCACAAACCGTCTTTTTCACGAATGTGGTCCGAACCTGTTGAAGTAGAAACGCTTTGTTTAATTTGGTTTTAACTTCTTAAACTTGCCGCAGTTAAAAAGCATGTCGTTGGATTTCGGGACGCGAGCTAACGGTCCCAGCCCCTGCCTTTGGGCCACCCCCGGGATACCCGACGCGTTTACTTTGAAAAAATGTGAGTGTTCAAAGCATGCCCACGGCACCCGCATACCGCAACCAGGAATGATGGAATATGACCCCGGTTTTATTTTGTGGGTGTTCCCACCCGAACTGGGGCCATGATTGAGACAGGCGGCCGGGGGCATTCGTATTGCGCCGCTAGAGGTGAAATTCTTGGGCCGGCGCAAGACGGGCCAGGGCGGAAGCGTTTGCCAAGAATGTTTTCATAAAAAGAAGCTGGCACTTTGATTCTCAGCACTCGCATCAATGATGATCATCATGCTTCAGAAGACTGCCAAGAGCAGGGCTCAACAGGGATTTGAACCCAAGACTTTGCACACCCGAAGCGAGAATCATACCCCTAGACCAATGAGCCAATGACTTTATGTTATGATGCTCGGGTAAAAATACCTTTGACCATACTAAAGTACTGTGCACAAGTCCCAAAGAACCAGTTCAGATTGTCAAGAAGTGGCAGCTCATTGTCCTCCGGTTCACTGTATGCAGCCGAAATGTACGCACATGCCAACAATGAGCTAACACCCTTCAATGGGGAGCTATCAGGCTGCCTCACGTGGACAGCTGCACAGTTTCTGTTGTGAACACATTGACATTTTAACAAGAACCAATGTGTGAGCAACAGTTCCCTAAAAGGGCGTGGAGCAGAAAAGGACCAAATGAAAAAAAAAAGAAAAAAAAAGAGGCATCTCTCTTACACTTGGCATAACTCTCTCTCTCTCTCGTTGTTCCTAAGCGGCTGTGGCGGACATCTGTTGGGAAAGTGACAGTCGCCAGTGCCTTAATCCCAGTCTTGCTTGTCTGTCTCCCTTTGTCTGGGATCACATAATGCATCAGATCCTATTATCACATGACGACAACCCAATAGACCTCTTTCCAAATGGCCTTTCCGGTCAAAAGATGTACCGCAACGCATGATAATAATGATAAACAATACTTGTAAAGCTGCGGCGATAGCGAGTTCCTAAAGTGGCAAAGTCGTGTCCAGTTGAGATGATTTACTGCATAGCCCCCCCTTTGAGATTTTTGGCCTTAAAAGGATAGAAAAGATCCTCTGGGTGCTCCTTTCACTTCTCTCCTCCCAGCAGTCACGTTTGCTGTTTGTAAGACTTGCGGAGCCCTTGAATTTCCCCTGTATTCTCTCTAAGAAACAGAGTTGGAGGCAGGTAGACACAGTAAATGTGCTTGTGTGCCTCAGCGGGTCTTGTCTGCGTGTTGCAGTCATTCGAAGGGAGCTCCGGTCTCCTTTTATAGGAGAAGAATGGGGATTATTTACACATGCAGACAGGGTCACGGCCATCACATCTATTAGGCAGCAGTGAGGATGCACTCACCCGCCAGAGATTGACCATATGCTAAAGAGAAAGATTGAGAGGTAGAGTTATTTTGACCTTTTATTTGGCCTTCTTTTCAATCGCTAGTAAATAAATTGCACTAAAAGGCAAGAGCCTTGGAACATGTCGTAATAACCAGAATAAAGCAAAATACATGGACGCCCTTTGTAAAACTTCCCTGCCAAAATAAGCAGGGCTAGCAAATGTTAAGTGCTCAATGTGTCCTCAGGAAAAAAAACTTACTGATAAATTGTGTGAAAGTATAAGAATAAGGACTACATTCGGATGGACTACATTTTAGAAACTGGCAAGTGTACATGCACAAATCATAGCCGTCCAAAATATTGGGGATTACTCTTGAAAAAATAAGATCCACGTGCCACGTGCCATTACTTGACAAGGCATGTTCGACACACGCGAAAATTATATTTAGCTAGTTCAGGTTATTCTAAAATTGGGTCTTTTCTATACTAATTACCGATACTAAATTGCTTTTTGGACAAAATACAACATTTTTGTGTGAACAGGCTCCTATTTATGATAAATAATTTTAAATATTATCATAACCTGGTTTAAATAGAAATCAAAACAAAGCACGTATTTTAAAGCAATCACCAAAATATATCAGCTTTCAACAAATAATTATGACCTCACTTTTTGGAAAAATTCCACTAAATTCCTGTGAGAACAGATTTCTGTGTTTTATGATTACAACAGGGACACACTCCAAAATAAAGGTGAGTGCCGTCATAACACGCTGGGAGTTTTCAACTAACCCCGAAATGATGTCAATTTCCTCCAATTTCAAGTTATTATACTACTGAATGATTTCCTAATACTTCTTTACGAGAACAAGATCATAAGATCGGCGAAATTGTATCGTCTTAGCGAGAGTTATACCGAGGTTGTACCCGGTTTTTGCTTAAGTGAGTGCCAAGGAGATGCGGTACCTGTCCCGAAACTTTCCTCTCCACACAGGGAACAACGGCCGGAGTCCATCAGGTTCCCAAAGTACCTCCAACCGGTAGGAGTCTCGTACAGTGCCAGTTTCATGGATTTGGCGACCCTAAAAAGATCAAATAGAAAAGAAAAAAAAACCTCAAATAAACCTTTTTGAAGCACACATTATATCCCTCTTCTGGCAAGCGGCAGTCTTGGTAGTAAAAAGCTACCGTGAACTTTGAAATGAAGCAAAGCAAATGTTTCATGACGGGCCAACGGGTCCTCCACTTTAATAAGGCAAATGAACAAAGTGGGTGAACCTTTTAGTTCATGTCGGCTTTGAAAGTGAACCGTGGAGAGGAGATGAGCACTTGTGTGTATGTAACTGAGAGTGTATATTAATACTTTATTTCCACAAATAATGTTCCAGGATGTTTATTTTCTCAAATGCAGAAGGGGGCTTATTATATTTGGTGGAAGGCCTTGTTTTTTTTTTTTGTTTTTTTTTTAAATTAAAACCCATTTTGGAATAACAGCATGAGGTCATCTTTATTACTGCACAAGGAACTCATTGGAAAAATGCAGTATTCATTTGAGAGCCTGCTTATGTGCGTTGGTAGGTACTGTTGTTTTGGTTAGCAACAGAGTTCAAATGGACTCAGCAGTTAACTTTCGAAATGTTTGTGTGTGAACAATAGTGAACAGCAACTGACATCTCATTTGAGGGAACAGCAAAATAACAGCATCCCATGGAAAGATAAAGGTACAGAGGTCAAATAGGAATTGAGAAACTCAAACGTGCATCAACGGCGTATATGTACTGTATGTTAAAGGAATTTCATCTGGTTTTGGTGCGACGTAGGTGTAGGTGGTGATAATGCTAATTTCAAAGTGTGTGCCAGCTTCCACTCACAGGTTATTGTATCATTTGGCCCTAAAGCACGTGGAATAACAGCAAAAGCAAAAACCACATTTCTTTATTGATGCTTTTACGTGGATTTGCAATAACAGTATAATCCTACGACGTGACCAACAGAAATCTAAACCTTGTACTTGCATTATAATCACACAATCATCTGATCAGCAACCTTTGAAGCCCGCTCATCCCTATAATCATACTTAAGGATTTCTTGAGCTCACCTGACAAAAACGTCAACAGTTGGACTGTTAAGTCACCATCCAGGGACCGTTTAAGGTGGAAAGAACAGAAACCAGTATCATCAATGTACAATGTCAACTTAATTCGTGGCGTTCAGGAAAGTGACAAATATGACCAAAGCACTCTCACTGCAGGGTCTCCCGTGGAATTTGAGATTCAATATAAGGGTGGATATTCAGAGCATATCCATCCATGAATCATGCCAAACACAAATAAAGCCTCCCTGTGTGCCCAGTGCAGTTGTTTACACGAGGATGGGACAAATGACCAAATAAGAGTAAAACAATGTTGTCCTCGGGGACGTGGGAGCTACAACGGAAAGCCTGACATTCCACACTGAAAAAAAAAAAAAAAAGTTTCTCCCACGAGGTTTTGAGAGTCTAAAGAGAATGTTTACACCTAACACGAGAAAAACGTCCAGGTTATAAACGTCACCACAAACTGCTCAGTACATTCAAAGCAGTAACAAGTGGGGAGGGGGTGAAATATTATCAGCTTTTGGCCCTGACTTCATATTTTGCCAAACATAGCATCCAGTGACCCGGCTCCACTGACGAGAGCTCAGGCGAGATTTAAAAGCTTTGGTCTGGCATTCCGACAAAAAGCGCCGTATGCTGGAGCTTTACTTGGACTTGAAATGGGAGTTCTTCCTTGACTCAAACCCGGAAGCCTGATATTAAATAGTTGAGGAACACAACCCAGGTTGAGGTTTATTAGTAGTTTGTCAATGTGGCAAAGAGCTTTTTTTTAGTTTGATCACCACTTGGAGGGAATTGTTGACTTGAGTTTCATTCGTACAGTGGTACCTTGACTTACGAGGAGCCCGACTTGTGTGACGCATCGCCGAAACAAGGATTTACTATTTACAGCACCAAAAGGCGCAATAACCGAACAAGAGTCTACCTTGGGCCACAATGCAATGCTGGATTCTAGTTAAGGTAAGCCATTTTAAAGTAAAAAGAAAAACAATTCCAAACAATTAGGGAAGAGGGATTTGGGGTGTGACTCCGAGCTGTATTGTTCCTGGTCTCTGTTTTTGTCAAATAAATTTCCTCCGAAAATGAGACTCTGGAGTGACTTATTTGTTTCGTTTTTTTCTTATTCATAAAGCATTTTTTTGAACTGGTGCGACTTATGCCGCAGCGTCCAGAGTGAAGGGGTCTCAACAAACTTTAGCATGTGTGTTTATTTTTGACTTTTCTACTCACGTTTCCTCAAGCAACCCACAAATTTGCACTGAATCATCATAGACAGTAAAAGGATATCTAATCATATAAAAATGATGTGTGTCTATGAAGAATTTTGGTCCACTCGGTGTGGCAAATGCAAAACTGTGATTCTCCCCATTCCCCATTCACTTTTATAGAACAATTTTACTGGCCCTAACTTTAGCGATGACACCCATTCACTAAGTGCCCCCTGCTCTACTCTTCCCTCACATAACACATCATATTTATAGGCTGAGTAAAACTGTGTATAGTATCTGTGCATGTGAGTGTGTGTGTGTGGGGGGGAGGGGTTTACATGATCACAAATTTATAGTGAGGTCAGTCGTCATCTGAGAGTGTCATCCCTGAAATAACACGTCATAACACTCACTAAGCAAAGTGGTTGTGTATGTGGGGGTGGGGGGGTGGGGGGGCGTGTTTTTTGCGGTACCTGTCGAGCGCAGCACTGGTGGCCATACTCCTGGCGAAGCCCTTGACTCCCAGCTGTCGGAAGTAGGGCACGGAGGAGAGGTTGGCGGCCATGATGGCGACAGAGTCCGACGGGTTCACGAAGAAGGCGTTCTCCCCGAGGATCATGTAGCGGTCCTGATAGAAAGAGCGCAAAAGCGAAAGACCAACAATGATAGCATATCACAGCAAAACATATTATATTCCACCGCCTGAGTAAAGTTGAGGTACAGCCTCACCACTCGATTGCAGGGCAAATAAAGGCAAACCATTCACATACACATATGGACAATTACAATGACTGGAATGCGGAAGGAAGGAGTCTGCGGGACTATTTTATACAACAAGTCGAGAATTCAACCCAGAGCCTCAAAATTGTGAGGCAGGGTTATTATTATTATTATGTGCATGTGCCGATGCAGTGCAGTATGTTCAGTGTCTGCTAAGAGTTGGGCGAGATAAAGATGACAGTATTACATAACTTCTTTCAAACACCCTCAATAATCACTGTGAAGGTTTTGATCCTGATGAGAGCTCATATGACATAACTCCCCTGATGATAAGATCATTTATTCAGGAAATGGTGCGCTGTATTATGACAATTGGATGACTTGTTGGAAAATTTGAGCTACTTATTGTGTTTTTTATGGCCCCAGTAATTCCGTTGCTTTTTCTGAGCTATTCACTAGTCATGTTCTTTTTTAAAGAAAAGAAAACAAGCCCCTCTTTCCCTATGTACTGAGAAATGCAACCTCTGTATATTTTCTCAAGCATCTAAAACACTTTTTTTTTAAAAAACATTCAATGTGGCTCTTGACCTCTAATACCAGGGTTCACATTTGTCATATTTATACAGATTTTATCATGTGTCTCTGTCTCTCATGACAATAAATAAATAGCACTAACACAACATTCTTTATAGAAATCCATCAGTAAGTGAAAGATTTACAATACCGGTAACTATCCTTCTCTCTCACACAAGCCATGTGACCTCCTACAAATAAGTATTTGGTAGAAGACAACTATCATACATCCTTCCGAGCATTCTGCATTTTTTTTGATAATATAACATTATGTTGTAGCGACTTTTGGCTTGTCCTACCAGCAGTCACCACAGCGAGTCACTCACATCATGTATTCGGCATCGTTTTTAGACAGCACGCCCTCCCTGACAGAACCCAACCATCTTTTATCCAGGTTTGGCAGTGGCAGGGTATTTGGGGCACTGACCAAGTATTGAACCTGTATCATCTGCACAAAAAGCAGCCATATTTACCACTAAACTAGCAGTGTCCCCCATTACAGTCCTACTACATAGTATGTACCAGTGTTAAAAGGTCAACACAAAGCAGGATTATTTCTATTTATTCATTTATTTTAATTTTTGGGGGGCAAAATTGGGCAAAAAAACCCCAACATGTGACCATGAAGATGCTGTGTGGACTCTTAGAAAAACTTGACTAAAACTCCAAAACAGTCACTCCTAATCGCTCTTTTAACACGAGTAAAGCAAGTCTTTTCAACCACTTTGTTCCTTAAGAGGTGCCAGTGAGCGTAGTGCCAAACAGCTGTGATAGTACCCGCTATCTTTCCACAGGGCTTATCACCCTCTATACAGCAAACGCAAGCCGTTAGCATTTAGCAGCTAGGCGAGCCTATGGAGAATCTCACCCCGTCTGCGTCAAAGGCAGCGCCCAAGCCAAAGTCGCCTCCTTTCATGGAATCCACCAGCGAAGAGGCATACGTCAGGTTCGGCTCGGGGGGCCGGCCCCCGAAGTCCTCCATCGGGACGCAGTTGACGGCGGAGTTAGCGGGGGCCCCAAGCTCATCGCATAGGATTCTACGGACATAAGGGCCCATCACTGTAACAGCAGAGGAGATGCCATTAATACTGACAAGATGCTCAATAGGCTTTCACAACAAGATGATGACGCTCTCACCTCCGTTCATAGCGTCGACGCATATCTTCAGCTGCTCCGGTCCTGTCAGGAGACTTTTGATGGCGCTGAAGTCGAAGATGTTTCGCAGCAGTTGGAGGTAGACCTCCACAGAGTCCACAATCTCAACTGGAAACAGTAACATTTTATACAGGGGAAAACATCGTTACACAGCACAAAATGGCATGCGCAGTTAGCCGTGTACTTAGTTATTTGCATTGAATTACTTCATACTTATGGCCTAGAAGTGTTTTCCTTACGACTATTTACTCTAAGTATGACTTTATTATTGTGTTAGCGTTGGTTAGCGTCGCGTTCCTTAGTAGAAATTCAGGTAAGGTCACCACCGTAGAAACGGAACGTCATCGTAAACGGAGGGACCTTTTTTGTTCAAAGGCCACATTTGAGTTTTAAAATGTACAGACGGGCTAGGTCATTACTAAATGAGTTGTAAGGACAAAAGAGTTCAAATGCTTATGTAAAATATGTAAAATAGTTCATTTTAATAATTGAGTAGTTGAAGAGTTTGTGATGAGTTTTTACATGTGATTTTTAAATCAATTTCACTATAATTAATAATTAATCATTTTTTCTTGCTTTCTAAAAATATTTTAAAATGACTTCGGCAATTATGCTATGTGGCCGACGATATATTGAGAGAGAGCAAGAGCAATGGGTATAAATTAAGATGCGTTGTATTGTATATTGTATAACACAAAAATATTTTGTGTACCTCGAAAAGGTTTGAACTTGTTTTCGAGGTCAAAGTCTTGTCGTCCCAGTCTGGAGAGATCGATGCGGAGGTCAGGGCAGATGGCGTACTCTTCAAGAGTGCGGCTCACCTGATGGATCCTTTCCATCACCGTGTCTGGAGATGGGCCTATCGCACAAAACCAAAACCGACCAAGGAGCAAACGTGCTTAGAGAGGAAGTCTACCCCCAAATTTTCTTTGCAATAATATGTTCTATGCGCCCCCACTAGTCTAAACACGTCATTCTGATTAATATCGCGTTTGTGGAATATGAGTTAAGCAGCTAAATCCAACTGTTTTTATCCATCCCAGTATTTGTATTCCACAAACACAATATTAATCAGAATGTCAAGTTTTGACTAGTGGGGCCGCATCGAAAATATTATTGAAAAGAAAATTTTGGCGTTGACTTCCCCTCTAAAAGAACGAGAGTCTAAACAAGAGGCTACTCAACTCCCCTTATTCCTTCCTCACCTCCGTTAGCCACATTAAACTTGACACCAAAGTCTCCTCCGGGGCCTCCAGGGTTGTGACTGGCTGTGAGGATGATCCCACCGATGGCTTTGATTTTCCTGATGATGCAGGAGACAGCAGGCGTGGACAGGAGGCCATTGTGGCCAATGACCAGGCGACCGATCTGCACATCAGAGGCACAGGACTCACAAGATGTTTCCCCAATCAACCACCTCACAGACAACAAATACTGGGGCTTATACTTCAGAACAGATAAGGCCTAATCTGAGAAATTCACTGCTGTAGATGGCAGGAGCACAAAGTCACACAGACGTGCTTCAATTCAATAAAATACACATGAAGTTTGCCATTTAACCACTACTAAAAACTGTTTCCTACGTTTTAAAACAAAAACTCGTTGTGGAGCCATTAATTAGACTGTTTCATATAGTCAACAGTAGAGCTGAGCACGAATTGGTGTTGATTCAAATTGGGAGTTGAGTGGGCGTGCATAAGCGATCAACAATCAGAAATTTCCGACTCAGTTCAGAACAAATCTTAGCATATCATTCATCTACTTACTTTTCATTCTGACATTCTGGCATGAGCTCCAATTGCTGTCACGCCGCAATTACTTAAGTAAAAATCAAAATATATAACAGGTTTTAGCATAACTGACGCTTTTGACTTACTGTGCATAGCTTCTGCGAGTGTGCAATTTAGTTCCACTGAAGGACGCTTCCTTGAAAGGTATACCGTACATAATGAGAGTTTGCTTGCTAACTGCTAGCTATACGGAGGCAGACTGTCCCAGCTAGCGAAGATTTATGGCACCGAAAACAAACCCAGGTTCTACGTTTGCCCACGATGGCGAAGGATCCTGGTTAAAGTAACACAACTAAAAAGAACAACTTTTCCAGAGGTAGAAGCGGCAGCGGAAACGGACCCGCGTACTCTCTGGTTTAATAGGTAGTTTTCAAATTAGTAAATGACAGGCGCTTTGAAAGCCGTATGGTACAGATAAAGCGCTATATAAAGTAAGTGTACTCCATTTACCATTTTGATCAAATTTCATTTGGTAGAGTCTAGAGTAGACGATCTTCATTTTGGAAAAGTACAATACTACTACTACTAGTACTACTATTAATAATAATAATAATAATGAGCTCTACCACATATTAAAAGTTTAGCTTTTCCTCGTGTCACTGACCACAGGAACTAAAAAGTAGACAGCCCACTTTGAAAAGCCAAATCTCTGTGCCAAGTGGAGCCCAAATAACATAACAGAGGGAGCCACTCTCTCTATTTATAATTGTCTGCTGCTTATAACCCGGTAACGGCATCAACATCCCATAATAGGCGTGTCCTCACCAAAGGGGCATTTATGCTCCTTAGCGTGCATAGTGCGTATGCTAAAGGATGATATGCGGGACTGTGTTGGGACCATCTTGAGTCCAGTTCAAATCAAGAGCCTGACTGGTGTGTGTGTGAGAGAGAGAGACAGAGAGAGAGAGTGAGAGAGAGAGAGAGAGAGAGAAAGAGAGGGGTGGAGAGGGAGAAAGAGAGAGAGAGAAAGAGAGGGGTGGAGAGGAACCAACATAAGACCGGAAAATAGAGCAGGATGGATGGAAGCGCTGATAAGACTGATACTCAGAGACATTTGGCTGCAAAACAAAATCAGATTCCCTTCAGATGTTCCCTTGGAAGCGTTCCAAAGCAATTATGAAGATGTCAGAGCGGCGCTATGGGGATTTTCTTGCTCACTTCCAGCTTTCATTCTTTGGAGAGCTGTCAAATTTCCTCGTGTTAACACAAATAATTACTTAATCGGATCCTTTCCGTGTGTCAAAAGTGGTGCAGCAGCCGTGGTTGTAACACCCGAGTCGGATTATCAAGCAACGGACTCGGGCTATACCCATTTTGCAGCTGCTCTCTGCTCTAATTTAAATGCAGTGCTACCGCGATTTAGGAGTGAACCAACTTGCAAGTCTTTTGAAATACAAGCCATCACTGCCTATCTTTTCCCTTGTGTCTGAAGCAATGTTTTTTTTTTTTTTAATCCACCGCTAGAAAGCGGTACAAAATTTCATATCAAGCAGGAATTCTTCTAAAAAAAGGCAAACATCCTTGCTTCAAGTTGACCCTCCCAAATGAAGTTTACTCTAAAACTAAACATAAAACAAAGACAAATAACACGTAGTGGATTCAACCAAACCACTTAACTTTGCCTCACAAAAGTGCACTATACCTAAATGCTAACAAACAATGAAAAACACAATAGATGTGCTAACGAAACTAGCATCAATGTCGCAGGAGTTATAAACTTTTAAACAATTCATATTTGAACACAAAAGGTGCAGCAACACATGCAGTCAGAGCATGTTACAAAACAATCATACATTCACTGCTCATCTCTGCAACGTTTCTTAAATAAAAGCATGAAACCATGATGCAAAACAATTTGACCGCCCCCTCCCATACTCACCCCATTGGCTGCCGCCATCTGGACGATCACCTCGATGGCCCCGCGGCTAAGGTAGCGTCCGTCGCTGCCCACCACCATGGTGCAGCCCTGCCGGTCCCGGAGGTCCATAGAAGACAGGACGCTCTGGATGTAGTTCTGCAGGTAGTTCTTCTTCCCCTCGAAGACGGCCGTCTTCCTCCGAAGCCCGTTGGTACCGGGCCGCTGGTCGTCGAAGGGGGTGGTTTGGACCGTCACCACCGGGATGGGGCTCGTCTCCATCGTCGAAGCGGGAGAGGGTCCAACAAGAAAAAACAACCGGAGAAGGTGGCTTGTTTGTGGGGAGAGCGCTAGGCACGGAGACGTCCTCACCGGAGAGCTGCTACATCCCTCGGAACAGAGTCAGTGTGACAGACAGCTCCCCTCTCTTCCTAATAAGCATGAGCAACTGACACTGGAGGGGGAAAAAGAGCCCTGGGAGGGTCCACAGTACAAATAAAAATAGACTCTGACTGATGGCACTGCACAGTTGGGACTGTACCAAATAACACGGAATAAAAACACTATTATAGTTAAATACTCATTAATATACACAGCCTGCAGTATGTAAGTGCACAGTTGTGATATCAACCTTACTTGTTTAGAGTTTTTGATCAAGCCTTGCATGTTAATTACTTTGACATACTTTTAAACATGCACTTTGATATTAGCATGTAACCGAATACTTTAATTTAGTGCTTTGCCTTCAATAAAAAAAAATAAATAAAAGTTGCTCAGCGACAGTTGATCAATGACGGCCTCTTGTGGCAGAACGAAGAAATTACTTCACTTACGCACTAGTGACTACCGCATGTGAAAGCACCTTTTCATAATGCAGATGATGACATTCATTTTGCTGACATTATAATTGTATATTAGTGAATTTAGAGCATAGGTAGAGAGGTTGATTGGTTTGATGGATAATAGATACAGTTTCGATAGAGTGGTCGATGGATGGATGAATGGCGGTCATGCACTTCAAAGACAAGAAAGACACATGACATGACAGATTTTGAGACGCAAAATATTCCCCATCCATGCTCAATATGAGCAATATGCAAGTTAATAAAATAGAAAAAACATGTTGTCCTGATAACTTTTTATTGTTCCAATGACAAATTATTAAAAACGGGTATTGTACATAATTGACAGAAAAAAAACATGTTTACTGTTTTAATTTTTGTATTCAAGTACATTTCAGTCTCTTTCCTTTTTTTTTTTCTTACTTTTACTCAGGTAAAGAACTAGTAGCCGTACTTCAGATAACTAGAGTAGCCAGAGTGTGGCTACTTTTGACACCTCTACAAACAGACGTAACATACATAACAAAGCAACACAAAACTGTATTTTCACAGCTACAATATTTATTTGGAGGGGATCATTATAAACACAACAGTCCTCAATCAGCACATTGCTGGAATATTAACCCTTTTAGTACCCGATCAACCAATTGGTTTGAGCACATTAAGATAGTAAATAATCTGTTTTAAGGACTATAGATGCCAGCTCAACTGTTTGTAGATAGACAATTGTTATTGCAGCACTGGAATAAATACAGTAGAAATAGCCATTCATTCATCTTTTCTGCAACATGTCCATGCATTGAGAAAACAACAATGAAATAATTACAACACCATTCAAAATTACAGTGAATCTCAGGTTCTCAAACCTTTGATATGTTTAAAAGTTAAATTTTCCTTCCCTATTTTTCCATTAGGCTCCCCCGAAACATTTATTCATTTTTGTTATAACTACCCGAAAGAAATTTTAATGCAAACTTTTTGCATTGCTTCTTCAATGGTTAATGCACAGATCATTGGATCTTACAGTACCTGAGCCAGTGATTCTCAGTGTAACGCGGGCTCCCCCCAGCGGTACGTAAAAGACATACAGTATTAGTACAGTTGAGTTGCAATTAATTTCAAGTATACGTTTGGATTTAAACTTGAAGAACTGTTTATTTTTCAAATTTTCTTTTCATTTTTTTTCATTTTTAACTAATTTGTGCTGTACATTGTTAATTGGGCCATTTTTCAAGTACACGTTTTTTAGTTTTGTTTCACACTGTTAATGTTCAAACTGTGCATAATGTTACAGTGGTTTACAATGATATTAAATAATGCACTACTAGTCTAATGTTTTGAAACAATTTCATGTTTTTTCACATTAAGTATCTCAAAACTTTTGAAAAGGTGGTGTACTTCCAGTTGGCCAAGCAACGGTACATGGAGAGCAAATATTTTTTAGGTGGTACTTCAAAAAGTTACAGAAGCATTGTTTTGAACGATGTAGGAATTCCCTCGAGATTTTGTCAACATAAATATCATGCAGTCCAAATATTTCTTTAAGAAATGCGCAACATGTGTCTTAAATAAGGACACAATTAAAAAACGTAAAAACAACAACAACAACAACAACATATCAGCATCATAATGATATTAACAACACCTCAGCAGTGTGGATATGAACGACTTAGTTGTTCACTTATGAAAGGGGCACCACTCAGCATGACAGAGGGTCCAAAATGAGTTCTACGGTTCTGCAGGAGTGTGGGGACGAAGCAGGCCATATGGTTCGACATTAAACGTCGGTGAGCGAGGGGGTTCTGATGCGGACCTCCGTTGGTGGGAGCTGGTTTACTCATGATAGAGTCTATGCTGAAGGAGCACTTGGCCCGCGTGGGTTCGATGGTTTCTGCAGTTCTGAAGTCTTTGGGTCCAATGCACTCGCTCCGAGATTGCGGTAAAAACTGATAGGACGAGAGAGGCATCATGACGCCCTCTTGCAGCGGCGCATAGCGCACGGCGACCGGATTGACGTGACCCTGCACCGGGTACGGTTGCCCGAGAGGCCGGCAGTAGAAGACGAGTCCATCCTTCCCAAACTCGGGCTGATTCCTCTTGAACCGCTTCCTACGTCTCAGGAAGCTGCCATTGTCGAACATGTCCTCCGATGCCGGGTCCAGGGACCAGTAGTTGCCCTTGCCGGGGTTTCCCGGTTCCCTGGGGATCTTGATGAAGCAGTCGTTGAGGGACAGGTTGTGCCGGATGGAGTTCTGCCAAGCTGGGAACTTGTCCCGGTAGTAGGGGAACTTGTTGCTGATGAAGTCGCAGATGCCGCTCAGGGTGAGCTTCTTCGTGGGGCTCTGCAGGATGGCCATGGTGATGAGGGCGATGTAGGAGTAAGGGGGCTTCACCAGGGTCCCACCACCGGCTTTCCCGGAGCAGAAGCCGCTCTCGCTCTCCGCGGAGGAGTCCGGCCCCGATGAGTCCAATTCGGCCCCGGAGCAACACGAGGGTTCGGGCTCATCCTCGCCCACGATGTTGATCTCGTTCTCCGCTAGAGGCAACACGGCGTGAGGGGAAGATTCGTATTCACCGGAAAGTGTCATGGCAAAGTTCACAAACGATGAAAATCCCCCCAACCCCCAAAAAATGAAGCACGGCGCGCCGTGCGTAGAAAAACAACGACCCAAACCACTCGTGCGTAAAATGTGCTCGTCCACTTCTGCTGTCAGTGCTGTGACCTGGGGAAAGAAGCTTTATAAGTTGGGAGGCTTTTGCCCAGCAGGGTAGACCCACCCGGGGTGTGTGTGCGTGTGTGTGTGGGTGTGTGTGTGTATGTGTGTGTTGCGCGTGTGTGAGTGTGTGTGTGTGTGGACCTATCACAAGATCCCCCACCACAGCGGGGGCCAAAGGAGGAGATCGAACAGGTGGGGGAGTTATACTCATGCACACGTTAGGCAATATTTACAGTATGTCTCTATGCATTTCCGAATGGGACTTGTCTGAGCATTGGTACAGTTAAGTTGTAGATTTGAAGCTTAATTCATTTAAAGCTTAATTCATGAGCATTATTGAATATAGCAGGAACTAACGATCCCCTGTGATGTTAGTTACTTTTTTATGTATCATTGCCATTATTATGTAGCGATGTCGATAATTCACACAAGCAAGAAATGTACAGCATATTAAACCAATCTAAATAGCTATCTATATTATACAGCTCCATATAGGGTATGTGCAGTCTCGCATCAAACAAAAGATTACATTACATTTATATTTTATGATTTCCTATTTCAAAAATTCATCAGCAAAGTTGGTAGATGGGAGGGGAGTGTTCGTGGGATGTTCAGTGTTGTGAAACGGTGTAACACCACGCCTTGCGATAAGCAAGTGTTTCCATTTCGGGGCGGCATGGATAAGTGGTAGAGTGGTCGTTTCTCAACCCGGAGGTTGTTGAGTTCGATTCCCGGCCGTTGTGACCATGTCGAAGTATCCTTGAGCAAGATACTGAACCCCCAGTTGCTCCTGATGCTGCGTCATCAGTAGGTAGATGAGGTACAGTGTGAAGCGCTTTGAGTACCAAATGTAGAAAAGCGCCATACAAGTGACAGCCCATTTACCATTTTGGTGGATCCCCCCCCCCCACACACCCTTCCACTCCCCCGCGGGTTCGTTTAGATTGCCACCTCGGGATGCCCGCGGGGGGGCGTGGCCATGAAAATGGCCGTGGTGGGACGTCCCGTCGGGCACTGCAGAAAAGAGCCAATAGCCGCTCTTAACGAGGCCAATCAGCATCAGAATCGAGTAGGAAACTGCCCCAGCTGCACAGTGCCGTTCGGCTCAACCTATGCAAGGTCTCGGGGCGTGGGGGGATTTACGACCCGGCCTTGAATAAAGCAGGAGACATCATCAAAGCAAAGTGAGCGGATATGTGCTTAAAAACAAAACACAAACAAAAACCAAATCTCCATTGCAAATGAGCGGAGCTGGGAAAACTCCACCCGCTTCCTCACCTGACCTGTGCGCACGTGTGTGTGTGTGTGTGCGCGTGTATGTGTGTGTGCGCGGGTGCGAGAAGGAGGCTAATGGTCCTCACATGACAGCAGCACAACAGCTTTAAACCGCACCAAATGTCAAGTATGGCGTATACAGACTTAATTTATGGTGAAAGCAGCAACGCGTCAGCACAAACCTGTTAATCATTTAAGCGCATGTTCTTGATGAAAGGAAAAGAAGAACAAGTTGACTTTTGCACATGGGTGCACTTCTTTTTTCCCCCTTCCTTTTCAGAGCTTTTAAATGTTAATTGACTTTTTATATTTTGTATGTATCTTGTTGCATTACATTCTACAGTTGAAACGTTGACGTATAATTTTCTAAAATAAAAAATGAAAAGAAACCACGAGTTACAAATACTGGATATGATTCCGAAATCCTAAGACAAAAATATATTGGAAAAAGTGTTCGTTTTACAATGATTTGGCTAAAATGTGTTTTGAAGTGGAAACTAACTAAATTTCTTCCTTTACAATAATATATGTTCTATTGAGCCCCAATAGTCTAAACACGGCAATATAATATTGTACAGCAAAATTCACTCGTTTCATTTTGTCATTTGCTGTTGATTGAAAATGACATCACATTTGCTCAGGGCTCAGGTAACGACCAATCACGGCTCAGTTTGCGAACATCACGACCAAACTCAGAAAACAGGGGAGCCGTGATTGGTCGTTACCTGAGCCCTGAGCAACTGTGTCGTCATTTTCAGTCGACTCAAGTGGCAAAATGTCCATCACCTGAGATGGATAAAACAGGGGTGGGATTCTGATGCTTAACTCATATTGCACAAATGCAGTATTAATATGAATGCCACAACATTAATCTGAATTTCGACTAGTAGAGGTTCATACTATTGTCAAAATGTTTTACTTGACTTCACCTTTAACATTTTTGGAAGTACCATGTGACAATCTGTGTTGTTACTGCTGCTGTATAGTTTGAGGTGACAGTTTACTTGGTAACATTTCAGAAGTAAAAAGTGATATTTATTGATATAACACGCAAATATAACTAAACGTGTAAAATTTACGTAATTCAAATATAAGATTCAATATATTAATGCTGTAAAATGAAATTAAAATGTATTGATTGTTTTTAGGATTAAAAAAAGTAATTCAAAATAAAAATATTTTTGTGTAGAGAAACATACAATAAAAATAGTCTGCATGTTTTTCATGTGGAAAAAAGAAATGAAAATCCCCAAAATATTCATGTTTTTGTGTGAAAGAAAAAAGCAATACTGTACAGCACGTGTCAAACTCAAGGCCCGGGGGACAAATTCGTCCGGCGACATCTTTTTATGTGGTCCGCGAAGGCAAATCGTATTGACTTGTTTCTTTGAAATTGTCTTCACTGTTAACACAAGATATGACATATTACAAGCATTTGTTACAAATCCCTCCATTAAAATGGACATTGACAAACAGTTGAATAAACTATTCACTGGCTTCTGATTTCAAAACTAGATATCCATCAATTTGTTGGGTATATGTGATAATATAAGTCGATCATACATCTGTATGGGTTCAGTCGTAACGGCCCTCCGAGGGACACCACAACTATGATGTGGACTGTGACAAAAATGAGTTTGACGCCCCTGCTGTACAGTATATGCAAAATCAAAATATTTGTTTTTTGTGTAAAGAGGAAAAACAATATTTACAGATGCATGATTTTCATTGTGAAATTTCCAGTCTCAATTAAAAATACAGTCTTGTAATCCATGTTACTTGTACCTTGCATTGCATACACAAGTACCAGCACATTTGTCATATTATTATCATCAGTATTGTCAGATGCCACATTTCCAAGTACAATGTCTGGATCTTTAAATACCATTAGCAAACATCTGGTATGCTTCATCTTCAGTAACTACCCGAAGCTCAATCTGTCTCTTTTGGATGGACCGAGATCAGAAGACTGGCTGTAGAACTGTCTGATGTCAAGGAGAAGAGCTTCAGATTAATGGTGTGTTTGTAGCACAGTGGAGATGAACTTTTGTTGGAGAATCTCTTTGTCCAAGTTTCTTCCTGAAGGGCAGCACAGACAGAAAATTGTCATCACACGAGTGTATGTTACCACCATCTCGAGGGGATTCTAGTGAACATTAGCAAGTGTAGCTTTAAAGCACGTAAACGAAGGGAACATGCGTGAAAAGCAGTGTAAGCGTGTGTGTGTTTCTTTACCTATAAAGACCAGCCGGCTGATCCGCGGCTGCTCCTCCCAAAGCTGGGGAGTCTCATTAAGCTCATACAGTTCGTGGACCCCCTGCAGCATGACTTGGTGGGCTTTGGCTGCCAGCGACACCATTCCCTAGGAACACGCGCGTCACATGTTACTAGTGACAGATTAACCCACGGCGAAAGAAAGGGCCCGGGACCGATGAATACAGATAAGGGAGCGGGTTATTGATGGCTGCCCGCCACCGAGGCGACCATTGTGCTTTACTGTACCTTTAAGCGGATGACAGTCATGGGTTGCCCTTCTTTGTTTCGCAGCGTCTTTTCCCAGAGGAGATCCTGCAAAATGTATGGGAAAAAAAAAAAGAGAGGCTTTACTTTCTCAAAAGGTTGCATTGTGAGCGGGATAATTGGGGAACGGGAGCGGGGATGTAAAGCCGAGGATCACAACATGTGTTTGTACCTGAATGAAAACATTCAGGGCATCTTCTGAAAGACTTCCCGCCACTTCAAAGGTCACTGTTAAAATACTCTGACAATAGGAGAGGATTCATTTTTAAAACAAATGACATGACATTATACGTACTTTTCTGCTCTATTCAATGACATAAATACATTACACACACACACACAAATACATACAATATACAACTACTTTGACAATGGTTAAAAATTAACGATGACTTGATTCTCATATATATTTTTTTCCACCTTGTAAAACCGGGACTTGGCAATAATAAAGTTGTAATGTTATAAAAAAGGTAAATTACTGTATGATTGTACTCTTCAAAAGTTACCAGTTTCTTTTTTTAACATGAACATTTTATTCACTCAAAATCTCCACATTTCCTTGCTTATGAATTTGCAATTTGGGGCGGATGGGGTTTGCTCGTGAAAGTACGGCCGAAGTTTGCAGTCGGAATCGCCAACGGACGCTCCGGATTACAGCCGAAATGGGCAAGACGAGATCGGTCCAACACAAAACGAGTTTTTAATTTTTTTTTTTTTCCCCTTACAAAAATTGTTATACGGCGTACACAATTTGAAATGATCAAAAAACGTACGGGGAAAACGTATAAGTTGACAGGTATGCACTCACAAAGCTACAATGTTATTCATAAATTAAATAATAAATGATTTAATGTTTCTTTTTTGGGGGAGAAATGTGTCTTTGACTTATTTGGCCAAGTCATAGTATTTGTGTCCAGTATGTCTTTTTTAATTATTACTACAGCAGACTTTCAAAATACAACATGGTATACTTTTTAATTGACAGAAGACGGTGGAATACAAAAGCCATTATGACGGTTAAACACAAGACACCCCGCGTGATGACGTTGTCAATGACAATGTCGACAACCACAACTCCACTCGGCACCTCTCCATCTGCGTACAATAGCTCGAAAAAGCCCACCCTGCCCTCGCCCCTCACTTCTCGCCCTCCTCTCTAAACTTCCTTACAGCATTAAAAGGGCACTTTGCAGATATTTGCTGTTTTTGTCTTGAAGTGTTAAGGTTACGCACTTCCTTGTCATTTGGTATAACAACAGAAAAACAGCCTTCTCATTTACATGAAAAGAGCAACAGGGTGAGGGTGGGATGGTGGCGTGTGAGTTGGGGGGGGTCACTTGAGGGAGGGTTTCATGCGGGAAAAGGGCACATGGAGAAAACAGTCAACAATGGTGCTATTTACACACACAAACGCGCCTCATCTGCGTCCATCCTGTGGTAAAACTTAATGGGCATGAAACAATAGAAACCAAAAGTGCGGTCCATGAGCCATTTAGGCTAATTTCTAAAGAAAACGCCTAATGAAAAAAGACTCCCAAAAACATTTGGAAAACAACACATTCGATGTTGAACTGTATACTTAAACATTGTCAGCTAAAAAAGGTAAAAGATGTCTAACTTGGTGGTTCTATTTGCAAGACAAGACAAAAAAGAACAACATCAAAAGCTCCCAAGTTGATCACCATCACACACAAAAAAAAAAAAAGCAGGGGAGGGAGTTTTCACTGCGGTGTCGCCACCCGAGGGGATGCGAGGCACAGGTTTTTTTTGGCCCTAAGGAGAACGAATTCCCTTAATCTCGCAGGAAATGATGTGTCGAAAGAAATTAGCACACAAAACACAAAGGCGAAGGGAGTGAATTCGAAAAATAAAAAGAAATAAGGTGGAAGAGTTAAACAATACCTTGTCAAGATGAGGTCTGCTCGGCTTCACAAGGTGCAGCTTCTCTGCTAAACTGCCAAGAGGAAAAATATGACCTGAAGATGATCTCTTCTCGTCTTGATGTGTTAACAACTGATTCAAAACTAGCATTCCTTTGGCCATTTGTTCATGTAGAATTCCCCCACAACGGGTCTCAAAGTGCAACTTTTTGACAACAACAGCGTAACAGTTTCCATGGAACTGCTGAAAACAGTCGCGTGGGCATGCGCGAATGCATCACAGGTAATGTGGTAATGTTGGGATGCAGCTTTATTGTATCATTTGTGCTCTCGCCTCTACAACTTAAGTAAACATCTACTTCACTGCTAATGTGTTAGTGATAGACACCGGTGTTTTTCTACTTGCGCACATATTAAGGTTATATCGATGCCATAGAAACCCACCTTATAAACTGAGGACACCCCTTTATATAATGACCATTTGTTTGAGCGTCGCAAAACGTTTGTATCAAGCTAATATGGAAATATGGCCCTCACTGAAATGGCCCCTGATAGGAAAATAGGTGTTTTGATCATTGCAAGTTAGTCAGGTTAACGCAAAAATTAACGTTTGAAACATTACACAATGATTCTGCAAGGAATGACCTTAAATCTGGTGCTATCTAAATCCAAGATTGGATCAGGGAATTTGCTGACTTTTTCACAGTTCCATTTTAATTGCATCGGGGCCAAGTGGGGCAAATGACTCATCTAACCCAGTAGATGGTGCTACGGTGAAAACTGCCTGCCGTGTGTGGCACCCTCTTTGTAATGGGCATTACCGTCACCTGTGGGATAAAAATATTATGCTGACATTTCTTTACTATTGAGCTACTATTTAAAAAAAATTCAATAGTTTTCAGCAATCCCTGTTCAGACAGACGCTGTTGGGCACGGGTACTCTGGAGGCTACCGATACCAGCCACCAATACTTGCGAGGAAAAAAAAAAAAAAAAAAAATCATCGGCAAATCGCCATCTGCGTCTGAAAGAAAGGTCTTAGTTCACAAATTTTTGTTCTTGTGTTAAATTGTATTTGATATCAAATACTACAGCTATCAGTACACAGCATCAGTGAGTACTCAAATACTTGTACAAATAAAAATATCACAGTGATGTAACTAAACAGCCAGAATGATACCATTTCCTCCATTTTAAAATAATAATTGTGCCCTCTAAGGATTCAAACTGAAACTTTAGGAATAACTGTTCCGGTAGGAAAAATAAATGCTATATCTCTGTTCTCTTGAGCTGTGGATTACTACATAGCATATGCCCCCATACTCCAGTATAATCAGCGCTTAACAACACCACCCCTCAATGGACTTGTGAAAACTTTAGAAATGGCAATTAAAGCCTACAAAACACCCACTGCGGCCACCAAACAAACTCGGCTCATTGTTCTTCCCGTCAGGCCTCGCCCCCCGCCCAGTCTTGGTGACCTCACAAGGAGGCTAAATGTTGTGCCCAGCAGTTTGAGCCTGATGCGCTGTTAGTTAGTACCACACAGGCGGAGCGGCGGGGGGGCACGCTTCAAACAGCCACCATGGGCCCTGGGGAGGGGAGGAGGGGGCCCCGCCAACCTCTCCATCTCCCCGACTTTTTTAAGGCGAAGGGGGGAAAGGAGCTATCTGTTGGGAAAAAGGGGGGGGGGGGGGGGCTCCGCGGGAGCCAGTGGACACACACGGCACTAATCCTCTGCAGCTGGCCTCATACACACTGACCGAGGGCATGTAAGAGAGCTTTAACGCCGCGGCCCGTTTCATTCACATGAAGGGATGAACACTGACTCTATTCATGACAATGACATTCTACCAGAGGGGGAGAAAGGGGGACACAATATGATGACCACCCCAGGGTGTAACGGGAGGTGGGGCGGGCGGCGCTCAATAAAAGAGTCTGTTAATTAAAAAGAAACACGGCGAGCAACACTGTCAAAGACTGTTGGCTACACGCTTCGGACGGACGAGCAACAAAAGGCCGTCGAGGCAGAACACTAATATCATTGTAACCTAGCAACCGGCACAATAACAAATACGGTGGCAGTTTACGCTCGCTAGCCACTTCATTAGGTACACCTGCACAGTCTAATGACATCCAATTAAAGGGCTGCACCGAAACTTCGGACTTCTCCAAGCGGTATTGATTTGCCGATATCTTTATCAATTTGGTTTGCAGTGGCGTCGAACTGCACTGCATCGAGAGCTGCGAATGTGACTTCTTGTAAAATGAGCAGTTGGCTTCAGATTGTTACAAATTTATTCTCAGACGTTTTAGGGTTTTACCAAGTAATGTTAAGACAATTTTCATAAAGTCACCAATCTTTTCTCTTAATATTCCAACTTCATTCTCTTAAGATCTTTTTCCACCTATTTATTTTTTTTCTTCCACTTCACTTTATTTTTCTGTAAAATTAGGGCTCCTTCTCTTCAGATTTTGACTTTAATCTTATGAATGACCAAATGTATTCTCATAAAAATTAACATTTATTCTCGTAACGTCAGGACTTTATTGTTGTAAGGTTATCCGTTTTGTCTTGTCATATCATCATGGTAATATGATAATATTATTGACATGGTACAGTTTTGTGTTTTGATTATACAAATGTATTTCCATTAAATTAAAACAAAGGTTTATGAGGAAGGAGAAAAGCAGCACACTGAATCGTGAAATGTGTCTTCGTTCGTGAATTAAATGCCACGTGTATGGTAAAACTCACTTTGCTCCATCCTTACTGTCAAAAGAGTGAAGGTCGAGAACTTCTGAGAGGTCCACCCTGTGGAAGAAAACCAAATTTGAATTTTCCGTGGAGCTTTATCATCACTTTACACACACTGAAGATTAAATCTACGGTAGGAACGACGTCGTTTGTCACAAGCTGCTTAAAAGTGATGTCAGCTAAATGGATACAGCGTTGCTATGAAAAGGTTTTTCTGATTAACCCCTTGAGGCGTGGACTCTTTTATCTTCTTGCCCTTGAGTGAACTTTACTGGTGGGGGTGGACGGACACGCGCACGCACACACACACCCAAGCCTTTGATAGATGCTGCTTGTGTCAACCAGGTGCTACCTGGGTCCAATAACAAGCCAACTGAGTGTATCGCGACACACGCGCACGCACACAGGCATGTGCGACCCCCGTCTGCAGGACGACCCCAGGTCAAAGAGGGCAAGGCATCCTGGGTAACTGGACACCCGTGTACGTCTGGTGCTTACTCAGGATGCATGACTTTGTGTACCATCTTTTTCATGTGCGTGTTTGTGTGTGTGTGAGGAGGAAGGGGAGGCGGTCCCTCTGGTGCAATGTCACGCCTACGCCCCTCCATCTTTGATATGAAGATCTGAGCAGGGGCAGCACGTGGAGTTCATCTGCCACACTTTATAAACAAAGAAGGGAGGGCGGGCCGCAGAGACGCTTTATAATCTCACGATAAAAAAGACCCCGCTGTGAGCACGACGGCGCTAACTACCTTGATCTTTGGGTTTCCAGGATCTTTGCCACACCGTTTATTGACCTAGGGGTGGGAACAACAAATCGTATTGCCTCTTCCAAATGCATCATTTTAAACATGCGCCCACGTCAAAGAGCTTACCTGACGGCATCTCGGATTCGAGCAAGTTCCGCCTCCCCCACGAGATCGATCTTGTTGATAATAGTCAGGTCAGCGAGTGCAATCTGCCTAGAAAAAAATAAAAAAAAATACTCACTACTACTGCTACTGGAAATACACTGCAGGTCCAAGTGCCCAATTCTGATTTCCAAATTTCCATGTACATTTCAAATGACACATATCTGATACAGCTGTTTGTTCGCATTGATGGAGCTCATGAAACAATCGGCACAGATGTCTTAACTGCACATAAGTAACTCCACAACAGCCAAAACGAGGTAGTGAGAACAGGGAAGTAAACAAGAATACATAAAAAATACGCTGTATTAAAAGGTACGCAATGTGAGCGTAACCGTCATTACTCCACTGGTCACTGTCGGCAATTATTTTGCTTATTAAATGATGTACACACCTCCAATGTAACATATTAAGACCATGTTTACTTGCAGCATTAAAAAGGGCTGGTTAAGTTTAAAAAGGTGAAAAAACAAACACAGATGGAAGAATGCAAAAGTGTCATGCAAATGGGTGTTACTTCATCTGCCTTATTTGTCCAGCAAACAACAACACAGCTGCTGCGGGGCACAAACCGAAAGACGGCAAGGTGGGTGGCAACTGGCGAGAATCCCAATCATTATCAGGAGATATTGATAATACAAAGTTGGCTGTTTAGGCTAAAAAAGTATTTTATATTAACATCAAAAAAAAAAAATCAAACCTTTCTGCCTCATTCACAAGTCCTTCAGCCTTTTCTTCTCTTAGATGCTGCAAAAACAAAAAGCACATTCCGTTTTAGGAGCAGAAATTCACTTAAAAGTTAAAGATTGACAGTACACAAATGTTAACTGTCGCCTCCATTTACAAATGTCAGTCTAATAAATACGTGAAGACCACAAGAAATCACGTTTCATTTATTTGTGTTCCCAGGCCGCCTGGGATTTTTCCTCTTAGTATTATGATTTAATTCCCAGAAATATTTCGTAATGACGTAACGATATGCTCCTAAAGGCGTCAGTTTTGTCTGGTATTGTCATATAGTATTTTCTTTATTGTATCAAAACAAAAGAGTACTTGATGTTTTTCTTCCTCCCCATATGGACTAGTAGGTATGTCTTTAAGAGTAGAGTTGCATATCGTCGGCGTCCTGTGAAAAACAATTCTATCAATTTTTTTCATTTTTCTTATTTTTACGTGAATGGTGTTTCGGTGTGACATACACCGCATTAACCTGAAAATTAAAAAAAAAAAAAATCAAAAATTGGACATTTGTGTTTTTCACAGGACAGCGAAAATATGTGAAAGCAGGAGGCGGGGGTGTTAATCTTGATCCAGACCCCATGTGTCAAACTGACATTCCAGCAGGCGAAGGGAATGACAAAAATGCATTGAAAAATGTTTGCGTGTCAAAAAGTTAAGTCAAAAGACAATAGATAATAGGATATTCTGCAGAACACATGAAGGGAGTGACATGTTGGATTGACTGCTTCACTGGAAGCTCTCCCCTCTGGCACCCCGTTTCGGCCACCAAAGATGTCACTTCGGTGGGCGCAACACCTTCGCAGTAGAGCCCATTATGCAAGTGTCACTTATTCTGTTCTTTCTAAATTCCTTTGGGAGGGTCAGATGTGTATAGGTATGCCTGTGTGTGTGTGTGTGTCTTCATGTGATACTGCTATTGTGTGTTACCTATTGCTATGCACTTACACGCTTTGAATTTCATGGGTTTAGACACTTAAATCAGGCATAAAAGTGACATGTATTTTAATGCACATTGCATTAAAAACAGTCATGTTTTGCCATTCCATCAAAAGGACCTGATTCAAACCTGATCATCTTAATGGCAAAATGGTTATTTTGTACTTCCAGGAAGAAAAGAAAATCAAGAGAAGCATTCGAAATTGTGTAAAACCTAAGCAATGAGGCCAAACCCGACTGAAGTGTCGCTCAGCGTGCAGGATTTTGCAACTAGTTTTCATGAGTGATCGACTGTTGGTCACAAATTTTGCCGCGATTTGTCATTTTAATCTATCGTATTTGAACGCTGCGGCAATGTTGCAGATGTAGCGGGCAATGAAAAATGCCGAGCCGTATCAAATGAGCGTTCAAAACAGTAGCGTCGCTCCATGTGCGCAAGGCCTAAAATAGCTATTTGCGTTTTTAATCTAGTCATTTTCATTGAACAAATCATTTTTTATCTTAATCTATTTAATGCGATCCAATGGGAACACATTGAAGGACCTGAATCCATGGAAATCTAATTTTTGGGAGAGATTTGTGGATAAGGTTGCGCATACAATCCCTATCAGATATTTTGTCCCAATTCTTGTGATTTATAGCCTTTCTTCAACTGTTGTCTATTACTGTTCAATTCATTGTAATATTTAATCAAAACAAACACAATGCAGCGGCATACCTGGAGTCCATACTTGGCGTCAATGACGGTCACAATGCCTGAGAGAAACAAGATGATGAGGAGTTCAAGGAATTCCGGGCAATTTGTGCACATTCTTGCCTAAATTATAAGAAAGAGAGGGGAGGGGGAGGGAGGGGGAGAAAGAGAGAGAAACAGAGAGAGAGAAAGAGAAACAGAGAGAGAGAGAGAGAGAGAAAGAGAGAAAGAGAGAAAGAGAGAGAGAGAGAGAGAGAAAGAGAGAGAGAGAGAGAGATTTCTCCCAACAAATGTGACTTTTGGTCAACTGTCCTGGAACAACACAGCGAACAGCTGAGTATTCACTTCATGTACAGACACCAAACAAAATATGTCATCCCACAAACACACAAGGTACCATTTGGATACACAAACACAATGTGTTTAAATCACTTTCCTGGACAACCTTGAACATTCAAAGTGGAATGCCCATGTTGTTTTATAATGTGGACTTGGTTAAAAAGTTGCACATAATAATGTTTGTCCCTGTACAGTGGTTAACTTCTTTTTACTTGTGATGAGTAAGAATGTTTAAAAGATATAGTGCGGGGAGCAAATTGTCTTGGCTTTGGAGCACATTGAGTTGCCTTGTGTATGAAATGTGCTACATAAATAAAGCTGCCTTGCCTTAGTTAGAAACAAAAGAGTAGTGTTTGAATGTAATATAGCGATGTTTACAGACACTATTTTTATTTCATTTAACATGCAACTTACATGAAGCCGAAAATGATTGCCAATGACAGGTGGGATGAATTCACTTACCGTCCAGATAGATGTCACTGCCGAGCTCTGCGTCAACCCAAAACATGGAAGCCACGGCCCCTGTAAGACAAACAAAGGAGATGTTAAATCCTGAGGTGAAGCAGAGGCAACAAACCCAAACAATGGGACCTCTAAATTCTGATACAACCGATGTCGTACAGTTTGAATTTTCCGGATGAATACTATGACGAAAATAATATCCACAGGAAGTGACATGAAGCAACGATACATTCAAAGTAACACGACTTCATTTTCAACATGCATCTCCTCACCTGTTATAGAAGTGAAAGGAGACCGTTTTCACATTTAACAGTCAACAAAACAGATTTTTTTTCGTGGTTTATTTTTTTTAGCCTTTTATGACAAGGAATGTATTACATGTTACTTATTTTTAAAACATTATAAAACTATTTGTTCCAATCAATTGTTTTTTTCATGAATTTATTTGTTATGGGGGATTTTAGAGGACTTTGAAGTGCTCAGTCCAGGTTTATTAGAAAATTCAAGGATGGCAGCCACTTGTCAAGATGCTCATTAATGGTTTCACATTTTTCTCGTGACAATCACTCACATGAGTAATGGACTGCCCCCAAAAAATGAGCTAATGCCAACAAGAAACAGGGTCTGTCTTGATCCTTGGAGTTTTGACAAAACCCTAAGACCATGTCGCGGACATGTTATGACAATTTAGACAAGCAGGTCAACTGTATTAAATGAATTAATGATCTATTTAAATTTCCATTACTTGAAAGAAAAAATAAATAAAATCCGTGGATGGATGGATGGAAATACCAAGAGAAAATTATTTTCAGCACTACCGGTAAATTAAATTATGGCACTTTGATCAACAGACAAAAGAGGATTATGTTCAAAAAAAGATGCCAGCATTTTAGTTCCAAGCGAGCTCTGAGAGGCAGATTATATCATTATCCAAGGCTTTCGATTGTTTATCTCCAGCTGCTACGTTTGTTTTGCTCTCATTTTCTCATCCATGAAGTCACCACAAAGCTCTGTGTTACCGTGGCAGCCACATCTTGTTCACGTAATGCGCTTTTTGTCAAGCTGCCAGCTGGGAATAGAGAAGAATTGTAAATATTTGATGGCCGTGTAATGAAAACGTTTTTGGAGCGACACGTTTCATGCAAGTCATCCGGATGAAGGATCCAAATTCATCACCCCGTCTTCTAAAGATGGCATTATGATTGACAGCATTGGCAGGGCAAATGGTAGTAGTTAACAATCTTGTCTGGTCTAATAACATGTCAACAAGCCGGTTGGCGCGTATCCACTGTCCGCCCTCCTTAACACCTCCTGTCACACCTGTCACTTTGCGACAAGGCCCAGTTGACACCGGACTTATCCTGAAATGGCTAAATGGCTGTCAAAGTTAAAGCATTAACTATGGAGATTAATTTAAACTTTATAACGCACTAAAAAAAATTAACTCAGTTAACTCTGTTTTATTTAATTCCTGTAGCAGCTGATCTCTGCTCACTGTGCAGCCAAACTTAGAGGAGAGTCGCTGTCGCAAAGATGGACTACGTAGTTTTACTTGCTGGATGGCTCATTGGAGAAATCCAAAATAATTTGCAAACTTTGAAAAGCCAAATTCGAATACCATATTAGTTTTAAGTCTTTGGTGTATAGTTCAACTGTTGTGTTCTATACAATACAACTTTATTTTCATAACAGCTACAGCTGTAATAAAAGACTTTACATTACAACAAGAAAACAGCAATAATACCACAAGTCAAAGCAATAAATTAAAACACAAAATTCTATATACAATAGACATCAGAAAACTGCAGAAAACCTTCAATCAATCAATCAATCAATCACATTTTATTTATATAGCACTTTTCATACATAAAAATGCAACTCAAAGTGCTTTAAAACATTCAAAGCAAAACATAGAATTATCTTCAATCAAAAGAAAAGATAAATTATTTAAAAGTTGTTGAAAGCCAAACTAAAAAGGTGTGTCTTGAGCTTCCTCTTAAAAATATCAACAGTCTCTGCAGACCTGACATCCTCTGGCAGGCTATTCCAAAGGTGAGGACCAAAATGGCTGAATGCAGCCTCGCCATGCATTTTGGTCCTCACCCTTGGAATAAATAAAAGGCCGGCGCCAGAGGACCTCAGGATCCGCGAGGGCTGGTATGATAAAAGCAAATCAGATAAATAAGATGGCCCAAGACCATTAACACATTTATAAACTAATAAAAGTACTTTAAAATCGATCCTGAAACACACAGGGAGCCAATGCAGCAATTTCAAAACTGGCGTAATGTGCTCCCGCCCTCTGGTTCTCGTCAGCACCCGAGCGGCTGAATTCTGCAGTAGTTGCAGTGGTGAAATGCTCTTTTTCGGGAGGCCAGAGAGCAGGGCATTACAGTAATCTAAACGACAGGAAATAAAGGCATGCATCAGCACTTCCGTGTTAGCCTGAGAGAGAAACGGGCGGACTCTGGCGATATTCTTAAGGTGATAAAAACCAATCTTGGTTACATTTTTAATATGAGGAATAAAACTGAGCTCAGAGTCAAAAATGACGCCAAGGTTCTTCACACAGTGTGAGGGATTAAAAATGTGTAGTTTTGGTAAAAGCTTCTCTCTCTGACCTTCGGGACCGATAACTAAAACCTCAGTCTTGTCCTCATTGAGCTGTAGGAAATTATCTGCCATCCATGACTTGATATCTAAAATGCAATTTAAAAGGGTATCAATGGGTCCTGTGTCATCAGGAGACACGGCAATATACAGCTGCGTGTCATCAGCATAGCTGTGAAAGCTGATGCCGTGTCCCCTGATGACATCCCCGAGGGGAAGCATATAAAGATTAAAAAGTAAGGGGCCTAAAATCGAACCTTGAGGAACCCCACATTTGATTTCATGAGTTTTAGAGGAACAAGTATCCATACTTACAAAGAAATATCGGTCTGTGAGATAGGAATAAAACCAGTCAAAAACAGTACCAGAGATGCCCACTAGATTTTTAAGTCTATTTAATAAAATTTGGTGATCTACTGTATCAAAAGCAGCGCTTAGATCCAGTAGCACCAAGACTGTGAGTTTTCTCACGTCTGCAGTGCACCTAATATCATTTAAGATCCTTAAAAGAGCAGTCTCCGTACTGTGGTTCATCCTAAAACCAGATTGATATTTCTCAAAAATATTATTTGTATTTAAAAAATGATTCAACTGGATGAAAACCAGTTTTTCTAAAATCTTACTTAAAAACGGTAAGTTGGATACGGGTCTGTAGTTATTAAAAACGCTCGGGTCAGAACCGCTCTTCTTCAGAAGGGGCTTCACCACCGCCGTTTTAAAGGCAGCGGGGAAGATGCCTGTCTGAAGAGAGCAATTGACTATATTTAAAATTTGTTCTTCAAAAAATCCATAAAATGTCTTAAAAAGAAATGTGGGAATTGGATCCAAAAGGCAGGTTGTTGGGTTTACCTGGGAGAAAACTCGAACAAGTGTCCTTGCATCAACCAGGGCAAAACTTTCCAGTGTTTCCTCATGTAAATATGATTGTCCGGGTTTATTAAAACTTGTGTTTTGACGGGCTAAAAGACTGGATCTTATGTCATCGATTTTACTTCTGAAGTGGTCTGCAAAGTCCCATGTCGGATCAAAAGCTGGAAAAGAATCGTATTCAAGGATCAAAGAAAGCTATGAGAACAGTCTTTGAATCAAAATATACTTTACATTTTTTTCCATATTAATTGCAAGATTTTACTGAAGTAAATATCGGTTCCAAGCTTTGTAAAAAAAATTGTAGTTGAAGAATACGATTAATCGCAATTAATTATGGAAAATTTTGAGATTAATTAGTAAAAAATTTTTAATCGTTTGACAGCGCTACAAAATATTTATTTCCTGATTCAAACATGAGGGCTGTATGGATTTTCAAGTGTTATTTTTGTTGCCTGGATGGAATTTTTTCCTCCATGATCCGCTCAGAAAAACAGCCAGTCCGATAATCGGAAATGTTAAACAGTCAATATTTTCCATCAATAATTATTGTATGTATGTGGTCAACACCAAGTAGGACCAAGCCACTGACTCCGTGATAATTATGTGGAACTGAACGATGCCCAATTAGAAAGTTCGAACTGTAGCCGGACGTGAATAGGGGACCAAGTGCTTCTGTTACACGTATCGTTGTCATGCACGGTGTCACAAGATGTTAGAATAATACACACCATCAATGAGGACCATGACAAAAATAATCACATTATGAACTGCAATCGCAATATTGAGGGGAATTGTTTTTTGGGGCAATTTTTCAACATTGTTCAACCCAAATTCGAAGAAAGAAAGACTAATACACACCGACATTACTTCCAATTGTTTATGTTTGATGGTTTTTCAGTAGTATAACTTGTTTTTACACTTGTGTGACAAATGAGATCGTTATTATTATGTTAAAACATTGCCTGGACAATTAATACATCATCTATGATGCCTTTGAAAAGAACCTTCATTATTGGTCATTAAAGTTAAGACTCGAGTGAGTTGTTTTTACAGTTTTTAATGGTGGTTAACTTATTTTTACATTGCATAATGATTAATAATATTTAGATCACATTCAAAACATTGCCTGTACAATTAATAAACACATTATGATTGCAGTAGTAGAGTTCTGGAATGGATTATTTGCTGAACAAATTGGAGTCGACAGCATGTCCCCGCTGTATGGTATTGTTTTTTGTCCCTCCCAAATAATAATGGGCATTATTGTATTACCTGGATCAGCAAGCCCTGTGGTTTCCAAGAGGATATAGTCAAACTTGCCTTTCTTCTCCATCAGGTTCTCGATGGCTTTGAGGCCATTGTCTCTGAAAATTACCGAATGCATTTATTACTTTAAGTAAAATGTCATACCTTGCAGAGATCTCATTAATGGACATACTTGACAGAACAGCAGAGGCAGCCATTCCTCAGCTCTAGCCACTCCTCGTATAGTTCCCCAGCATGGCTCACGGCTAGGGACTTCTCAAGTGCGCTTCCTGTAAGTGAGTGAATGCAGTTTACATAACAGAGAAAGGGACTGTCACCAAGTAACTTGGCAGACTTGACAGAAAAACAGACAAAAATGCATTACATAGAGACATGTAAAATATTTTTCATGCATTCTTACAGCAGACTGAATAAATCCATAATGCTCGAAGATAAACTACCGTACACATGGAAATTCGGTTAGGTGGATCCAGAAGACTTTTGAGTTGACCACAACAATGGATTTAAAATAAAACAGTCAATGTGTGCCTCAAGTGGAGACGATAGTTGCTGTTGAAAAGGTCTCACTCTCATGTATGGACACTAATCATTTGAACCCTCTGTATTAGGGATGTAATGATTCACCCAAGCCCCGACTTGATTCATTTTTCAGTTGCTGATTTTTGATTTGAATTGTTTTGGTTTTTTTAATCACGATCATGCTTGTCCCTGTGAGCTAGTGTGGTGCTGCAGCCATCCACAAACGCAATACGCAATGATGTTTGGCGCAAGCGTGTCAAAGAGGGCTGCCACCAACTATTATTTTGCTAGTCGACCAATCATAAAAACATGGTGCAAAGCACAAATACATATTGACACATTGAAATAAAAGTATCAATAAAATTTGGACAATGCACATAATACTTGAATGAAAATATTGTTCAAATACTTTCGGACCAAAGAGGTATAGGAAATTAAATGTTATACTAACTTTATTTAATAAGGATAAAAGCTCTTCAAGATGTTTAATAAATGCCTTTTACAAGTGTTTTTTTTTTAATACAGCACGATGGGAAAGTCATTGCATTCATCATTGCCCATCATAGTTGTACCTATGCTGCCCTCCTGTGGAAAACTACCAAACATTGACTCAGGACCAGTGCTATCAACACAATAGCTTTACCTTCTCCAAATTCATTGAGTATGACTGCAATCCGCTTGTTGTGTTGTTCTGTTAAGATGTAGTTCAAGAGTGTAGTCTTTCCAGAACCTACAAAAGGACAAAAAAATATATTAAACCAGGTTTGAAAAACAGTTTACTAGTAGTGTTATGAAATTTTCAAAGCTTGAAACTTTCTATGGGAGTTTATGGGAATAAATAAGAATATGGATGGATCATTTCGGGTCCATAATGCCCTCCTACGTGGGCAACATACATGTCTGCTTATGACAAACAAAATGTTTCTATTTATGCTTGAATAAATGATACCTTACCAACCATTAAATTACCCTCAATTACCCATATCATATCATGGTCAATCCACAGCATGGACTGCAAAGCACCATCTTAAGTGACTGGCAGCTCTCACTGCCCTGGTACACTGACAGACAGGGGAAATCCTTCCTTCCCCGTGTCATGCTGCTTTTTAACTCCACCCTGAGAGGGAACACTAATATCACATTCCCTTAACTCAGCCTGTATTGTACTCTCATTGTATTGTCGACACACTGATCACCATGCACATAATTCCAGATCTTCTGACCACACTGTAACAATAACTTTTATTTTATTTCAGTGCTTTAAAAAAGCCTAAAAGCTGCACAGAGGTTTAATATTTGCTTCATATTTTTAAAATTATTAGTGATTTAGCATGCCTGCTTTGCCCTGTGTTGCTTTGTTTTCATTGTTGAAACTACTGTAACAGACATTTGCCCTTGTCGAGGAATGTAGTATCGAGCTATCGTTGAAGGCATCTCTCACCAAGGTAGCCAGTGATGATGGTGACCGGGATCTGCTCTGTAGGTGCACCATGCTGGGCGTCGATGGGCACCAACTCCGGGCAATCGTCCTCATCCTCCATCCCGTTTAGATCATCGGGCGACAGACAGGGTGATCTGTTGAATCGACACAAAGGTATACACTAAAATGCAAAACACAAATAGTCTGCCTTGTGCACAATTATTATGTCAAATTCTGATAATATATGGTAATATATTAGAAACACGTCTCATTATGATGCAGCAATGGGCTGGCAATGTACAATCAATATGCATTCAATTCAATTACGTTTGATTATTACAAAATCGGCTGACCTAACATTTTAAACAGTCATTGACACTGTCTTGTCGTGGTTGCAAAATTAGATTTTAACAATGTTTGCCCTCTTTTATTTATTCAATTAGCGATTAGCTAGCATGATTCATCCCATCGTCCCTCTCGAATTCACAGTGACAGGACACTACTACTCTTTTATCAGTTTACAAAGCAACACGAACGATTACCTAATACTGCATTGAACCACACAAACAAGCAAAGTCTATTTCACGGAACAGTGGCTGCACCGTTTTGAGGCAGACAGTAACAGTGTGCACTGTGCAGCATGGTTGAGAAACTGGCTGATAATGTGACCAATGATGATGGTTCCTCTTTGGTTCAAAGGACAAAAATAACGTACACAAGAGAAAGAATAGCCAACACACCACCGAGTCACACATGAAATCAAACAGTAATATTAAAATAATAATAATAATAATAATAATAATGATTACAAAAAAAATAGAGAAGTTGCGGCTCCTCCGTCTGTTCATTTTTCAGGACAATGTGCAGCACGATTAACAGTCCGACTCGTACTATGAAAACAGCAATAATTTCCGATTTGGGTCAGGTGATGAAACTAAGTGAAAAACGTAAAATTATATATAATGCGTTACGAAGGTAAATTGAAATTTAACTTGGAGCTTAGGAAATGTTACATATTTTACACACTCACTCGCCACGGCAAACGCTTTAAAAGGATGTAATAACCAATATTAATCACAAGGGGCCACAGTAGTTCTTTCTTTTGTTGGCTCCGAAGCTAGGTTTATTTATTCATTTTGTAGTCATTTTGTCTCCTTCTGTTGTATATAATTTAGTAAATTATTATCTAACGTTCTTATTTTCAATTATATTATTAAATATTTGGGTAAAATTGATCGGTGTCTTGTTTAACCATTTACACGTTATTTTACACATATCACGTGTGCCTTACTTTTGTATAGTTCATAGTTTGCTTGTAAATGATTGTCATGTTTTATGCTGCAAAATATTTTCCTTAACCACTCTTATTTAAAAACATCGCATTTATTATTCTATATTACGGTACTAGTAATAGGATTGCTCAACTCAACAACCGCAGCTGTGACAAAATGCGTAATTAAAGGCGATTAAAACGTTCTCATTTCTGGTAGCTGATGTATTGTTTTTAACTGCTTCTTTCTTTCATCCTAATTCGAGCTATTTAACGGTTTTTCATAATAGTCAATAATAATAATAATAATAATACTAGTACTACACCTACTACTAGTACTGTACTACTACTACTACTACTACTAATATTTTATACGAAAACAATAGGGTACTTGCAGCATTCTGTACTTGGGCCCTAATATATACACAAACATACATAAGGGAGGGGAAGCCGTTCAAAAAAACCATTTTTTAAGAAATCACACTTGAATAACTTCAAGGACATGTCATTCTATTTGCACTTTTCTCTCTCCTCTCTCTCCCCCTCTCTCTCTCCTTTTCTCGCTTTTCGTTTTTCTGGCACGCTCTCGCCCAGACCGGAAGTGGATCGCGAGCACTTACTTCCGGACTCTGGAATCAAGAATCGCGCGCACTCCTGAAGCTTGACGGCGGCGCAGCTTTTCTTGTAGAGCGGAGGCGGCGCCTCGGTGACAGCCGGGGCGGGTGAAGAGAAGCGGCGGACGGGCAGAAGTTAGCTGAACACACCGAAGCCAACCGACCGGCGGCGGCGGAGCAACATCCCCCCTCTTTTTCGGACTTTCGACCTCCGACCTCCCATGGCTTCTGTGACCAGTGCGGAGCGACGGGCTTTTGCTTTAAAAATCAACAGGTAAAAAAACCAAAACAATTCTTTTATGTTTTTGTGCAATAGTTTTGACCAGTTGGAACGGTGAATAGGCAGAGCCACATGTTGAAAGGGCAACAGGTTACTGCTGCCATCGGTTGTGTACTCTCGTTTCGACGTCACTTAGTATTAATTTAAGTTAACTTTGTTGAGTCGTGCATGCATTAGTACTATATCCTGTTGAGTAGTGTAATGCATTGCCACTATATACTGTGGTGTGTCACATTGGTGATCATGCTATAATGTACATGAGCAGGCATGTGCTCATAGTTCCTGCAGGTGTAGAGGAAGTCACTACTGTACATGGAAGTCCATTGTGTCTTATGCTCATTGCTAACTCATTAAAACAACCTAACAGGGGAGCTTCCTGTGAATAACTGTCAATGCATGTGACGCTTTCCCCTTTTTTTTTGTAGTGAGGCACGTGATGGTTCTGAAGCAGTGTACCTTTATTGACTCGAGTTACATATTGTATCCCAAAAAGTGCCTCCACAAGATTAATTATGACATTGGACCGCTATCCGAGTCAAATATCAGATATTTGCACCATTCTGCATTATAGTTTGACAGCGTTTTGCGATCTACGTAAGGATCAAACCCAGCTATCGAATTACACAACCCAGTAAATATTTTGAAAGACGCCTATTTAAAAAAAATGTGCCTGCGAGTGCTGAATTGTAATGTCACACAATTAGGGATGTTTCTGCTGCATATACCGCATGCACACAATAAGTACTTTTTATTGTCTTCATGGTGGCAACTTTGACAGAAACATGTCACAGTTATTAAGTTATTAAGACACCTGTAAACTCTGTTATGTCAGCATTTCGTAAAATGTATCTGTGAATTATGCATTCAGTTTAATGGCAAAACATTCTAGAATATGAAGGAGGTGTGTCTCTATGTAAGTGTACCGTTAGGTGCTAATCCCAATCATGATTGTTCAGTTTAGGCAGAGGTTTGCACATTCCACTTTTGCAACATGGCCGTCCAATGTGAGAGATGCAGAGTAAGCAAAGTGCTTACTGTAACATTCATTTATGAAGTGCAAAAGTGGCATTGTCTTAATCCCCCTTTTTACCATTTGTTAATGGACCTTCAATTTAAAAACAACAACAACAACACATTTTCATATTCTAGCACATTGTTGTCTGTATAGGATAGGTGTAACCTTTTTTTTTTACTATCAGAGGCCACTTGAATTTTTTATTTTAATTTTTTTTAGGGTCTTAAGAATTTATATGGTGCAGTAATCGAATTGTTTACTATATATTGTGAGCACGTGTTGGTTTAATATTTCTTTTATAGCAGTTCCTCCAAGATTCAGGTCTTATCATTGCCTACAAATAGCCAGTAGTCCTCATTGTACGCACATGCCACTGGTTTCATCTTCATGTCAAATCCTTTTTCCATTCCATGGGGAATATACCACACTGACATTTTTTTTTTTTTTTAAATCCATAACACATCAAGGATGGTGCTTTGCTGCGCAGCGCTGAGCTCAGCTGCACAGTGATGTGAGGGATTTTTGGGTCGCAGCCTGAATCCAGTGATGAGCCAGCAGAGCAGCTGCTTTCAGGGTGCTGTTAGGCCAAGGGCGCATGCCAATGATATGCTCATTGATAGTGAAATGATCTTCCTAATCACAAATAAAGAAATAATTAGCATTTTAGTGACATTGTGTAAACGTGATGTATTGTGAAGTTTTATGATATCAGTAAAAAATGCACTGCTAGGGATGGGCATTTGGCCTTGATAATGGAGGAAATGTTTCAATATTATTTATATGGTAGTTTTTAACATTATGAAATGAAGAATCATTTAAAATGTAACCAAAGGGGGAAAAAAAACCTTTCCATCGCTCATTTCATGTTCTTCTTCGGACTGCAAAAATCCATCACATAAAATTAAGTCTCTATTAACTTTCAAGCAAGTCAAATCAAGTCATTACATAGGTTAAGCAAGTCACAAGTCAAGTCATACAATCATGCTTATTTACCACCTACCATATATACTGTGTCCACTTTGCACTTAGTATCTGTACTCGCAGTAGTAAGCTGTACTAACATTCACAATCACATATATATTTTTTAAAGGTTCCAAAACCAGTCTCCAAACTGTCTCTTCCTTTATTGTCTACGCAATTAAATGCATAACCGTCAGTTAGCTTAATTAATGTTCAACCAGTTTTTGGTAATCTTTAATTGTGAAATTACCCTATCTTATTTGCCTTTGTGGGTTATACAGCGACAGAGGAAGTTAGATGTCATAGTAGTTGTGTCTCTTATCTCTGAGTTGCACATCTTAGCCACTGTCTTTTTTTTCCCGATTTGACCAAAAACAATCCTTGAATCAAAATGTGATCATCGTCGGCACTCCTTCCATGACACTTGCTTCATGGCGTGGCTTTTGCAAGCCGCATCTAGACATACAGTAGTAGTGGATTGCTAGGTTTACATGCATTACACAAAAACTTTATTTTTTACAAAATAAATTTCACATTATCTTGTACAGGCAGATTTCAAATGCAAACGGGCAAGCCATGTCAAGTCGAGTCTCATAAGCCAATGTCGAGTCTTTCATAATTTTTAGCACTGAAGGTCCAAACCACTAAAATTGGTGACTGACTTGACTCTCGTCCTCAACCTCTGCTGTATACTCTAAAATTACAAATCAGTACAACTCATGTTAAACATGTATCACAAGAGCTCTGCCTGTTGGTACTAAATGAATCCATGGTGTTTGTAGACCCTGGACATCCTGCCTATTCTCCTTTAGTCCCTTTCAGTCAGTTACATTGGGAAGGAAATCCTGTTCATACCGGGAATCGTGCTGCTCTGGTTTCACTTCAGTTTTCTACCACAGAATGTTGTTGTTTTTTCATCATAAGCAGAAAAAAGGCAGAAAGAAGAAGTGTTCGGTGCAATATAGCACAACATGTGTTTGCAAGTAAAGAGAAGTAGCAGGTTGGTAAGCATGAACATATGGTAACAGGTGTGAGGACAGCTGTGGATGTGGGGCGACCACCGTTCAATACTTTTTAAGTGGATGGGGGTGGTCCAGATTGAGTTACATGGGATTTCCTCCCCCCTTAAAGACACCCAAAAATGTAACATGAATGAAACTTGACAGTAAGATTTGTTTTGGTCACTTTGGCTCGCTCCTGTGTTTGTGCGCGTGCCTGCTCCTGACAGGAAACTGGGCCGCGATGGCGCTGATAGCAATAAGGCCCATTAAAGTCTGCAGACATATGATAGGATGAGACACACAGCGGGGGCATCCCGCTGCCACAATCCTCTTGAAGTGAACGCCACACCACCCACTGTTATTCTTCCACTTCCTCTTTGGATCAGATGATGGAAGGTGGTCTTTTTCGGGGAGGGGAAACCGTTTGCCTGGTCGTAAATGAGACACCTACCTCAGACTTGACAATCATGCCAATTAAGCCACATTTCCACCAAGCATGTTTGATTCTGCCTTGTACACATTGGTCAGCATTTTGTTAGATTTCCTTGGTTGTTGGGAAATTTAGGAATTTGGTCATTTTTGGGAAGCACAATGGCGCCGTGACTTGTGCGTCACATTCGAGAAGCTCTTTGTTTGAATCTCTGCTTGTAGATTTTCACGCTGGATACACTGTCTTCCTCCCACATTCCAAAAACATGCATGTTAGGTTAATTGAACACTAAATTGTGAGTGCGAAAGGTTGTTTGCCTAAATGTGCTATGCAGTTGGCTGGGGACCAGTCAAGTGTACTCCTTCCTCTTGCACAGTTTGTTGGGATAGGCTACAGCTCCTCCGCGACTCTGATGTGCATGAGCGCTTGAGGAAATGGATGGATGGATTGGACAGGAGCGTCTCCAGGCAGCACAGTAGCCTAGTAGTTTGCTCTCCTACCTCACAGTTGTGTGGTTTGGGTTCCGAATGTCGACTCCAACCTTCCTGTGTCCTAAATAAATCAACTGCTAATCTAAAGTACTGTATCATCATGCTTTTAGTAAGTGACGACTGTTGAACAAGCCACCATAGTGGTCGAGTGGTTAACACATCTGCATCTCAGTTCTAAGGTTCTGAGTTCTACATGTGATTTGTGGGCTTTTTGTCCGAATAATCGGGCTTCCTCCTTCATTCCGAAAACATGCATTTTAGGTTGTTGAAGACGATACAGTAAATTGGCCTTAGTTGTGAATGTGAGTGTGAATCCTTGTTTGCCTACAAAATTATGATTATTATATATTACACAAATTATTTTCATTCATCAGTGGTATCGTCATCCGTCACTGTTCATCTGTCACTGGCGGACGCCCGTTTTCTGAATTATTTATTGGGGTTGGGGACCGACTGAGGGACCAACGGACTTTTGACGGACTCAACTGATGGACTAACTGACGGACAGATTGACTGACGATTACATTTCAGTTGTCACGAAAAATGACGGACTGATGAATAACGGACGGGTACCCTGGCCACTGACTGATGACGAATGACAGATCAGCAAAATTTATTGAAATGCCCACCTCTGGTCATTCAAATGGCAATTTTCTGCAATTGGAAAAAAAAAACAATATTGACTGTTCCTGCGTATTTTGGCTCCTAAGGGGCAGTGTGGTGCCGTGCATGATGGAGCGCACACTTGGAATGAGAACAGAAGAAAGTAGCGATCGAACTTTATTAAAGCAACATTGGGCAAGAATTTGACCTTAATAAAAAAATTTCACAACGCTTTTGATGAAACATTGACTTACAAGTAGATGAATGGGACTTTTGTCATGCCCTGGGAGGGTCTGTATCGTTTTTACTGGCACTAAGCAACTTTGAGGAGGATGGGAGCAACCCTGGCACACAAAAAAAAAAATGCAAATGTCCTGAATTACTTTACGGCATACTCAGTTCCTCCTTTCGCTATAAGGGCGGAAGTCGATTCGAACGTCTATGCTCTATTACTGGTGTCATGGCAGAAGCCCCCAAACAAACAAAAAACAAACACTACCGCTTTTGTCCACATGGCGCTGCCATAATCAACCGAAACGGACATATGACACGGTATTGCTTTAATATAACCAATTTTTGGCAGATTGGAAGGAATTAGTGTCCTTGAGTCGCGTTATCTTACCCGTGTTAATGTGTTCCTACAGCGTTTGTGTGTGAATATTCGTTATTTGAAGGAATATCACTCCTGAAGTCGATGCTAATTTTCCGGTATCTATATATATATTTTTTGTTTACATTTGACTATTTTTAATTGCTGTGAGAGAATAACTTTCAGAATGTTCTGAACTCCAGTTTAAATGCCAGTGCTGACTGCATGCAATCGAGTACAGTGATGGGAAGTTGAACTACATCGTTGCAGCAGGGCAACTCCTCCAAGCAACTTTATTCTGTTCAATCCAGAATAGCTCGAATTGAAAGAGTAGGTCAGAACTTTCAGCAATAGATTAAACCAGGGGTGCTCAAGTCCAGTCCTCGATTCCATCCTCTTTTACATGTTTCACTTCACCAACGCACCTGATTCAAATGTTCAGGGCCGTTATCAGTCTTCTGTAAAGCTCGCTGATCATTTGAATCGTGAGGGAAACATGTAAAACAGGCTGGAAAGGAGCTCTCGAGGACTGGATTTGGGCTCCCCTGGATTAAACCATTAAAAAATATTTCAAACAACAACTGTGTCTTTTCTTTGTTGTTGATCAAGAAAAATGTAATCCCTACGAGCAACCTCCACTATGAAAAAAAATATGGCACACATTCTGCATAGTTAATAATTAAAAGAATGACACTTTTTTTTTTAACCCGCTATGAATGAATGTATGATACTTTTTGTAACAAACCTCAATAAGCACATGCTCCGAAGAGTTAAATTCCATCGTTCTATTCTGGCACGAGCCTATCCCAGCTGATTTAGGGTAGGAGGATTGACCCAAACGAATAATAAATCGTGATAATGAAGAGCAGAGTTTCCCATTCAGACATTCAATCACAATGTAGCAGTAAGAGGGAGAAAATGTGTGTATGTGTGTGTGGGGGAATAGGGGAGGGAAGGGGGACTGTCACATATTCAGGAAGGCTTGCGCAACGATTGCAGAAATGCTGACAAAAACACACCATGTGCACACACAGCAAGTGCAGGCCTGCAGCGTAGGACGGCGTGACGAAACAAAATTAGCTGCTATTGGGGCAGAGAAACAACTTGTGCGCAAGTTCTAGAAACGCAAGTTAATATTTGATCAAGTACATCTCGGCCATCGGTCCTTGTGACTTGCATATTTTGAAGTTTGACTTGTTACTGACACTTTGTATGTACGTAGTTCCCTGGTTTCTTTCTCTCTTTGTCGGGTCGTTGCTTTTGCCTCTGTCGGTATTCCTGTCAGCTCGCCTCATGTTCTTGTTTGCGAGTCCCAGTTTTGGTTATTTACTTTGTGTATTGTTTTTCTGACTTCTATTAATTTAGTGTTTTTCATTCCTTTTGTTTTATGTTTGAAAAAAATGTTTTGAATGCATCCTGCAATCCTGCCTTGCCTCCCTGCTTCCTTGCACTTGGGTCCACCTTTTTGCCACCAACGCAACAACTCGCAAAAAGCACTACATGCCATTTTGCCTCAATTGCTTCAATATTTGATTAATCAGCAAATCCGCACACAATTGACCAATTATTTGATTATTATGCTCATCTCAAGTTTGCGCAAACCTTACTGTTAACTCTTCTCAACATGTTTTTGTTTTCTGTTATTTGTAAAATAGCCTAAGTGGGTTGTAACAATGCAACAATACATGAACAACAAATATTGGTAATGGTGTTACGTGATTATTGTTTTCTAGGACAGTAAACGGACAATTATTGGACTTTTCTTCAGGGTGCGGACTGTTTCTGATGATGTCACCTAGAGACAAGCATCAATATTTGTGACTATTTCCCGACTTAATCATTAGTTGTCCACTCCTCCTGCCATGTAAGTGTGTTAAAAAACATTTTGCACATCTCTTGCCCTGTCGCAGGCTGACTTGCCGCTGCTTGGCTGCGCTCAGTTTTTATTTTGGGACGACATCGTCGTGCTGAAAGGAAGAGCCGTCTGGGAAATGACTTAGTGGTCATTGTCGGGGATCTAAGACCCCGACGTCCCAGACCGGGCTGACACAGCAGAATGATAATACAACACATAACTCATCCTATTGTAATTGTTTCTTTACTACTGCAAAAACAATGTCTTCATATTGTTATTGAACAAAATTAGCAGAACATTGGTTTAATCTGATACCTGCTCAGTAAATCTGCTTTTGAGGGTGTTTTCCAGCCAAAAGGATGGCAGGGCCCAGTGAAGACAATAGTCACAGGCGGCCCGTGTGCTGTGATGAAATAATGCCTGTGTGCTGCTGGCAAGGCCTGATTACTGTTTTACTTGCCTGCTCTTTTTATAGCCAAGCGCTTTGTGTTTCGAATGGAAGCAGCAGGCAACCGCACTGGGTGTGCACAGGCACAGGCACATGCAAATGATACTTGTATCTTCAGTTTAAGTTTTGTTGTGACATGGATGATATGTAAGGGCTTTGTCTTGGTTATTGCTGTGGAATGTACAGTATATAGGCGGGATAGCCGTAGTGTACTTTGTGGTTTAAGCGTTACGGCTTCTAGAAGTGGAGTGTTAAAAACACTTTACGGGGCTTGAATTGCGCCGCATAAGAGTTCAGTGTTGTTGTTCAATACACTCTCGAGGTCAGAAAAAAATCTGAATGGTTTTCTTTTGAGCATAAAAGTGAAACTAGAGCATTTCCAGTCTTGCAATCCAGAGCTTTTCTGCTTTTTTTTATTTTTTAGACCTCTTGTAAGTGGTCCTATTTCATTTCGTTGAAGATAAAGAAGCCATCATCTTTCCATCTCAAAGACAACCAAACAGTCAATACAAATGATCACAAAGGCTTGAGTGTCAGTAATCAGTTGTGTTGGATGGAGGGAGACGTGTAAAACATGTAGGAAAGTGTCTCTCGAGGACAAGAGTTGCCCATCCCTGCTCTTCATAAACAATGCCTGACACACCTGAAATGATCAAGATCATTATCAGGCTTCTGCGGGGCTTGTTTATGAGCTGATCATTTCACTCAGCTGTGGTGGAGGGAGGAAACATGCAAAACGGGCTGGATGGGGCTCTCGAGGACTGGACTTGGGCAGCCCTGCAATAGCAGAACAACTGCGATGGTACTTCCAAAGGTTGGAGATCCCGAATATTAATAGCACTCAAAACTGAAAGTCATACAAAAACCCTCATTCATGTATATTGTCACAAGACCTCACTAGCGCTCATTTCAGGAAGCAACGAGAGATTCATTTGGTGGGCTGTTTAGCGAAGACGACCGTGACTTGCACATCAGAATTTATATGAGGTTAGCAGACTCAACATTTGCTGCTAGCGTTAGCTATCGTGGCTAAATTATTGTTACACTTGTATATCCATTAATACTTTGTAAATGTTTTTGAAGGGATCGGTTTAATCACAATTTTTCCAATGGGAATTCTGTCTCCACTGTTTGCCTGTGTCATACATTTAAGCCTCTTCAGGATCTACAGTTCAGGTGTGTTAATGGTTAGGTGTAATTCTTCACACTTCACACAAAAGATCTAAAAGGTGAGTTTGGGGGGGGGGTGTTGGTTTCTGTTTCGTGCTTCCTTCTGTCCACTCCTTGGGCATCAGTTGTGGCTTAAAACATGTTTAAAATGTTTGTTTGTGCTTAAAGTATGTGTATCATGTGTATGAGGAGTTTGGTCTGTGACCGGGCATGCAGTACATGTGTCTTGTATGTACGAGTCTGTTTTCTAACATTATTTTTAATGCTCATTACCTGTATTCTTTTGTGGGTTTCAAGTGACAGCTGGAGTAGTGTTGATTACATAAAAGGAAGCTCCCGCATAGGACTTTGCTCTGACAAACTCTGCTTCTCACCCATCTGCGCATGCTTCCAGGTATCTCATACCTTTCCGAACATAACACTTGAAGTTGTTGACACATTAAAACAGAGGGATTTTACAGTGGAGCATCTAAAAAGATCCGATGGAATGCAATCCGCTCCAAGATGCGTGTCAACCACTGATTCCTTCCAATTTCAGTGCTGTTTTTTTCCCCATTGGAAATAATGGAAGTCGTAATAATCTGCCCGAGATGCCTGTCACCAAAAGATGCAGGCAATCTTTTAAGTTACATAGTATTCTAAACTGTCACACTGGTGTAAAAATAAGTCAGCCTTTTTATTAAGATGCACGACAAAGACTTAATGCATATTCTTTTCTTCTGTTGTTCCCTTTCTCTCAACACTTTGCTGAGGCTGGTCCATCTTTTGGAGTGATTTGTAAGAAAGAGCAAACCGCAATTTTATTCTGATGGAGCTGACATGCTGACATGATACAGTATATCGTACAATAGTTATTTAAAGTTTTGTGTGACCTAAGTGGAATAATTTTCCCGACTATTTTGTTCGCCATGCGCATTATAAATGAATTTATTGACTGAAACCGAATTGAGGATGCATCATGAGTAAGATGCTTGAGGAGTGTTGCTATACCCTCTATTTTGGACTGGCTTCTAGTGGTGATTAGCAACAATTTGGAATTGTCCGTCTTTGTATGTATATATTTGGAACCAGACTTTAACAAGGACAAGTTGGCACCGTGGATATAAAAAGTCAACACTCCCCTCCCAAGTGCCAGCTTTTACTGTCTGTAGAAAACAGAGGTTCCTCTAATGGTGGAACTCCTTTTACATGATGCCCGGTTACTTCCAGGCTGTTGTAACTTCAAAGTAGTGGTGGGCGATATGGCATAAATATCATATCACGATTTTTAAAGATTTTATCATGATTCTTTTTTCACATCATTTTTTTTGTCTAACTTGAGCATTTTTTACCGTTTTACTCATGTTAAACATATAAAACACACTTAAAATGTATATAAAACCCTGAAAGAAAAAAAAAGGCATTTTAAGCCAGCTAAGCTTTCTGAACAGGTTTTAATTTGAACAGTGCCAATTTTTATCAAAATGTGCAGTGAATATAAACATAAATCAGTGGTTTATACAATTGTTTCGATGTTGCCCCTTCTGTTTTAAAAGTGTGTCAAACACAATGCAAATACTGTACAGTATTTAGTCATGTTTGATTGTTTGGTAGGCATAGAGGTGAACTGCAACAAACGTTCTCAATGGTTTCTTCTTTTCACTCTCTGCCTTGCCCACTTTTTGGCATTGCTTTACTCACAACAAACCGCACATGCACTCCCACTGTATCTTTCCAGTGTCTTTGAATTTCACCCTCCATTGTAACGTCATGTAGATTTTCTGCTCCAGCCTGACCCTTAAATCGGGACCCAGTATTTATTCCACAGGGTGCCAACGCGACAAAGCCTCCACTGAGTTGTGCTTCTGTAGTATGCAGGGAACAATAGTGTGAATGGAATCGCCATGGATGAGCAATTCAAACTAATGCGAGCGGGAACAATGGTAGTGTTGGAGTTGTAGCACTCATTAAGTTCCATGACGTGCCTGTTGCTTGAAATATGCAAAAAAAAAAAAAGTATTATTTTAAACAATGTTTGATTTGTGTTTGATAATAAGTTATTTGAAAGTCCACCATTTCCAGATCATTGGCATGCTAACACTGACCGTTGCCTCCATCTTTTAATTTCAGGCATTCGTCTGCAGAGATCAGGCGAAACTTCAGTGGGTCCTATGGCTATTATCACAGGCGGACAAACTCCAACGCCTCAACCACGACGTACCTCACCGTGGTGAGTTGTCTTTCCTATGCACTGAGTTTGCCATGTTATTCAGAAACATGTGACTCTCATTAATCTAAATGAAAAAATAGACATCCTGCGTGCATTGCTTACAATGGAAAGGAAATGAATGCTGCATGGCATTAAGCCGCGGTACACGCATATAGTCGACCCCTGCTATTCGTGCAGAATAGTGAAAATCTGCCTATAAGTGATGCCCACTGAAATGCTTCAGGGGAATGATTTAAAAATGATTATTTTTTACAAACCCAAATAGTCCTCTAAAAAAAACTATGATTTTAAACAGGCTTCCATTAGCATTTTTGTCTACAAACTTCGACAAAGTTATGAAAAAAAAAAAAAAAGAAAAACCTAACCCTAACCCATAGGTGGAATGCCCAGCTCTGGTGAAAGGAAACGACCTGAAGCTGTTGCTGGAATCAAATAAAGAAGGTCTCTCACATTTTATAACAATCGGTTAGGATGTTAAAAATCGGTATGTGTACCCTTCTTTAGAAGTTTGTACCCTTCTTCGGTTGTCAGTTGTACTTTAACACACTTGGGAGATTCCGTCTGCTGTCAAGTTGGCGACGAGCTGAGCGACTCAGGCTCTATGAAGCTGACGGGATGATGCACAGTAATCCGTTGGAGGGATTTGTTCCCACTCTCACTCTTGTGAACCTCTCTTCACACACACTTTTTTTTTTTTTTTTTTTTCTGTTGCCGCCCTTCCTCTCCACATTTGCCGACCTACATCTCGCTCGAGCCGACCGAATTTTCCCAAGCTCCGAGGCGGCACTCCTGACACTCACTATCACAGACTGAGTGCGCTCCATGCGCCTTCCGCCCCCCAACATACACACACACACACACACACACACACACATGCACGCACTGCCCAGTGAAGATCCTTGATCGAGTCAGCTGACAGGCTTTAGGGAGGACGCATCTCACCATTCATCTATTTTGCAGCTCGCGGCGACGTGCTACACGGTTAATCCTTAACCTGCTTGGGAAATGGGTCAGGAGCTAGGCTGGATGGGGCTCTGCCTACCTTGCAGCTTACACGGGCAAATCTTTAATATGGCCGGATTTGGGATGTGGCAGAGGGATTTTTAATACCATAATCTCTGGGATGATAGTTTCTCTGTTTGTTTGCTTTCAGAATTCCCCCCCATGGCTTTTTCCGGTTTTTTTTTGGTACAACTCACATGACAAACAGATCCATCCATCAATTTTCTATTGCGCGTGTCCTCATTGCGGGTGAACTGAAGCCTATCCCGGCGAGAGGCGGCGTACACCCTCGATTGGTCGGCAGTCAGTCGGAGGAGACAGACAAACGCATTCACACCTGACATGATTAAGTGTTTTGGCACGTTTTGGGAATGTGGGAGGCAGCCTGGCAGCGCACGGAGAACATGTAAACTCTACACAGAAGGGCGGGAGCCAAAATTCAAACCAGAACCAAAGGGCTGTAAGGCAGATGTGCTAACCACTAGTACACCATGCTTAAATGAACAAGAAAAAGTTGAAGGTGCGTTTGTGTGCATGTTTAGTTTCAGTTAATGGACGGATGGAGGGCGTGCTGATGTCACTTCCTCTTATGCCTTGTGGTTTGTCTGAAATCTTATGTGAGAATGGGTTCAAGGCTGAATTTAAAGTCTTTACGTTAGCCAAAGAACCGCTGATCTCTGATCCGCGGCACTTTTCAGCTTCTAGGAATATGTGGATGATATTTAAGAGGATATGCAGCGTGGCTTAGTTTCAATAAAAAGCAGGCAGCGCCTTGCAGTGTTGTAGGTGCACACTGTCACTTCTCATATCCGGCATGCGCCATTTTGCACGCTTCCCCTTTTGGGTCACTTTTCAGTTGTCAGCAGGGTAAGTGCACAGCATTTCTCTACTTAGCCCAACATATAAGGATGACCGTGCTAAAATTGTTTAGAAGCTGCTTCAATTGTTGAAATGATCACATTTTGCTTGCGCTGTACAACATCGCATCTCACTAAATCTTATGTATTGAGCTTTTTTTAACAGACTTCTTTTGAGTTTTGCTTAACCTTCTTAACCCTTTCTATCCACGGTTAATACACAGACATCACCAACTAAGAGACTTTGTTGCTTCCACATAGCAACGTGCACTGATCAGAGGCATGCATACATTTGCATTCATTTGTTCTAGTTTGCCGTCACACTTGAAACAGGGTCGACTGCCACTGTGCAGACAGCGTTGTTGAGTTGTCATCAGAAGCGTAGCTTAAGCTTGCGTCTGTTCCTAATGATCTACTCCTTGAGCATTAATACACACCCCTCACGTTATAATTTGCTGCTGAAAAACATGCCTTCGGATGGACTGATGTGCAGCAACACGTCTGGAGGTAAATGGAATTTGCTTGGCGCTCAATTGTTGGCTAGAGCAGTGACTCATCGCGTCATCTTCCTGCAGTCATGTCTCCCTCTTCTCAGTCTGTTAACTTAGTTGAGATATTTTTACCATTCCATCAGCACTCTATTTTTTTTTATTTCATCTAATGGTGCATTCTACATTTCCTATCTCAGCCCATCACCTACAGTGCTCAATATAAATGAGTACAGCCCTTTTGAAAATTAAGCTTATGTTCTCAAGATTCTTGAAGCTTTGTTAATTCTGCAGTTAGATGTACAGGGAATCGGAGAACACAGATCTCTCTGGACTGAACCACATAGTGCAGAAGTAATGCGTAAAATAAATGTGTAATAAAGAGCTATACAAATGAATTATAGAAACAACATACTAGTGCAAATATTTTGAAATTCACTTGAGTTTGCTGTGGCAGTAGAGATCGCACATGGAGAACATGCAAAATCCACACAGGAAGGCCGGAGCCCGGAATCGAACCCCTGACCTCTACACTGTGAGGTGGACGTGCTAACCATTCGGTCACTGTGCCACCGCGTCAATTAACAACTTGAATATTTTTTTGAAAGCACAGGTAACTTAAGGTTTACAAAATTGTTCAGATTTTCTTTCCCCCCGGAATGAATGGACATACAAATAATCTGTTCTAGGGTGTCAAAATGATATTTTAACATTAAAATTAAGGTAAACAGTGTTATTTTTAACACATTAAACACTTTAATAACGAATGCATACTGTGTATTGCAAAGGTGAGTCACACATCGTAATAATTGTCACACAAGAAAATGTAAAAACAAGAAAACATTCCACTTTAACTTTGATCCTGGACTCTTACTAAATTCACTATTTCATGTTATTTGTCATCCTCTTCATGCAAAAAAAGACCCCAAAAAACCCTTGCTGAGCTGAGGCCTCGTGAGGTCTGCTGAGGACATTGTATTTTATTGTACTGATCTATTCAACGTCATTTAATCTTCATGTTGTCATTAGGCTTCGCATTTTCACATCCATTTTTTTGTTTTTTGTTACAAAAGCACATGCTCTTTATGTATTGCCTCCACCTTCTGTGGTGTTCTTTTAAGTGCCACCTGGGGTTAGGTTCATTGCGTTTTATGGATGATTTTGGACGCTATGTTCCAAGCCCTGCGCCTCTCCCGATGAAAGACTCATGTGCAGAGCAAGAGTGACGGAGTTGTACTATTGGCTATTCCAGGTTTGAGTTAAAAATAGAACCATCTGTCTAATGCAGGCTACTTTGTTCCAGTTTGTTTTTTTCGACAGGTAAGAGGGAGGAGAAAATAGCTTGTTTTGTTAGAATAGTCAAATGCTGCTGTTTTTTTGCACTAACCGATTGCTAATCTGTCATTCTGGTTCTAGTCAAACTGATGAATGTGTGTTGGTATATTGGACAGGGCAGCACGGTGAGAATAGTTTATAGCACATATGCCACTCAGTTCAGAGATTTGAACTCGCAGAGGTGGGCATTACTAAATTTCGCTGGTCAGTAATTTGTTATCTGTCAGCGGGCAGGGCACCCGTCCGTCATCCGTCAGTCCGTCATTTTTTGTGACCAACTGAATTGTAATCGTCAGTTTGTCAGTTCGTCAGTAGAGTCTGTCAGAAATCTGTCGGGCCGTCAATCCCACCACCTCCCCACAAAAAAAACCCCAAAACGCCAGCAAAACGTCAAAGATGGACGCGGCTAGTGGCGATTACTCTGACGGATGAAAATCCATTTCCGTCAGTGCTTAGTCCGTCATTTTCAAAAAGTGTTCCATCAATCGTCAGCAAAACGTTCGCCCGCCAGTGACATACTGATGGACCGGTCTGTCAGTCTGATGGAATGCCCACCTCTGCGAACGCGAGCATCAGAATTGTGAGCTGGACACAAATTTTCAGTGCTGCCTGAAAGCATACAGTTGTCCAAAATGTCTTGGAATAAAAATACAAGTTTATTTCGTTCTGTTTGTCCTAAACGTTTCGCTTCGGTTCCTCAGCCGCAGTCGTATGACGCGGTGGATCCTTTGGACCTGGAGGAGTTCCTGATGTCGCAGCTCCGAAGCGGCGAGTCCGCCCTGATGCAAGAGCTCGGCGACTTCCCCGACGATGACCTAAAGGTGGACCTGGTGGAGAAGGAGTGTCGCACTGTCCGGCCCCCTGTCCCTGACGACGGGTGGGTGGCCACCTCACAGGAACTATACAGTAGATTGCTAGAAAAATGCTGGAAAAATCAGTTCATTCGTTCTTTCTCGTTTTTGATAAAAACAATACATTTCCATTTCATTTAGGTGTAAGTGGAGGCCACTAAATATTTACTAGTTGAAATGTCGTAAACATATGATGGTCTGTCCTAGCACGTCATGTGTTAGATTAACTGACTTGATTAACACAAAACAAGACAGCCCTCTTCTCTACTCATCCTCAGTCGTTGAGGCAAACCAATTTATTCACATTTCTGATATTTAGCTGCCTTCTTCTTTCGAGATACTTCTTTATACTCCCGCCTGTTATTTTTTTCTACTCAAAAAATGAATGGGATTTAAAATCTTTTTGGTGTGTTTTTATATACACACTACCAGATATTTTTATGATGGCGTTAGGGTTACATTCGATAATGTAATGAATTATATTACTTAAAGCACAATCTTCTTTAGAAAAATTGCCAATACCAAATAAGTTAAAGGAGATGTATCATGATTTCTGCAGTTAAGTATAGTTATATACATGACGATGTACTGTATTACTTTTAGCATAATGACGATCAAATTTCTTTTCAAATATGAGTTATTTTGGTGGCTATATTTTTAACCCGGAAGTAAGACACCAGGTTCACCCAAAGAAAAAAAAAAAAACCTCCCCATTGTGGCTGCCGCCCCTTTTTTATAACATCGTCCCAAAGCCGGCAGCATGCACCGCCCACCAAACAGTAACTGGTGGCTTCTGGAGAAAGTGGGTGTATGTTCACGCGACAGGGGCGGTAAGGGGGTGGCTCGTCACATTGTGACATCGCAATGTGAGGACCCGGCCGTTATCTTGGATTGGGCGGGGCTGGTGCTTCGAGAGGCGGAATGAACTGGAATGCTTTAAGATGGATGAACGGAGGAAAACACCACTTTGTTCTTGCTGAGGAAAACGCATTTTAACATGGCAAAAAGCTAAAAAAAAAAGTTGATTCAGCATGATACCGGTACAGCTCCTCTAAAAAGTACACTCACACAAGTAAATATACTTTGGATGTAAAAAGTCTTCACATGCCATAATTTTTGTGATATAAAAATAGTTGAATAAATTCAAATTATTTTCCACAATTAATGTGACCGATAACCCGCACAACTCAAATGAAAAAAAAAAAAAAAAACAGTCAAATCTTTTCACGCAGGGAAAAAAAAAATGTGATAACGGTTTTGCATACTAGAACAGATGAACTTTATTTGGGGTTAATCAGAGGCACTTGAAGTATGGCAGGTGTCTTCAAAAATTTTTTTTCAAATGAGTTGTGCCAGTTGTAAGTCTTATTAATGGTGGAAAAAGTTTAAAACGATGTATCATGGTCTCATTTTAAATCACAAAATTGTCATTGAACAAGAATGTCTATACTTTTTACATCCACTGTAATGTGTTACTTCCCATCTCTGATTAATTGAATGAGCTTTTCTTCCTGTTAGTGTGTTATCATTCCATCTTGTTTCTATTTTGCAGAGTGGAGCTGGATCCCCACGTGAGAGATTGCGTCAAGAGTTACACCCAACCTTGGCTTGTAGTGTCGAGAAGGTCAGGCCTGGAAACTAGTCCCATTCCCTGTACTTTCATAAATACCATGGCTTTTAAAATGTTCAAATTGGCCGGAGGTTTGAGTTGTGGGGGAAAAAAAACGTCTGAAGATTAAGCAGAATGTACAGGCCTTTGTACAGTATTCTCATCAGAGGAAAGATTAACTGCAGACACTCGAGTTGCTTGAGAGGTAGCACATGTTTGTGAACGGGAAACGAGACACATCAGAGAGGCCGATAAATACTACACAGCTCCAATCTGATGCATTAACACCGCCACTATCTTAGTGTGCATGACTTTGATGTATGGCTATCTATGCTGATTACAAGTGCAGAGGTGTATCAGCGGTAACCATACATGTTGTTTCTAGTGTGTGGATCACACACTAACTTTGTGTGTGTTTGTGTGTACTCAAAGGTGCCAAGGGGATGGCTGGAGTGCATATTCGGATCGCGCTGGCCTGCACAAGCTCCTGCAGAAGCAGACCTTTGAGTCTGATGTCCAGTCACTCAAAGACGACACACCAGTAAGATGCAATTCATCCAGCAAAGCAAATCTTAATAATGCCCTTTTGTAAGGAGTAGGCAAACCTTTGTGCTCAAGGGCCACATTTGATTTTTAAAACAAATAGATGGGCCTGGTCATGTGTTGATGAGGGAGGAAAACTGTTAAAATGTACATAATATCCATAAAACAGGTAATTGTAATACTAAAGTAATTCATTATTTTTTTATGACTACAAATTATTTTTCTTGTAATTTATTAACCATTTTTAATAACATAAAAAGTTAAATGTGTGTATACACTATATACCATTTTTTAAATTTTACATATATATATATATATATAGATATACATATATATCTATATATATCTATCTATCTGTATATATATATATATATCTATATATATCTATATATATCTATCTATCTGTATATATATATATCTATATATATCTATATATATATATACAGATATATATATATACATATATCTCTCTCTATATATATATATATATACATATCTATATATGTATATATATATATATATATATATATATATATATATATATGTGTGTATATATACGTGTATATATACATATCTCTATATATATACATATGTGTATATATACATATCTCTATATATATACATATGTGTATATATATATATATATACATATCTCTATATATATACATATATATATATGTATATACATATCTCTATATATATACACATACATATATATATATATATATACACATATATATATATATATATATATATATATATATATATATACATATATGTATGTGTGTATATATGTATATATATATATATGTATACATATATATATATATATATGTATACATACATATATATATATATATATATATATATATATATATATATATATATATATATATATATATATATATATGTGTATGTATACATATATGTATGTATGTATATATGTATATATGTATATCAAACTCAGCTGTCGGAGCGATATGACTTAAGAGAACTTCAGCTTTAGATAATAACCGCTGTCATGCAGGCAAAAAGTTCCAGCCTTGACTCATTCATTTCCTTCTTCATTGTGTAATCCTCTGACTTGCCTCTCAGCTGTTGTGTCACACTAATATTGTGTTAGTCACTTGAAATTCCCCATGCGCCCTCTGGAACTTGAACGAGACAACTAATCTAGGTTAGCATCAAGCTCAGCTGGCCATGGTCAAACCCAGTTCTTGTTTGTGTTTCCACCATCGGATGTGTAGGTGACATGGCGATATTTGTGTAAATAGCTCTTCTCCTTGTCTTTACACAGCTGTATGTTTATTGTTTATTGTTGTAATTTCTGGGTTATTTGATTTTTTTCTCATAAAAGTACAAAATATTGTCTCCGAATGTTATGACTTAGTTTTCTGAAATTTACAACTTCTTTCCCATATTTATAGCTTCATTTTGTGTGGGGCGTTTGAATTCTATGACTTTTCGTAATGTTATATTTTTGAAATTTCAGTATGGCCCTACAACTCGCGCTCAGTCCGTGCGTAATTAATTCCAACATGCAGCCTTTGGTTCAAGTTTGTTTGGTGGGAAGCAGGCGGGAAGTTTGTTAGAGCAGCATGGCAGTCCATACTGATCAAGGCTTGAGAGGGAGACAACAACACAGGGGTGGGGGTAGGGTTTGAAAGGGAACAACACAGCAGTGTCTTTCTGCTGCAGCAGTAAAAAAAAACTAAAACAAAAAACCCCCAAAAATAACAGATTTTTTTTTGCCCCAAAAAAATTAATTTATGATTCAATAGATTTTGCCCTTGGCTTTTTGGAAAAAAAAATCTAATGACAATAACATGTAATCAGAATACGTTTTTTTTCTCTTCTGGGAATTGCTTTATTTCTCATGATACCAAATAAGTTTTGAAAAAGGTTTTCCTCAGCATGAACCTGCATCAACTTTAACAGAAATAACAGAAGTAAATATCTTTTTTCTTCCTATATGTGAAAATAAATGCTTTTGGAAAAATATCCCCTTGGTCAAAATATGAATGAAAAACAAAATTGTTAATAAATTGATTGATATATTTTAACATCATAAAATGAGCTGTCAAAACATCATTTGAACATTCTTTCTTTTTTGTTACACACAAAACATTGTGAAAAAGATTACAGTCATGTTGTCTGTTTCTTAGCAAGAATTGCAGTTGCTTTTTTGAAAATAGTCTCTACAGGAAATATCGCTCAATATAGCGACCAAATCGCTAAGTTCGCAACACTGACTGTATTTTTTGCTGCTCACAGCTATTTGGTTTGTGTAAGCAGGACACACAGGTGAGAAAGAGCTTTAGACTACAAAACAAATCTGTAGACTGCTAAAACAATTCTGAAAAATAAATTGGAATTAATCAAGAAAAACTCCTAGCCCTATTTAGCAGTACTACTTTTCCAAGGTAGTACAGAGCTGGCCCCTATTTTCATAGGTGACTCATGTGCACTTAAACACAAATTTTTGTGCCGGACTGGTGCAAACCTCCTCGAGCATGTCTATGAACACATATCTTAACCATACATCACGTTTGGATGGTTTCACGGCTTTAAAGTCCACAAGCGTGTCATCTATATCACTGCCGTTATTCATTTCAGAGCTCCCGCGATCGACGGTGTCCGCCATTACTGCTCGAAAAAATCCCGGATACCCTCCGGCAACTCACGACACCGTCACATGTATATTCTGATGCATTTCATTGGCTAAGAGACCGAGAACTGAATTTAAAAAAGAAAATGACATACGCGCTCCCGGCTTTAAAGGGAGAAATACACAACAGCGCTCCCGGCTTTAGCGCTAGAAACACGGTTATGCGCTCCTGTCCCTAAAGGGTTAAAAGGGAAGTCAACCCAAACATATTTTTTCCCAGAATATGTTCTCTGCAGGCCCACTAGTTAAAATGCGGCATTCTGAAATAATATTGCATTTGTGGAATATAAATTAAGCAGCAAAATGCACTCACTTTTAGCCAATTTGTCACTTCTGTCGACTGAAGATGACATCGAAGTTGCTCAGGGTTCAGATAACGACCAATTACGGCTCACCTGTTTTCTGAAGCTGAGCCATGATTGGTCGTTATCTGAGCCCTTAGCAACAGTCGATAGAAGTGACAAAATGGCCATCCCCTGAGCTAGCTAAAACTGTGTGGATTTCTCAGATTACACAAACACAATATTAATCAGAATGCTGTGTTTAGACTAGTGGGCCTATATAGTACATATTCTAGAAGAAAATGTTTGGGTTGATTCCCCCTTTAAGTTACATCCGGTTTGGACAATGGATGGATGGATGGATGGATAATTACCTCCTAGTTCCCTTTCTTGGCCCACAACTGGGATTTGGCGCAGAGTTCCCATCCTCGTTTGTCTCAAATTGACCAACTCTCAGCCTCTAGGCCTGTGGCAGCGCCAGCCAATTGGAGTCCTCGCCATCCTCTGCAACCCCCTAACACACTCTGTCACTCCGTCTATGCCAGCACCGCTTAATCACCCAAACCAAAAAGGCCTTTATTGGAGTGGCCGGCTTCCCATGATCTGCATGCCAGATAGAGTGTGACAGCGAAGGGAAGAACGGGGCGATTGTCCTTCGGCACGTCACTGTCCGTTTTGCTGTCGCAGCCGCTGGATCATGATACGATGCTCAGACAGTTCTTGACAGCGGGAAGACGTGATTGATGTGTGACGGGAGTAAAAGAGACAAGGACAGCTTAGGGGATAGTATGGTGAGAGGTTCAAAGTACAAGATCAGCATATGATGTCACAGCCTGCCTGAGAGACTTCCAGCTTGTGTTGGGCGGATGCTCCAGTTGATTCATTGCAATTACGTCTAATGACCATCAGGAACGACAGCACAGTGGGGTCGTGGTTAGCACAGCTACCTCACAATTGTGTGTTTGAATCTCGGCACAGCCTTCCTGTGTACAGTTGGCATGGTCTCCCCATGATCCGTAAAGCATGCATGTTAGGTTCACTGAAAACTCTAAATGTGTGAATGTGAATAGTTGTTTGTCTGCCCTGCGATTTCCTAGCAAGTCACGAGCATCCCAGGGTGTAACCAGCCTCTCGCCTGAAACCAGCTAGTGTTAATCTCCGGTTCACCTGCCACCCTAGTGAGGACAAGCGCTATAGAAAATAAAATAATGAACCATCAGAGTTAACTAATTAATACTTGCCTCCTTCTTGGGCTGCACTGGACCAAGTAGCATCAAATTTGCATGGTGTACTGGACCATGGAGCACGAAATCTGCTGGGTGTGCTGGACGTAGTATTCGATGGAAACATGTAGTTACTCAATTAGCTGTAAACGTTTGGAGCTTTTACAGCAGTTCCTCAGTTTACAACGTTCCTGACACGCAAATGTTTTTAGGTTACAAATCAACAACAGTGAACTAATGTGCGCAACAGCATAGGAATAAGTCGTTAGACGGCAAAAGAGCGGCATCTCTGTTGCAATCGTACCTTTTTTTCATTTGATTGTTTTATATGTATGGTCTAGAATTATTTTTCATACAAATATTTACTGTGATTATGATTTACTAATGCGGTAGTGTAGGTCAGTGATAGATTACATACAAATTTGGGCTACATCACTGTCGTAGGAGCTGAACTCTGTCGAAAACCGAGGACCCCCCCATATGACTTTAAAGGGAAGTCTAGTCAAAGATTTTCTTCACAATATGTTCTGTTGCGCCCACACTAGTCTAAAAAATGGTATTCTGATTAATATTGCTTTTGTGGAATCTGATTTAAGCAGCAATCCACCTTTTTTTTTAATCATGATTACTTTTGTATGGGCATAACACATGAGCAGGCAAGAAACATGGTTTGGATTTAGTTAGCCTCCTTCCATGCGTAGCGTAAAAATCATAAAGCTACAATTATATCCTGTAATCTACCAATCTATATGTCTAATGGGATGTCTTTCTTTTCAAAGCTACACCGGCAACTGCAGACTGCATCAATAATATTGACGAGCAGATCCGGTTTCACTGTACTGCAAAGCATCACATTGCGGCATTTCCTTACATTTTACCAGCCGAAGCATTAGGCACACATGTAAAGGAACCGTTACACAATGCGATAGAAGTTGCATAATTATAAAGATGAGAGCCTTTCACTCATTTCAGCAAACCAGACAACTTTGTGTTATTGTCTGTGGGCAAAAAACTGTCAAGACTGTCAAGGGTGTCTAGATGCCTGTCAGCTGTTTTGTTGTGTCCTTGACAACATAATAACTAGAGACTTCTTTTTGAATCTCATGTGTGATTTTACGCTTCACAAAACATAGCCGAGACATGCATTGATCAGTTTGTTTTAGTTTAAATTTAGGCCATGTTCTTTAGATAACAACTAAATAAAACGTAAACGTTTGTTCACATGGACCTAGCAGTCACTGATGGTGTAGTGGTACACACGCCTGAGTTGTGTGCGGGCAGCGTGGGATCGATTCCCGCTCAGTGACGGTGTCTGTGTGTCCCGTGCGACTGGCTGGCGACCAGTTCAGGGTGTCGTCCGCCTTTCGCCCATTGTCAGCTGGGATAGGCTCCAGCACCTCCCCGCGACCCTCGACAGGATAAGCGGTTTGGAAGATGACACATGGACCTACAAAATGGGAGGATTAAAGTTCAAATTGATGACTGTGCCAAGCATTAAAGTCCAAAAATGAGATTTATTACTTTAACCTGCAAGTTATTTGTTGGGTCTCTCTGTAAAGTGAGGTACTATATACATACCGGTTTTTTTTTTTAACATCTTAACCAACTTTTAAAATGGGTTTCCCCATACATGATGAGTAATAAGTTGGCATATGTGGGCTAACCAGTGGCGGACGTAGCATTTGGTAATGTGAATGGAGACATTTTTGAATAGCACAAGGCGAATAGGCTATAATGTTATAATGAATTCATACACAAACGTGATACTTGATCACTTTTAGTAACAGTTAAAGTGTACTTTGCCAGGGCTCCTCTGTGCTTATTTGTAGCCGACAATCTTTCCACTTCAGTGGAGTCCTGTGCTCTACTCGGTGCCTTCCGTGTTGCCAGTCGAGGCACTATAAGTTCATGCCGCTCATACAGTATCCCATCACCTCTACATTTGACTCCTCCTTCGTTTTTCTTTTATTCTCTCCATTCTCACATTCATCCACATCAGCTCCCCTCAATCCTCTTTCTTTCTTTCAACCATTAACCCTCCCACCCTGTCTTTTTGCCATCTGCCCAGGTCAAGTCTCCGACTCTAGCAGGGCTGAATGATGACTCTGGCCGCACGCTGACCTCCTCTGACTTCAATTTACGCTGTTTGACTCCAGATCAGAGGGTGGGGGGGCTGCTGGCCTTCAGCAGTCCCGAAGAACTGGACCGCTTCAACCAGGAGAGCCGGCAGGGAAACCGACACCCTGAGGTCTTTGCGCTGTACCCACCCGCTGACGAGGTGAGGCCTTGTCCTTTGCTCTTTGGTGTGTGCATCTCTCCATCGATACATCGATACATATCGATACATATTGATACGTATCGATATCGATACCTATTTGGGTACATGGGTTGCGATACGATTCAACGACGGTTTATTTTAAAATGGAACGGTTCGTTTGATTCAGTGGGATTAGGATTAGGTTCGTTATGGTATGGTTCAGTTCGGTAAGAGTGTGATGCAATGAGTTTCTTGTTGTCATTTTACAATATGAGGGAACTTGTCAGTAGGCTACTGTAAATGTGGCATTTTCTTCAAAGATGTATCTCTCCGATAAAAGAGGATTTGATACGTATCTCGATATATTTTAAGGTGGAACGGTATGGTTCGATGCACTCGCATCTTTTAAATCAATACCAATTTAGCCAAATCCAATCAAAGCCAATCAAATTTTCTGATTCAAATGATTTTTTTTGTTAAATCCCCTATTATGTAAAGTAATTTACAAATGAGAAATATCTCATTTACAATCCGTTTATACAGAACAGCGATGTGAATAAAAGATGGAAAAAGACCCACTTTTACAGGCAGTGTGACGTGGGAATTGTCGGGTTGACTTCATCCCAGCATTTCGTGTCAGTGCTGTTGATACAGAGCTGTGACATGGGGGAAAGGTGAAAAATGTACTTAAAGCTTTTAGAAGCAGTGTAAAAGGGGCTTCTGTCACCACCTCTGAAAGTGGAACTTTGCATGGTCATCATCGGCGTGTGTGACATTTTGGAGCCTACTTGACCATTGCTGGGTTGTGGTGTTCCCTTTGCGTTATTGTCATGTCATGCAGCCATGAAAGTAATTACAACAACATAGAGCACCAAAATAGTTTAGTAGCAGTCAAAATGAATTCATGGCACAGGTAAATGTGTATATGGGAAAACACTGCAGCTGTAATGTCTTATTTCGATTTCAGTGATAGCATTGATCGACCAGCGAACTTAAGCATTACATCCAATCACAAAATGTGCATAAAATGTCAAATATAGGCCGATCCGATCTAGCCAATCAGATTGGTGGAAAGTCTAGCTGTAATGCATGTTGTGGAAGGTGCAAAAGTGCCAAAGAAATGACTTCTTGTTGCTAAATAAGGAAGTATTTTGCTTACCTAAAGACACACATTTAGCAACTGAATCCTTCCTCCTCCTGCTCACGCTTCCATAGTTTCCAAAAGTAATACTTCTCTTGTGTTCCAGGAAGACGCGGTGGAGATCCGACCCGTCCCCGACTGCCCCAAAGAACACACTGGAGACCGCATCCTGATCCGATGCCAGGCCATCAAGTATGTCGAACATTTCTGTATGACTTCAACAGCAGATGGTTGCATTAATATGAAAAAAATGCCTTTTTTTTTTTTTTTTTTTTTTTTTTTTTTAAACTCGCGCATTGCACATTCTTGGATGTTGTGTCCATTCGTGGCTTCAGGCAGAATACTTGGCGGCTGTTGCTCACCCCCCCACTAATTTACAGCATCTCCCCACTCTTTTATATCTTTTACAAACACAAAAACACATCGTTGTCCTCCTTATAACCCACTGAAGTGACAGATGTTTGAATTGGTTGTATTTCCTGGATTCATCCCCTCATTTCACATCAAGTGCTTCCAGATACAACAAAGACTCACAGCAGTCACACGGAATAGGAAGACGTAGAATAGAAATATGATACGAGAATAGCACCAGGCGAAACCTCAATTACATGTCAGCGCGTTTCAACGCTCGAGTCATTTCTGAATGATTCTTTTCTTCTTAGGTTCGAGATTGACATTGAGCCCATATTTGCCACCATGGCCTTGTATGACCTGAAGGAGAAGAAAAAGGTAAGAAAAGTGACTAGAAACAAGATAACTTTCAATATTGGTCAAGTGTATGTGTGTTGTTTCCTATTAATTTATTGCAGGCTCAAACAGTCACCATGACATTTTGCTGGCAATGCTTTAAGTCACATCACAACAAACCAAAAAGCCCCAAAAAAACCCACACTTGCAGTTATTCCTTTAGAGCCGCGCTGAGGTGAAGTTTTGATATGCTTAAAGCATGTTACATTAGTTATGACTTAACAGTGTTCATTATTAATATCATTATACTTATAATTATTATCCCATATTCCACTTACATAGTTAGAGCTCCAACCTCTTTTTATATTGAGTTATGTTTTTATTCCCCCCCCCCCCCGATATATTATTGCATGCCATGTGCCTCCTGCTTTACTGCATGTCTTTAGGCACTCAAGTCAGTGAGGGATCAGTGTAATCTACAACATGCCTCTATCACGACTAATACTTGGCAGTTTTTTCCCAAAGGGCTACTTTGAGCCATGGCTGTTTGCATGTTTTGGAGGATTGGTTTAGCTGTGGGGGTTTTGTGGGTGAAAAGGCCGGAAGGATTTAGCTTGTGCTTAAGAGCTGGTGTAGATGGTGTGATAGGGTTTTATGCCAATGGCCTTGCCCTCTTCTGACTGCCTTATCATGTGGAACTGATGCTGATGAGTTTGACTTTGGCTGATGGGTAGTGCAGGGCACAAAAGCAGTGATATGTAATAATTGGACCTAAAAATAACATTATTTTTATGCTACACTAGCTTGTAACGAGGAGAATAACATCAATAAACTCGGTTACACATTTTGTTGGACCAGCCGCTCAAATGTTCTGATGTGTTAGCGTTACTGTTCAGAGTTGCAGGCACGACTGCTACGTGCTCTTATTTAGAGTTCTATAAATGCTAATGCTTATTAGCATTTATGCTAATATTACTGTTCAGTATTGTGTCTCGCGTTTGTGCAAACTTTGCCTCGTGCACATACTGTATATAGTAGTCCATAATATTGATGGGCCAGCCAGGCTACCTCTCATGTTAGGATTAGCACAGATGCTAACATGACTGTCCAGAGTTGTGTATAATGCTTGTACAAAGTTAGTCATACTAAAAAGGGGACAGTCGAGGCTGAAGTTGTTCGACGGAAACGCTAATGGAAGCCCATTTCAAATGATAGATGACCGAATTATAGGCGATTGCCATTTGGTCCGGCTTGACAAAAATGCGGATAGACTGACATCGAACGGATATCCAGGTTGCAGACGGATGACTATAAACGGACCGGCAAATTTTAGTAAAATGCCCATCTCTGGTGGTAACGTTACTGTACATTTGTGTGCAGCACTGTACAAAGGTTGGGATTGTTTGGAAATTCACTCTGACACTCATGCACTACTCTGAGGGTAGATATGTTTGGGAAAGGTTGAATGCGCTCTGCTCCCATTCATTTATGAACGCTGCCAGTACTGACACACCATGTCCCCAGTCGGAGCTGCCTAGTGTGCGCAGGCACTACATTTTTGGATCACTCTGAATAACCGAACGGCAAATTTGAGCAACCTGAGTTTCGACCAGTCAGAGTGAACCAGTGTCCGTTCAGGGCATATTTCCAAACGTGCCATTTGTCGCATATAAAATCACAGGGGTCTATACTATTAGTGGACCAACATGGCCAGTTGGCCACCCATCATGTTGTGTTAGCAATAGAATAAATGCTAATGTTGCTGTTCAGAATTGATTGCAGGCTTTTACAAACTTTGTCACGTACCAAAATTGTGTTGTTTATAATGTTGTGGGACCAGTCAGGATACCGTTCATCATGTATGCCTGCATGTTATGAATGTTAGCATTGCCATTTATGCTAACAGTAACTCTGAACTTACTGTTCAGAGTTCCATGTAGCTTTTGTATAAACATTACTGCGTTGTCATTAGCAATCCAATAATTTTCACTCTTTAGTGCTGTTTATGCAGCACTCGGTGGACCAACTAGGACACCTGTTTACATTGACGCTAATGTCACTTTTACCATAGATCAGTTTTGACATTCATTGCCTTTGCTTCTTTCGTTTCTATTACCTATGTCACGTTTACCACCGTCCATGTCAATATATTTTAGGGAATCCCTTACGTCTACATTATTCTTCACTCTACATTATTAACCCAGAACTGAGGAAGAAAAATACTTTATTGATCCCACAGCGGGGAAATTTAATGGGTAGAGGAGCAAACAACTGCATACAATATTTTAAAAAGAACAATTCGAGTCAAAATAAAGTACTTAAATGGGAAATTTTCCAATTACAAATAGCATCCGGTTGAAAGAAGCATCAATATTATGTAAGATGTTTTGCAGCTTGTGTTATTAAATGTACATGCAGAGAATATAAGTGGCATTTGAAGCTTTTTTTTTAATGCGCATGTGTGCTACGCAGCAACCATATTGAACGCGTCTGTAGCATAAAGTGACTGTGCTATAGAGTGTAAACCATTATTACAGTTGCAAGTTGTTGCAATGTTACCGAGAGTGTTAAGGAGCTGTGAAAGTGTGCATGTGAGAAAAGGTTCTAGTTTTGTGAAACATTTTCTCCTGACCCATTTAGTATTCTCCTTCCCTGTTGCCTCACTGCTCGTGTTTCCCCCCTCCGGACTACTACATCCCTCAACTGTACATTTACATTTTCTTCTGCTTTTATGCTGTCTGTTTGCCGTTTCCTTGCATCTCTACCTCCTCTCTTGTTTGCCTTGTGGGAATTCTTGCGCTCGTGTTTGTTTTTTGAGCTCACAATGATTTTGTTGCTGCTTGGCATCTGTGCAATTGGCAACAGATGTTCACATAATTCCGCATAATTCTCTCCTTATTAATCACGACTCTCTGGTCTGTTTGAGCTAGGTGCACGCACGCTACTTGACCCAACAAGTGGCCTACTCATGGACAAAATGCAACGGGAGAGTCGCAAATATTGCAAAAGTTGGAACAGGATTCAATTTATTCCTATGTTGAAATAATTTTTCCCCACAAGAAATAATGGAGGGCAGCATGCTAGCTGGCGGTTAGCATGCCTGCGTCATAGTGCTCAACGGAGGTGGGCATCTTACTTAAGTTTGCCGGTCTAAAAAAAATGAGCCGATCTGAGCTGAATTACTACTATTACCATAAATGTCCACTTTATGATTCATGTTTCAAGTGGGATTAAATTAAAGTCAAATATAAAGTCAATACTGTTATTCAAAACAACTTTGCAGATTTTATCTCCTGGCTGTCAGCACTTTGCCTCCGCCCACGCGCAGCACATTTTGGGCTCGGATGACATCATTGTCAGATATATGCTACCTGGTGCGGTTCAGACTGCGGTCGCATTGCAGAAAATCCGATTCGTATTCGATCTAGGACCACGTATGAAAGTGGCCCCGGTCGCATTTGAAAAAAAATCGTAATTGAGCCATTCACACTGTCAAAAAAAAAATCAGACACAGGTCGCATATGTGCAAAAAAATCTGATCTGGGTCGCATTTGCCTGCTTTGTGAACCTAGCCTTAGAAGACATGATACAGGTTTTTCAGACAAATAACATACACTTCAATTAGACACTTATAATTTATTTTCCCAAGCCGCGCAGAGCTGCAACATAAGGATGAAAGAGCCGCATGCTGCTCCCGAGCCGCGGGTTGCCGACCCCTGCTCTAAATTGTCCATAGGTGTGAATGTGAATGTGAATGGGAATGGTTGTTTGGCTGCATCTGCCCTGTGTCAGCTGGACAGTGACCCTAAGGAGGGACATGCTCTATGGAAATTGGATTGACGGATTAATTCAAATGTTTTCATGTTACTATTTATAATTGATTTAATTGTCTATCCAATTATTTCCAAAAATATATATTAAAAAATATTATAAGAAGGTGGATTCTGAAGAAGTATTGGCAGGTTAGTGAAGAAAGGAAGGCGGAGAAGTAATTTTTAGCAAATAAAGAAGGGAAGCAAAATGAAAAGTGGGTCTGAGGGAAGGCAACAAGGAATGAAAATAGAAAGGAAACATATTTGACATATTTATTTTATTTACAAAAGCTAAATGCACAGGTTAACAAATAAATGTAATGGACTAATTTGAAGGCAAAACGGCAAAATCAATACAACGAATATTGCAGTACTCTTGACAGTGTATATACCTGATGGGCCAAGTGGAATAAAGGGTCAGCCTATTTGCGGCCCACAGACCCTGGTATATATTTCTTGGTTTTGAGGTTGAAAAGCGGACTTTCACAAGTGAATATGTTTGTCATTAAGCGTGCGGTCACACACAACAAAAGCACACTTGTTTGACGCCTTTGTTCCGCTTCGCAGAAGACCGATGATGATGACTCTGTGACCACACCCCTTGCGTCTGTTGCATTTGGCTTCCTGTAACATGACCTGATATCAACATGAGGTTTTCATCTGCACAGAGAGTGACAGAACCAAGCGTGTCGTAGGATTCACAGATACTATTTGACATCTGGTGCTCTTTTTTTCTTGGGCCAACCACCAAGTCTGCTGCGGTGCTAAGTGTGGTCAGCCCTCTCGGGAAAGAAGCCCAGTCAGGGGAAAAGCCGAGCGTCACAAGGATCACATGACCAGCACATGTGGCTTTGTTCATAGCCTAAGGTCTTCATGATGATACTGCAGCGGTTTACGCTGGAAACGTAGTCACAAAACCAGCTTCCGTTAATCCTCCGTTTTGGCAATTATTGCCGGCGCTGTTCATTTTCATGAGCAGCGCACAGATCACAAGTTTTAATTGCATGTGTGTGACGTTTGTGTTCTGGCATGTCAACATGGTCCAAGAATGGGCTCTCTTTCTGCAACTGTCCCTCAGCTCAATAATTAGGCGATACGTCTTCAGATGGGTGCTTCACTTTATTTGCAGATTGGGTATCATCAGACAGACTCTGTCATCATCTAGCACCATAACAAACTAAGTACAAATTGACCCAAGATCAGGGGAACATTGCAATATAGCATACGACTGTATCTGTTTCCGTTCTTTCAGAGGGAGCTAAACTAAGATTCAAGACTTCAGCTCTGTTTCTTCTTCCTAGCTTTGGTATGTTTTGTCTTGACATCCTGGTTCTGGTTTTAAATCTTGGCTCTGGCCTTCCTGTGTGGAGTTTACATCTTCTCCCTGTGTTTGTGTGGGTTTTCTCCGGCATTACAAAAACATGCGTGTTACTCGGGGCTAGGCAATGAATAAAATACAATCTCAGATTTTCAAATGAATCTGAGTGGTGTGAAAGGTTGTTTTTCTCTGTGTGCATTGCGATTGGCTGGTGACCAGTCCACGGTGTACCATTTCCAAAGTCAACTGTAGTTTCCAAGTCAGCCACACAACCCTAATGAGAACAATTGCTGTAGAAAACTGAACACTTTCTCATTTGATGTTGAGATGATGTTCAAACCATTCCATCCCTTTTCTTTCAGATATCTGAGAATTTCTACTGTGACCTGAACTCTGAGCAGTTTAAAGGCTTCCTGCGATCGCACACTCCTCATGTAGATCCCTCCTCGCTGGCCCGGTCAGCCATCTTCTCCGTCACCTACCCTTCGCCGGACATCTATCTAGTCATCAAGGTGAGCGTGGAATCCATTAACAGTGGTTCTCATACTTTTTACAGTACCATGTAAAAAAAATACTTCTCCCTCCAAGTGCCACTATCATTTCTTGTATCCTCTATTACTGATGGGTTTATGCAAATTTCCGCATTGTGTGACTAATGAAGGTGATCTAATCTAATATAAAAATACAGTAGGATAGGAGGCAAAACATTAATCTATGTTTTATTCCTAAAATTTTATTTCCATTGTAAGCCACTGTCATTAACACTTGCTTAAATGTAAGGGAAAAAAAACTATACATCTTTGAAAACAAAGTTACTAAAAGATTGAATATGAATATATAGTACTTAAAAGTTCAATACAAATGGACTCTACTAATAACAAATGTGTTGCAGTGCATTAAAAATAGTTTACATTTCTGTAACATAACAAAACAGTTCGGAAAAGAAATTTATTGCGTCTATGCGTACCACTAACTTTGAGAATGACTCAATTAGGATACCACATATATTGCTTCCTTGTGTTCCTTCTGGATTGAATGGATTTTCAAGTTAGGTCACTGTGATTGAGTTGTATCGATCTACGGAGTTTTGTATTTTGTTTTCCAGATTGAAAAGGTTCTCCAGCAAGGGGAGATTGGCGACTGCGCGGAGCCTTACATGACGATGAGGGATTGTGAATCGTCAAAGGTAATGTAGGCCACCGGAAAACGCTAAAATTGTTGAAATGGTTTATATTAAATGGTATATACACACAAGAAAAAAAGCACCACATATTTCACATTTTATTTTGACTTAATGGTCACTGTGTGGACCGGTCAGAGACTGTGGGCGGGCCAGATGTGAACCCCGGGCCGTACTTTGCCCAGCTTGGTATATACAGTACAAATAATATACAGCATAAATGCGTAGCAATATTAATTCACGCTAATTCATTGGTTTTAGTTTGCTTGATAAATTAAGGGTGTAGAATGTCAATGTCGCCCTTGCGTCGTTGAGTTTTTGTATACATACAATGTCACATTTGAAGAATTCATGCTTGTGGCCCGACAGAACAAGGACAAGCTGGAGAAACTGCGAGGCCAGGCCGAGGCCTTCTGCCACAGGCTGGGTCGCTACCACATGCCCTTCGCCTGGGCCACCGTCAACATCATGGACGTCATCAGCACTGCAGCCATTGACCGCGACGTCACCGACTCCGACAGCCTAAAAGGTGTGCGCGGCGCACCCCCACTCCCACCCCTCCCTTATTTTTGCGATGTCATGTGACCTAAATGTATTTTTTTGTCTCCTTCAGGAAAATCCAGCAGCATAGACCGTAAAGCGCAGCTGCCCAGGAGGAACTCGGAACGTTTCAGCACTTTCGATGAGCAGCCGTGTAACATCTCTGCCTTCAAACCTGCCACCATCACCATCAGCACCATCTTCAAACAGGTCCGGCTCCAAAATACAAAAAAAACCCTCCATTTTTATACTGAGATGCATCATGTCCCGTAAAAAAGATTGTTAATCTTTCAAATGCATTCCATCAACCAACCACAACCATGTCTGGCATCCATTTCAAGTAACTGGAAAAACAATTCAAGCGATTTAACCTTGGAAGGAGGCATCGAGTTTAAAGACTGTCCTCGTTCTCGTGTTTTCAGAATTCCCACTTTTGGAAAAGCTATGTAAATATATTCAAACAATAGAAATAAGTATATAAATGTAGTATGTTTAAAAATATCCATTCATTCATTTTCTATAGCATTCATTCTCATTAGGATTGTGGGTGAGAAAATATAATGCTTTCTCGCTAGACCAACGCCAAGCAGTACCAATTTAGTAGTAAATATAAATAATACACCAATGTAAGGTAATGGAAATTTAGTAGTAAATAAAAAAATGAAGTACTAAATATTAATACACTTGAACCTTGTTTTTTGTGTTTAATCTATTTCAAAAAGTCTGACTCAAAGCCAAATCATTCGAAATACTAAAGCAATATTTCCCATACGAAACGAGTTCCAAACCCCCCGATATACTTACCAAATTCTAGTTTATAGAGGATTTTCTTGTTTTTTCTGTTTCAGGAAGGGGATCGGTTGAGTGACGAGGACTTGCTCAAATTCTTGTATGAGATTAAGAAAACATCCACTCCACAGAGACGAATCAAGACGATATCAGGTTGCCCCCTTGTCATGTTTAAAATAAGAAAATGTTCATTTGAGTTTTATGGTGAAATGATGTAAAACCAACAGTCACATTCACGCCTTGTCTTCAGGCTCCATAAAGTTGGACATGTCTCCACTGAACGACTTACCTCAGGCTTGTTTGTCCACCGAGCTCATCCCCCTCATTCCTGTGGCGGAGAAGAACATTCGACACGTCAAAGAAGTGCTGGAATTCCCCTCCAGTGAGGTTTACGTCCCTCATAACATTTACAGGTGAGCCCCAGTGACACCTGTAAAACATTCCCATAGTGCATACTGGAAGTAATGTGTTTGAGAGCGTTAAAAGCATTTTTGTAAAACGCACAAATAATAAATACAAATATGGTTTTGTCAGGAGAAAAGAAAATGGTCTGAGGTTCCAACAGGCCTTCTTGCCTAAACAGAAACTGTTTTTATTCCTCCAACAAGCCATAGGCAACCAAAACAGTCATGTCACACTCATTAGTCTGAAGAGGTGACGTCACTCATTGCATTGTGCTGCAAATAGTTTGGGCTCTGGAGGACCTGACCGCCCATCAAGTATGAAATTGCTAAATTGGCCAGTGATGGCTTTGCACACGTGCCATTCATATGGAGTCCAGACTCAGAGAGCTGAACATGTCCTGCTCCGGAGAGAGTTTCATAGTTTCCAGAAGCCTCAAATAACACCACAACTAGTAGCTTGATTTGTTACTTGTCACTTATTTCTGGAACAATCGTCACTAGAGGGCTTAGAAAAGTGGTTAGATACACTATAGCTACAAAGTTGCTTAGTTTGCAACGCAAAGTGAAGTATCTGTCTGTCCCGGTTGTCATAGTAACAAAAGCCATACTCTGTATTTGCAAAAGACAAAAAAACAAAAACAAAACAAAACTAAACACCAATGATGATTCCAAGGGAAAAGTGTCAGTTAATCGTAAGTTTTTATCTTAAAGCGGAAGTCAAGCCAAACATTTTTTTTGCCAGAATATGTTCCCAGCAGGCCCACTAGTTGAAACATGGCATTCTGATTATTACTGTGGAATATGAGTTAAGCAGCAAAATCCACCTGTTTTTAGCTCTCTCACGGGGCGGCCATTTTGTCACTTCTGTCGACTGAAAAGGACATTGAAGTTGCTCAGGGCCCAGGTAACGACCAATCACAGCTCACCTGTTTTCTGAAGCTGAGTCAAGTCTGAGGGTGCCGAACCGCGAGTACATGGGGGTCAACTGTATATTCAATACCTAACTAATGTCACAAAGCCTTGCAAATGTTCAGTATGTGCCTCTTCTGTGACACAAAGCTTCGGTGCTTTAAAATTTAGTTTTTACACATTAAATAAAAATATCTTAAAAATTTTAAGAATTCCAGTAATAATGATGGTAAAATGACGTCAAATGTTTTGGGACACTCTTTGAATGTAATATATATTATGTAAAAAATTGCATGCATGCTCTGACAATGTCTTCAATGCTGTCTTCGTAAGATGTTTCAATTTTGTGTTGAAACTTCTGTTTCCATTGCTTCACCTATTGCAGTTACTCACGTATCACTATTGCCATCTAGCGTTTCAAACCTGAATTACATTACTGTAATACTGAATTACTGAATTCTTTTTTTTTTCTTTGTATTATGCAGGAACTTGCTCTTTATTTATCCCCAGAGACTGAACTTTGTCAACAGGCTGACATCTGCGCGAAACATCACCATCAAAATCCAGTTTATGAGTGGGGAAGACCCCAGCTGCGCTTTACCTGTGAGTACAGATACCACTTCTCCAACTGTCCGGACACTGAAACACAAAATCGGTTGGTAAAAAATGTTTTCAAAAGAGCTTAAAATTATGAAAAACTCAACAGAAAAAAATCTTCAAATAAATGGTTGGACTGTACCACAATTTATCTTTCTGGATGTCCTCCAGTAGTTTATAATACGATGTAATGTATACATACGTACTATGTACTCTCAATGCTGTGCAACAAAATACTTGGTTTCCAATATTAAGCTCTGCCACAGTTTCCACTGATTGATCTTTATCAATAATAATGAAAACATACTATACAGTAATTTAAAGTCAAGAAAATTTTATGATATGCGTGTGTTTGTGTGCGTGTGTGTTTTTTTCCCCCCAGGTCATTTTCGGTAAATCCAGTGGCCCTGAATTCGTGCGGGAAGTTTACACGCCTGTTACCTACCATAACAAGCAAGTACATTAATACACCTCTATACTGTGGCTTATCTTGCTATCACAATTTTGTTTTTTGTTTTGTTAGTTTGTGTTGAAATACGAAATGTTTTAAAAGTTCGTCAAAATAAGTATCAATTTGATTGAAGCGAATGGGAGGCTTAAACGATGAATTACTGTAACCGCTTTTAGTTTTTCTTCCATTATTACATTTTATTTTATGCATACAATTGTTTTGTGTTCAAATTTGTTTAAAAGGTGTGTAATAAGTTTAAACATATTTAAAGCATGTCGGAGGTATATTTTAGGGCTTGAGCCATTGAAAAGTAAATTGTGTGGGTGGGTTAAGTTGATATTTTTGTCATGAAAACAGTCTGAAAAATACAGCACTATACGATTATACAGGCGGTTGTCTGTTTGCAACGGTCCCGTCATACCATTTTGAGGTTTCCAGTGATGCCCAATGAATTAATGTGCACAGCGGCATAAGAATATGTTGTCATGCAACACACGGGCATGCTGAGTTACCGCCGTACTTATTGTTTTATGCTATGGCTTAAGAAGTGTTTTTATGCAAATATTTACTATAATTATGCCTTAACTACTGCATTAGCATAGACTGTGCGTTTCAATTTATTTGTTATAAACCGGGGATCCCTGTCAGTGCTCCAGCCTATCTTTCTTTTTTACTAAGAGCACAGTGGCCCCTATCTTCAAACTGTTGTAAGTCGACTTGTAAAGTAAATATTGACTCCAGTCATTTTCACTATATTACTATTATTAGAATTGAAGAATAATAACTTTTTTTTTTTCAAATCAGCAAATTTACTGGTTGCACAGTTGCGAGTAGATGAAAAATGTACCTGCACTGTCTCAAATTGCCAAATATTTAGGGGCAGTCTGGAGTCCTGCCCCTCTGTAAATCTCTCCCTATTTGGTCAGATCGCCAGATTTCTATGAGGAGGTGAAGCTGGCCCTTCCCGCCCGTCTAACGGAGCGACACCACTTGCTCTTCACCTTTTACCACATCAGCTGCCATCAGAAGCAGAACCAGAGCAACAGTTGCGAAACGCTCATTGGTTACTCTGTAAGCTTCATGATTATACAATGAGCTTTTTTTGGGTGGGTGTGGGGCGCGATAAATCTGAGGTACAACATTTTTTCGTGCTTGCCTCCTCTTCTAGTGGCTCCCCATATGGATTAATGACAGACTGCACACGGGTCAATTCTGCTTGCCTATCGTCTTGGAGCGACTCCCTCCTAATTACTCGTTGCACACTGCCGAGGTAAACATGTTTAAAGCTACCTCAGCATCCCTTGTTTTCTTCTTGGATAAGTGCACCCCGTCGTTGCGTTTGCTGCCTTTTGATATTTTTTTGTTGCACAGAAACTTCCGTCTCAGGCCATCCCAGTCAAGTGGATGGAAAGTCACAAGGGATTGTTCAATCTGGAGGTCCAGGCTGTGTCCTCTGTGCACACTCAGGTCAGTTAAATGTCATGGCTTGGAGCAGTAGCTGTGAAACCTTTCTACACCAAGTTCTACATCGAAATAAATGAACGACATTCAAATACAATAGTAGCATAGTGGGCCCAGGTGTTCATCAAAAACAAAGCTGAGGTGTAATTCCTACAAGGTATATTTAAAATTCTAAGACACTGGAACATTTTGCACAGTTTAAACATGAACATTGATATTAAAATGAACAAAAAGATGAAATGGTAATTCAGATAAACTGTATTGCATCTAAAATTTTTAAGTAGAACGTATACCTGAAAAATGTTACAAAACAAACAGTTCTAAAAGACTCAATGCAAATTGACTTTAAAATTTGATACAACGGAACTGTACTTAAATATACAGTACGGGATTCCAAAAATGTTGAATGCGCTGGAATGTAATGCGCAGTTTGGTCATTTAATTCAGTGATTCTTTTGTCTACAACTAGAGCAGGGATGGGGAACTTGATTGATGGAGAGGGCCACAATTTTTCATCAGTGCTACTGGGGATCCACGTAGGACTACACATTACCTAACCAGATATATGACAAAAATGCCATTTTCAATCTGTGCTTATGCGCAAAATATGTACTCTTAATGTATTTCATTTTTCATAAAACATTTCTCAGCGCATGTATAAAAGAGCCATCACTCAACCACAAAGGCTTTCAAGTTACTGTGATTTTTTTTTTTTTTTTTCCCCTCCAGTGCAAAGGCCTCTGGTGCATAAAAATGACAAAACTGCTGAAGAGTCCAAGAACACGTTTTGTGCATATTCTTCACTAAAATCAACTTAATATTATTGAGTGTACAGTGTCCTGCCTGTCATTCCTAATCCATAGAAATTACTGGTACCGGTACTCACGCTGTAGTGTAGTGTACTATGAGACCAGGTGCTAACGTAACTAAGCCATGTCGGCCAACTAGTGGTAAATGGTTATATTACAATTTAAACTCAACTATACAGTGGAACACCGCTCTTCGTTAGGGATAGCGACCTTGCCAGCCAGTAAAAATCCACATTTAATTGAATGCCATTGAAATGCATTGAAAGAAAAAAAAACCATTTTTTTGTAAAGCCCCTTCAATTCAACAAAAAAATTGTTTTCCCACATTTTCATGTTTTTTTCACATTTTCCACAAAAATGGGTGTTTGCTCCTGCCAAAAGAGGCAAAAACAAAGAATGTTTTTGCATTGTTGAAAAAATAGACGAATAAGTGAATTAGTGTGTGCCGAGCCACAGTTATTCGTTGGTCCACTGTAGTAGAACAAAGTAAGAAACATGTTTATAATCCCCCCCCCCCCTTTCATCATTTAAAAAAAATGCTTATTTTTTTAAATTAATCAACGGGGCACTCAGTATTTGGTGGCCCATGGAGGGGCTGCCAGTTGCCAATCCCTGCATTAGAGCAAGACTAACTTTGAGCCACTTATGAAATTACCAAAGTCAAAATGATTTACCTACTATAAAATGCTTATACTGAGTCTTCTTAATGTGTACAATATAAGTTGCTGTACTTTGCCAAGCTGCGTGAAGCCATGATTCACATTTCAACTTGGTATATTTTTTTTGTCAGTATCTTTACTGACTTGAGCTGAAATGAATCTGCCAGGGATGTATAGTCCAGACTGTAGATGCCGATAACCTGCCTCAAGCAAACTTCCAAATTATCAGTCTGTGTCACATTTCCTCATGTTGAGGCACTTTTCTCTGTGATTAAGCTCCAAAACTCTCCATAAACCCTGGACTTAAGCTCAATGTCATTGTCAGCTTTTGGTGTCAAACTTTCATCCAGGTGAGTTCAGATGAAACAGTGTTGCAACTTGCAATTTTTTGATTTGCGTAAACCAGCATCGGCATCTTCTTAAAACGGGTAGCACATAAACGTAGCAACTGACTCCAATAAAGCAACTGGGATTTTAGTACTTTGACCTTTCTCTTTTTCAGCTCACTTTTAAGAGGGAAGTCAATACCATTTTTATGAATAGTTAAAAAATTCCTTTCCACATTTTCTTTCTCCGGAAATGCAATGGTAGACTTCCCGATGGCCGAACGCACTTTGAATTTGATACTTTGTTTACCCACCAGGACAACCACTTGGAGCGCTTCTTTACCCTGTGTCACGCGCTGGAGGGCGGCGCCAAGTTCCCGCTGCGCGTCCGGGAGGAGAAGATTCCCGAGAACAAGCTGGAGCACGAACTGAAGCTCAGCATCATCTCCCTGTCGTCGTCCAGCTTGGAACCGCTGGTGCTTTTCCTACACCTGGTGCTGGACAATCTCTTCACGCTCATCATGCAGCCCATGCTCATTGCTGGCCAGACCGGTGAGTTGATGATGTCGCTGACTTCAGTGCATCCAATACATATGTCATGACGCACTGTTTTTCAGCTAACTTGGCCCAGATCGCCTTTGAGTCGGTGGTGTCCATTGTCAACAGTCTGCATAACAGTCAGGAGCTGAGCAGGGACCAGCAGGGTCGAAACAGCCTATTGGCGACCTACCTTTACTGGGTGTTTCGTCTACCTGACCCCCCTCGAGACATTCCAAATGGTATGCACTGATGAATACGCACCAAGATACATTTTGTGTGAAGTTGAAACCCAATTTGCCCAAAGGTGTGAATGCTTTTCCCTTATATGCGTCATAAAAGACATTGGCCATGGTCCCCTAATTTTCTCTCTGTGAAGTCAATACGAATTAGTAGTTCTGTCAATTTGCAAATACCAAACCACAAATATGCTATGACTTACTGTCGTCACTTTACATGTAGGAAATGCAAAAATAAGTTTCTACCTGAAACCTGAAAACAATCATGTGTGCCAAACAAACATTGTCATTGACAAATGTAACTTTCAGATACTGTAGATATTTCCTTGGATGGATGGATATCATCCATCCATTTTTTATACCGCTTATTCGGCTCGCGGCAGCCTTTACACCCTGCCCTGGTCACCAGCCAATTGCAGGGCACGTATGGATCAACAAATATTCGCACTGACATTTACACTTCAGGAAAACTCATTTAACCTCAGAAGCATGTTTTTGGAACGTGGGATGAAGCTGGAGTACATGAAGAAATCCCTCACGAGCACAGGTTGAACATGCAAACCCGCAGCCCAGATTCAAACCCCCAACCTTAGAACTAACGGAGACCCTCCCCGAGTGTCCAATCAAATGCCAAGCCGACACTATTGTGTGCTTACCCGAAAACAGGAACCGGTGGTGCAATGCCTTCGACAGAGAGCCGTTACAGCACGATGGGTCGAGCCTGCGCGGCCTCAGTGGGCAACATGCTACTACAGTCCAGGATCCGCAGCAGCAGCAATCCTGACATCCCTGCGCCGCACTCGTCTGCCGAGGATGCCGAGGTCAAGCACATCTTGGCTGCCAAGGTATGCAAGAGGTGGGAGTGAGTCACATGAGTCAGTCTCACTTTTTTGCCATAGTTACTGTGTTAACGGTTTCAAACCAGTCTTTGTATTGCGTATTACTTTGTTGTCATCCCAATTAAATGCACGTCCGACCTGACTTGACTACGGAAAAAAAATAATGGTCAGGACAGCTGCACAGATTTCTACATGCTCACGCAGCATTCCTGTTCACAAACACACACACGTCACATGTCATTTGACTCCTACTCCTACAGTACATTAGCTATTGTAATAGGCCGGCAGACAGCGGTTCTAATGAGGACATCCATCATGCTCATTGCGATGGAACGTGTATGTGTGTTTTTTGTCTGCAGGGCCACAACGTTCCAGGCAGTCGCATGTCAACCATTTTGGACACAAACAGCCATCAGAACGCAACAGGAAGCACGAGGCCCTCCAGCAGAAAGGTACAAGCAACAGGGAGTGTTGTTATGGCTACTTAGGTTGTATAAAGCAACTTTTTTCCCCCTAATATTAATCCATTTAAAAATATGCTAATAGTAAAAGGGTTGCAAAATAGAAATCAGACCAAGTATGCAATAAATTATACTAGGATTAGCCAGTTTAGCCTATTTTTATCGTCCTTTTTTTCATTGCATTTCAACATGAGCAGAAAATACATGTTTTAATTAAATAATTAATCCGTTCACAGTGTTTTTGCTTGACTGTATTTATCATAAGCACGAATGATTATCATTTGAGGAACAATATCTGATGTCCACAAGGTGTCAGTGTGGCACAGGTTTTTCCTCTTTTCACACGAGATCAAAGTTCTTCCTCCCAGTAACAAATTATAGCCTGTCTGTCTTGCTGTATGTGTGTTTTTGTGTCTTGCAGCAGTTTCACGAAGAGCTGGCCCTGCAGATGGTGGTCAGCACAGGAGTGTGCAGGGAGAACGCTTACAAATATGCCTGGTTCTTCTTTGAGCTGCTGGTCAGTAGTTTTATTTACACAATGAAAAAAATAGAGATTTGTATGTGTTATTTATCACATCATTTGACCATGAATCTCTTTTAGCCCTCTCACCCCCCCTTCTCCCCCACTTTCTCTCTCTCTCTCTCTCTCTCTCTCTCTCTCTCTCTCTTTGTTTTTACTGAGGCATATCATTACTCACATTTATTCTCAACCCCTCCATTAATCTCACTTAGTCACACTTGTCCTAAAATGACCTCACTTTGGGGATGAATCAAAAGCAGGCCTTATAGTATGGGCTTTTATAATTTTACCATGGCGAATTTTGTTGGTTTTATCTGAATCAGCTCCACATTTTTTGTGTTTGACAATAGGCTTTTAAAAATTTTAGCCGATGGCTTTTTTTGGGTCATTGTGTTATTTCTATTGTGTAAGGTGACAGTTATGATGAATAACTGGCGAGAGGAGTGTTCACACGAATGACACTTGTGCCTGAGCGTGACTTGGCATGTGGTGGATTTTTTTTTTTTTTTTAACTTTACAGATTATTTCTAGCTGTTTCTATTCTTCTGTTGTATTCTGTTCCTTATAATACATATTTGTGGTTAGGCATTCACATATTCACTGATTTATAATTTTTTTTTAACCTGTCGTCCGTTATTCACGAAAGATTTCCTTGATTCACCGATTTTGAGTTTAGGCGACTGCAATAAAGTATTACTTTGGTGCCATCTGATGTAATCTTCGCGTTGTTAGGTTTGATTCGTTCATACATGTTTTACTTGTGGGTTTGAGATGTCCTGTTTTTTTGGTGTTCCTTCAATTAGTGTTATTTAGGCCGGTATGCTAGCTAATACTTTTGATGAGCCAAATGTGAAGGTGGATTGTTTGTGCTGATTAATTCCACTACTGAAAATGTCACATATTTTTGTGGTTCACTAAGTACCAGTTTTTCATGATATATTAGGTGAAATTGCATTGATTTCATCACTGTGTCATGCGCCTGTGCTTAATCAAGCGTGCTGTTGACTTTTTTTTAGACTGGATTATTTTGAGATGTGTTTATTTCTATTATGCAAGGTGCCATTTATCATGTATAAGAGGCAAACAGCAATAGTGTTACAGGAATTCTCTGGCACTGTCTGTGTGTTCATGCCCAATTATGATGTCCCATAGCCCCCCTCTTCTAAATGTGTCGGAAGAAAGGAAGTGTACCAGTCATGGTCACGCACAACAGCACTCACACTAGCCCAGTAGTTCTTAAAATTTTTACACTGCGTATATCCTCAAAAAAATACTTAGCTGTACAAGCTCTACTGTCATGACTCATGTGTTCATCAAACAACGAGACAGAGTTGCTTTTATTTCACATTTTTGTCAGCCACTATAGCATTAAACACATTCTGATCACAATGCGCTTGAATATAGGAAAAAAAAAAACATTCAAATTCAAATGTATGGAACATTAAAGAAAAATAAATTCAAAGATGTAGATTAAGGAATGTTTACAAATGAACAGTTTTTAAGATTAAATACAAATGTATCAAACTTACAACTGAACTGATCTTTGGGAGTGATTCTTGTGCACACCACTAGGGTACCACACTTTGAATCACTTCACTATCCAAATGTTGTGAACTGAAAAGGTTAAGTGGTTTTAAGATTGATTCCTGTGGCCAAAGTGGGATTATCCCTTGTCCTTTGACAAAATATGAGTACAGCGTAAATATTCTTGGGTCAACCTGCAAATTACAATACATGCGAAAAGCCACTTGATGGGGTTCGATTTCCGCTCATTGTCCCCCACCTTTCATCCTAACAGGTGAAAAGCATGGCCCAGCATGTGTCTCAGCTGGACCAGAACAACGTGCCGCGGAGGAGTCGCTTCTCCGACCGCTTTAAAGACGACATCACCACCATCGTCTCCGTGGTCACGGCTGAGATCGGGACCATTCTGGTCAAGCAGCAGAAGGTGGGGCAGTGATACATCTTAGCTTAGCACAAGTGAGACACTTGGCCGATTGCAGTTTGTTGACGTCCGTTTCAGGAGGTGGAGCAAGCGGAGAAAGTCAACATCAGCTTGGCCTTCTTTCTCTACGACTTGCTGTCTCTCATGGACCGTGGCTTTGTCTTCCTGCTGGTGAAAAACTACTGCAATCAGGTATGGCTTGGTGGACGCAACATTAGGTACACCTGCACAATCTTAATGCAACACAAGAGATGTGTCAGGTCAGGAACCCAACACTAGTGGGTGCATTTTCAAGGCGCCTGGGTCTCGCTATAATATGCTGTGATGTACAAGCGTATTAAAGGAGCCCTATTATCCTTTTTTTGGTCACAGACGTGATATTAAAACACGTGTGTGAAATATTTTCGGCAAAATCAATTTTACTGTTACTCTTGCTGTAATCGACCCTTCATCTCGCGCAAGTAACTGTAGGTTATACCCCTCCCATGCACTAGTGGGTTAATGGCAAATAGGCCTATGCATTTTGTTACCACCACGACCAGGGGCTGAGTAGCTTCTAATTGTATGAGAAGAGCCCAGAGTGTGTAGAAAGAAAATGAGCGCCCTGACAAAAAATGAATGCATTTTAACTTGGATAGAGCAGTTCATTCACTATCCTGTGTGTTTGTGGCATATGGACACAGGGTCAAACAGAAATGACCCCCACCGCCACTGTGTTGTCAACTCAGCCGGCCAATCAACTAACTGCTGCTTATCAGAAGCAGATGCTGTTAGCTCACACTAATCTGTGCATCCAATAAATCTCAATGCAGCCCAGCTTGCCTTCTGATTTTGACTTAAGTAGGGACATCAAAATCATGGGGAATGTGTTTTTTTTTTCTTCCTGCATTATCGTGCCTCTGCACTGTCTTAGACACTATAGTCACTTGAAAGTGGCTTTGGTCTTCATCCAGTCTTGCTGATATGAGATGGGCAGAAAACCTTTGGACGGGGATGGTTATTATTTAAATGAGCAAATTAGCCTCACTGTTATGTAACAGTGGGCAGAAGTGCAGAACAAAGATTTACTTGTTGTTTAATGTCATACTTGATGGGAGAGACTCAACTACTGTATCTGTATAAAGGCAATTGAAAAGTAAATTTTCCAAATACAGTATGTCCCCTGTAACATTGTGCACGCAATCGCACACAGAAGGCTCGTTCACACAGTGATCCTGCAAAATATGCACATCAGTGCTATACTTCAAGTTGCTCTCTTCTTTCTGGTCCAGATGTCTGCCAAAAGTGTTTCGATGCCAACACTGATCAGCATGCGTCTGGAGTTCCTGCGAATCCTGTGCAGTCACGAGCACTACCTCAACCTCAGCCTCTTCTTCAGCAGTCCAGCCTCGGCTCCTGCCTCTCCGTGCCCGTCCATCTCCTCACAGGTCTGTCCTTTGGCTGCTCTTTGAGCCTTCTTTAGTCTGTCTCCAGTCCACTACATCAACGTCTCTTTGCTCTGGATACTCTCTATCCCTCCTGTGTGGACTCAAATCCCATTAAACGGGAAAAGTAAATGTTTGCACAGTCAGAAAATGCGGTAAACACCGTATCTAATTGAAACTTAGAATTTTGGGGTGTGTACAGAGTCAAGTAGAGCGCTGGTCATATAAAATAGTTAGAATCATCCATAACTAATCGTGCTTGTTATCACACTACACGTGTATACATATTTGCATAAATAGGTTAAATGACAACATTTGTTTACGTTTACACTTTAGATTAACATTTAAATTGGTGACATAAGAATTACTTGGTAAAGAATTCAAAGTGCATTTTTAATCATTAAGAATTAAAAGTGCATATAGTAATAATTTGTGTTGCATGAGTGTACTGTGTTGTGTGTCTCCATACAGAGCTCTGGTTCGTGTAGTTTCCAAGAGCAGCAAAGGATCCTGGGACTGTTTGAGCTCTCTCAGGAGTTCAAGCAGCAGCACTACCTCACCGGGCTGCTGCTCACCGAGCTCAACGCAGCCCTCGACATGGAGTCAGAGGGGTATGGAAAGAGTAGGCAAAATGCTGAACAACATCCTTAATGTGAGGTGTTACTATCTTGGTCGTTTGATCTTCAGGGGAAAGGTCCAGAGGAAGGCCATCAATGCCATCTTCAGCCTGCTGTGCTCTCACGATCTGGACCATCGCTGTGTCAAGAGTGAGGTCAGAGCCAAGATGGCTGCCCTCTACTTGCCCCTGGTGGGTATCATCATTGACTCCACCAACTACCTGGATTTCACAGGTATGGATTATTTCAACAACTACATGCTGGCAGTACTCATACGTCTGTTTTCCAAAGACAACGTCCGGATATGCTTCTGAGCATGTGCACTCAACTTCTTTGATGGACCATGACAAGGCCTGTTCCCAGTGGAACCTGTCCTGTTAAACCACGGTCTTAGCCACTGTGCTGTAACTCAGTTTCAGGGTGTTGGCAATCATTTTATAGCCTAGGCTGTCTTTATATAGCGCAACAATTATTCTTTTCCCACCTGAGTTTTTTGTCACGAGGTTCCATATTGCCGTATTTTTCAAACTATTAGGCGCACCGTATTATTTGGCACAATATCACTGAACGTGCCTATTTTAAAACATTTCCATACATACAGCGCACCGAGTGTTAAGGCGCATTATCTTTGTGCACTGGCTGGTGATTCGATAGATTTAGCGCTATTATGCAAGGTTCAGACTGGACATGAGCCGCGTGTGTCTCGCTTGCTTCTGTTCGCCCTGCAGAATGCTAATGCTAAATGCTATCTTGGTTGACAGTTCAGCATCTGTAAATAAATCAACGCACTCACTATTATCCAACATTTTTTGCTGGGTCCCAGCAGAAGCTTTGGAAGCTGGCCACATTGTAACCTTTGGAAACGCACCGCCAGAAATGCTGAGCTTGCGTTCGGTCTGGCCGCGGAGTTAGGTTTAGTAGGACTACATTTGCCATGATTCTTAGATATGGAAGCCGGAAGTAGTTCTAGTTCCGGGTATGACGAAAACATGGATGCCTGCCAGCAGTTAGATGCGGGTAAGAATGAGAACGCAAACGCGTCAGGAAGGAATTTGAATTCAAAATGACGAATTGAAAAGCGGACATCCATCCATCCATCCATATATGAGGCACTGGCTTACATGTTGGATTGATTTTTGATTCAATTCATAGTATTTTACGTGTGCCCCTTGTGGTCCAAAAAATATGGTACACTTCTACTGACCAGTAAGGTAACAGTAAATTTACATTCTTTTACAGGCTGTACTGACTACTGCACATTATGGGACTTATTTCTTCATTTTCCTCCAATCATGTTATTTAATAAAAATATTAACAAAAACGTGAGGTGTGTTCTCCCTTTTTTAAGATAGAGTATTATACTGTACAGTATGTATAGGTGTTCCTCATGTTGTGACCCTTGTAAGTTACTCTGTGTGTCCATCTCCACAGTGTCAGATGCACGTGGCGCGAAGTGTAAAAGTGGTGGACCTGAGGACGACCTTGACAGTGTGCCGCCCATCAATCAATCTGTTGCCATGGCGATTGCTGGGAACCCCTTCAACACGCTAGGGAGGAACGTTCTTGTTTCCATGGCATCCATGGTAAAAACTGTCACCTATTAAGCTGTTTTTAGAAGTGAGTGTGTATGTGTATTCGGTATGCACCTGTGTTGACCAAATATGTGAAGTTCATTGAGGTAGATTGATTAGCTGTCAGAGCCAAGCACGCACACACCCTCACACCCACACCCACACGCAAACATGATGGTTTAAATGCAATGCTGTTATAAGAGGGTCGTCATATCTAAAAAAAACACATCCATCATGTGTAGTAACACCTCTCAAACTACACTGTCACCTCCAAGAGATGCACTCTAGTGACCCCGGAATGTTTTTGCATGAACCACCACCGCAGCGGGAAAAGTGACTTTCACACAACGCAGCCCTTGGCTTGATATTCATCATAGTTCCAAACATGGCAGCTGTAGTACTTCAGCTGCGTCGATCGATGTTTTTGTAGCTTTTTTTTTTCCCCCCTCGTTGATATTTTCACAGCAACATTTGGTGGCAAAGCCGTAAATGTCGGGCGGGGGAAAAAAGCCGGGCTGGGTCCCACCGTGAGAATGTGAGGTTTTCGAGGCGGGACACCCATAAGCTCTGGGCCGATAATGGCCACATTTATCAAGAGCTGCCACATAAGTGAAGCAGCAGTAGACCTCTCGCATCGTAATTCATCATCAGGAGAATGAAGGTGAATTAGTCTGCGGTAGATTTTCACGTCCGTTAGATGGGGAAAAGAGGTAGTCGGCCATCCTTGCGTGCGCATGCTGGCTGCATCAGGGTCCCTGTGGGAGCTGGACATTTGGGTGTTAATGGTGCGTTTTTTGAATTTGTGAAAGTTTTGGAGTTGTGGCTGGTGACCAGTCCAGTGTGTTCCAGAGTCAGGCTCCAGTCACCTGTAACCCTGATAATGAATTTTGGTCGAAGGGCTCTTGTTGGCCTCTCGGTTTGGCGCATTTTTTTTTTTTTTTTGGTAATTTCTACTTAATTTGCTGTCAACTTGACATATTTGAACCATTTGTATTTCATTTTAATTGTTGCATTTTATTTTGTTGTCATAGTTTATTTCAGTGATTTAAATTTCAGTTATTTTTAAAATTTTATTTTCTTGTTGATTTTTTTTTTTCGCTGACAGTGTCGTGGCACACATAATTAGAATGCTTTATTTTACATTCGATTTTCATTTTTCAATTAGTTGCAACTGCCTCTTCTCTTGACCCTGAACACAAGTGATTGAAAATATTTTTTTGTATTTCTAGTATTTAATATCTATTTTTAAATGTTTTATTTAGTTAAAAAATTTGTTTAATTTTATGTTTTGTTTTTAGGTCACTGATAGTGTAGTTACACAAACCCTTATATTTTCCATTTATATTTTTTAATAATCCGCTTTTATTAATTTGACTTATTTTTAATTTTTGTCTTCACGTTCATTATTTATTTTATTATTTTGTTATTAAACTGCAGTTGACTGACTGAACCGAATAAGTGGTTGAAAATGTTTCTATTTTTTTTTATTAATTCATTTTAAAAAAGTTATTATTTTTCCTCTTTTTTTTTCCCCCCAACCACCCCCATTTATAGTCGTGCAGCTTACAGGACAAGGCAGTTTGAAATTGCGAGGAAAACTACCCCATATGTGATCACATGTACTTTGTTGTTAAAATGCATGTGAACAACCAGGCAACGTATTGTGGTCATCTCCTGTGTTTCCTTCGAGTTGCAAATGAGCTTTTGCCTGTGTCTTCTATCAAGCCAATCCCTTTTTGTCCCAGCAGGGGAAGTCGGTAGCCACCCTGGCGGCAGACACTAGCCGCCACCTGCTAGTATGCTTCCTGTGGGTGATGAAAAACGCTGATCAGGGTCTTATCCAGCGCTGGACTGTGGACATGCCCCCCTCGCAGCTCAACAAGCTGCTGGAGCTCCTCACTATCTGCGTGTCCTGTTTTGAGTACCGGGTCAGTTTGCTCGGCAACATGGAGTCCGTTCAGAGGCCTCGTCGGTCAATAACTCCTCATTATTTGTGTGTATTTGTATGTGTATAGGCTCACCAGAGCAGCGATAAAGTGAGCACACAGGCTTTACAGAAATCCCAGCAGGCCAAGCTCCAGCTGGAAGAAGCCCTGCTGAGGGGGATGGGAGCCCGCGGGGAGATGATGAAGCGAGTCGGGGGTAACGCGCACTTTGACGCACTACACCGCCAAGGAGCACATTTTTATCAATTTTAGACCTATTGGACCTTGTGTGTTCATAACGGTCGTTGACATGTGAACATGGCCCAAAAATGCTATCTTGTCATTCCATTTCGATAGATATTTGTTCTTGTTCTCTTGGATTCAGTGTCATTCAAAAGATTCAAATGTATTCAAAAGTTCAACTGAATGCCACTTGCACCTCTAGTTAACAACTTTTATGTCATGTGATTGAGACAACAGGAGTAAATGGCTTAAATGATCATTTTAGCCTTCGCTAGTACCACTGTAGTTTGTTTGCCATGACCCTGGACAATAAGCAAACACGTCATTTGTATTTCTTTATATTTGTTTATTTTGATATATTTGATTTTTATTTGAAAATGAATGGATTTTACTTATTTGTTTTAATCAATTATTTGTTTTCTTACTCTTATTTATGTATTTATTTATTTTATTTGGCAAACGTTTCCATAGAATCTGTAGCAGAATAAACAGTTGGAAACGGACTTTAACATTTATTTCTAGTTACTTAGAAACAGGTGGACCTTGTTTTATTTTGTTTTTATTTATTTTTAATGTTAAAATATTGTAATATAAGACGGACATCATACTGTATATCACCCTCCCCATGTTGTCATTTTAAATTAAATTTGGTAGAAATTGGTAGAAGTGGTTTAAAATAATTTTTTGAAAATCTTAATTTGGCTACCCTGTACAAACTCTTGAGGAACATTGTAGTCACCTACAACCATGTATTTCGTTTTGTAGTTGTTATTGTGGTTGTAGTTTGTTTGTCTCATAAAGCCTTTGTACTGGTTCTCATTAGATCAGGTGTACCTAATTAAGTGGTCAGTGAGCGCATTCCCCTGCCATTAAAAAGCATGGCTGCGCACATAAGAGCTCATTTTTCATTAGGCATCCTACCTCCATGGTTTTCTGTCTGATGATCTTATTTTTGTGTTTGTCAGGAATGGACAGAACCATAGGTCAAAGAGAGAACCTGCGCTGGAGGAAAGATCTCACCCAGTGGAGACAAACCAACGACAGACATGATAAGTACGTTTAGTTTCACATCGCCAAACGTATGCCACCTTTTCAATTCTGAATATTCGTGATCCCACCTTACACCAGAACCAAGGCGGAGTTGGACCAGGAGGCTCTGATCAGTGGAAACCTGGCCACAGAGGCAAACCTCATCGTTTTGGACCTGCTGGAAACCATCGTGCAGGTCAGGATGATCACTCCTCTCAGTGGAGGAGGGTGTGTTATAAAGTCATTTGGTTGAATATGAATGTTCCTTTTGCAGTTCTCGGGGCATTGAATCGCTCACAACTGAACTGTTCAGGTTGCGCTCACAATGCCAAGTTAACACGAACAATAGTTGCGATTGATTTAGTACCATGAGAATATATTGACCTTGATGAATGAGAATATTCACAGTCATCTTCCTTCTCAAGAATTTCTTCCAAGCAGTTGGAATTGGCTGCATTCACCTGTATAAATAAAGCCCCCCCCAACAACACACACACACACACACACACACCCACACACACACACACACACCCACTCACACACATGCAAGACTTGGCAATGTCAGCTTGAAATGAGTCTTGTACACTTCTATGGTGAAAGCATTTTGGAGCATACAAAAAAGGAAAACATACGTCAGCAATCTTTAACGGTGTACTGCCAGACACAAGGAGGATTAAGTCAGGACAGGTTGGTCGGTTGCAGCGGCTCACCAACTGTCAGGACATCAGTAGCAGCAAAATAAAAGTGGCAACAACAATCACAGTAAATAGGTCTGTCTACTTGCCTGTCCACTTGTGAATGTTACATGACCAAACCCAGAAAGCAGGTGAGCCTTTACGGTTGTTACCTGAGCTCGTAGGCACTGTGATGTCATTTTCAGTCGACAGCAAGTGGCAACTGGCAATACATGGCAAAATGGCAGCTCATTGAGTTGGATAAAAATCTGTTATTGTAAAGAAATTTTTTTTACTGACTTCCATTTTAAGCATTGGTGAACTTCTGCTCTTGCTGTGTTAGTTAAGTTTTGCCAATTGCACACCATTGGCTACTTTGTCCCAGTGTAACTATTGTACTTTCTATTCCACTCATGTGGACATCTGGACGAATATTATTCGATTTTGCTTGTGTCTTTCATGCAGGCGGTGCCACTAGCGGACTGTAAGGACAGCGTGGTGGGTGGTGTGTTGAAGGTGTTACTCCACTCTCTTACCTGCAACCAGAGCACCACCTTCCTCTCACACACCTTCAGCACACTCAGGGCGCTTGTTGTCAAGGTACCCCACATAATTATTACTCATATGATTATTAATTGAATTGAATTATATGCGCTCAGTATAATGACAAGACTGATTTGTTGTTCTTGTTATTGTCATTATATTGTCTCATGATTCTAATGGTACCTAATAGCAAGCTCAATTTCTTAACTGATGAAAATCCCCAAATAAAATGTGTACTTGGTTCGGAATGGTTGCACAATCGTTTTACAGTTAAATTTCTGAAATTGAATGCCCTTGAAGTCGTATCATTCGCAATTCGGCAATTCCACAATTCCACAAATGCAATATTTATCAGAATGCCCTGTTTCAACTAGTGGGCTTGCATAGACCATATTCTTGAAAAAAAAAAAAATGTTTGCGTTGACTTCCACTTTAATACAAATTAAAACTGTATCCGATTAAACAATGGAATAATAGATCATAATTGTTATATAATATAATATAATATATAATAATAATTTGTTCTAAAAATATTTGCTAATGACAGCCCTAGAGAACTGGTAATCTCTTTAAGTCCAGTTGGCCCAGCATGGCTGGTTAGTCTGCATTATAACGTCCGGGCGTGACCTTTGGCCTACTGTGGCTCTTTGCGAGTGTGTTCAGTTTATATTTCTCTTTGTCCCATTCAATAAATGTTAAAATAAATATATTTTTACGTGGTCTTGCTACATAGTGGGTGGGTCTGGAAGTGCAATGGACGGTGATTCGACTACATTATTCTGCAAATGGCATTATAGTCCTCAATTGCTTCCGTTGCAGTTTGGCGAGCTGCTTTTCGAAGAAGAGGCCGAGCAGTGTGCGGACCTGTGTCAGAAGGTGCTTCAATACTGCAGCAGCCCGGTGGACGAGAACCGGAGTCAGGCGTGCGCCACCCTCTACCTCATCATGAGATACAGCTTCAGCAACGCCAGCGTAAGCACATACACGCGACATCCTGTGATCACTCACTCAATGTTATCCGGACCAGCGGTGCTGCCACAGACCAAAGCAAATGGCGGGTGACCTTTCAGCTCTTATCTAACCTGAAGGAATTGAACTGAAGTGCACGTAAGAGCAAGGAATGGCTCATGATATGTCTGCTTCTGGCACACATACACTCGCACATTTTATCCCACTTTTATGTCGTTCCCGTTTCTATTCTGGGCGCTTGGTGGGAAAAAAAAGTTTCTGGTGAAGGATGTGCTGGTGACGAGAGCAGAGATGTGTCGCTGTCTGCCTCCCCAACACTTAACCCTTTTTAAATAATGACACATGCACTGGCTCACTGTGCGTGTGTGTATTGAAATGTAGATACACTCTCTGGTCCCAACATTGCTGCGTTGTGTAATGAGATCCATTTTTACTTTTGATTGACATTATCATTGAGCGGTATTTACAAGTCAATAGTATCAGGACAATGAAGCCGTTCTCTAAGCCAGCGGTTTGCAATATTTTTTTACCTTAACAATGTCTTAGCACTCGCAAGTACCGCCATCATGATCAACATTACATTTAAGTTGCGTGACCCATGGCTCGAAAAAGACATTGGCAAAATACCTGCACAAAAATTGGAAAAGCGGCACAAAAGACAACTCTACCACGTGAACTGATGTTGTACAGATGTGATGTTCGCTGTCACCATCTAGTGGCGGAGCGTCTGCGTTACAATTTTCAAATAAAATTTTTGCTCGCAATACAAAGCAAAAATGGACCAAACAGCGCCTTGTAACTCGAAGAACTTGTAAGTTGGGACGCTCTTAAGTCAGGGTACCGCTGTATCACAGTGAATAATCCATGAATCGCAATGACAAAATCTCAGCATATGTCCCACATATGCACAAGGTGGGGTATCCATATTGCCTAACGTTGTGGTTGGGTGAGTGTGTGCATTTAAAAGAAAATGAGCTAGTGCACCATCATTCATTTTGCGTGCTCCTTTGATATTTCCATTGTTTACAGTGTGCACACTGTAATGAAAGTCAGACACCAGCCTCTGGAACCTGCACACACAAACATACGCAGGCGGACACACACACACGCGCCCCCTACCCCTGCATGTATTTGTTTATGCAGAGCATGCAGCGATGGGAATTAGCTTAGCGGCCATGTGACTCACTCAAATAGAATTTTCTTCCTAATATCAAGCCATTTTTTTTTTCAACATTATGGTCACGCAGAAAAATACACAAGCTGACATTTGCGCTTCAGATGCTTATAAAAAGCTCAGAAGGAAAAGGAGATGTCGAGTGATGAGACAAATCTTATTATATAGGCCCAGTTTTTGACCGCACACGCGCGCGCAGACACACATCAAGTGCATTAGGGGGCAGTGATGGGTGGTTAGGCCGCGGCTCCATGCTCAGTTGAACAGAATGGGGCCGTAGAGATGATCCATGGGTGATTATGTCTCTGCTAATGGGGGATCATTTCCCGCTTTGGCGCTCATGTTGGAGATAGATGGTGCTCAGCGCATACACACGCACTCACACGCACATACACACACAACCTGAGCATGCACATGTGGCAGCTTGTCACTGACAGGTAGTGTGAAGAATGAACGGCAAAACAACAGCGAGCAGAGGATGCAACATAATCAGGCCACTGCGCCTTCCTGATTCAATATCATCGTGATGCCTTCGGGTGCTGATTCAATTTGTTCGCTACATTTTCGACGTCATTTTTGTTTTCTTGACGAGGCCGTAATGGGTAATTGATAGATTTAGCTAGAGTAGTGGTACAAAATATTAGAAACTGCTCTCAGTGTGATGCGCTACACTTCTACACCACTCTAAGCAAAAAACATAATAATACATCCATACGTCAGAATACAGTGATTATGAATTATTACATAATGCTTTTCTTACTGTCAATCCAAACCGATACAGCTTTTGCATTTGCTAGTGTGCCTAACATTGCATGTATTAGTCAAATTAATTAATTGCACATGATTTCTACTTTGCGGACTGTTTAGAAAGTGTGGCTCCAATTGTCAAAGTGTCAAAAATGCATGAAAAAAAAGTCAAGGGTGGAATTCATTAGGCCACGAAAGTTGAGTTTCACGGTGGTGCTTGTATGTGTGTGGCTGGAGCAGAACTTCTCCAGGGTGAAGATGCAAGTCACCATGTCTCTGGCCTCCCTGGTAGGCAAGTCCTCCGACTTCCAGGAAGAGCACCTGAGACGCTCTCTGCGCACAATCCTGGCCTATGCCGAGGAGGACGCCGAGATGCAGAACACGCAGTTGCCCCAGCAGGTATCAGATTGTGACCTTTAGAGAATGCGTTTCTGTCCTAAACCCAATCGTATCACGCAACATTATGAACTATCTAATTGCGATTTTTTTTTTTCCCTCTTCAATACTGCAATTGCGATTTAATATGCGATTATGTTTTTCAAGGTCCTCTCCCAAGAAATACATTTATTTGTTTTACAATAACATAAATGTTTTGGTTTTATAGGTTAGGTTTATGCTAAAATAAAGAATAACAAAATAAATCAATATGAAAAGATTACATTTATGAGCATTTTTTGGACTGTTGAGTTAAGAAGCAAAATCCACTCGTTTTGATCGATCTCAGGGGGCGGCCATTTTGTCACTTCTGTCGACTAAAAATGACATCACAGTTGCTCAGGGCTCAGGTAACGACCAATCACGGCTCACTTGTTTTCTGAAGCTGAGCCATGATTGGTTATTACCTGAGCCCTGAGCAACTGTGATGTCATTTTCAGTTGACAGAAAGTGGCAAAATGGCCGCTCCCTGAGATGGAGAATAACAATTGGATTTTGCTGCTTAATTGGTATTCCACAATTGGATTAATTGTTCAGACCTAATTCCTTCTCCAGGTGGACGAGCTCCTGAGGAACCTCAACAGCATCTTGTCGGACACGGTGAAGATGCGAGAATTCCAGGAGGATCCCGAGATGCTCATGGACCTCATGTACAGGTACCTTGTACACTTCCCTCTCACCCCACTGTCCTCTCTCTTTATCTGGGGCTTGTTTTGCCTCTGTTTGCCTCCCTCGCCATGGCAACCATGTGCTAGCACTTTGGCTCCCCTCTGAGCCGCTTTTGTTTACATGCAAATGCAAACAGTGGGTCCAGAGGAGACCAAAGGACCGTATGCGCAGTCCATGTGTCGTGTTTCATGTGTTATTTATTTCGCATGGGTCTATTTTTGGTCTCATTCACCCAAGCGCGTACACTCTTTTCACTTGAACTCCCTGCGAGCTCTGTGGACATGTTTCTCTGTATGCTACAAAACATTTGGCGTCCAGATGCATTGATAAATACCAAAGAAGAAGAAAATGAATCTGATACTGACATCTGTTTGTAATATTTTGTCCCTCTCGTCAAGCTTAAACAAGATTGTCTTATGTAATGAAAGACATTTTGATACTATTGAGTAGTAAATCAATAGCAGTGACATCCTCCCTCCACACTCCTCTCCCTGTCCCACAGGATAGCAAAAGGCTACCAGACGTCTCCCGACCTGCGTCTCACGTGGCTGCAGAACATGGCGGAGAAGCACAATAACAGGAAATGCTACACCGAGTCGGCTATGTGTCTGGTACACGCCGCCGCTCTGGTGGCGGAGTACCTCAGCATGCTGGAGGATCACAAGTACCTGCCCGTTGGCAGCGTCACCTTCCAGGTAGAGGCCACTGATGCAGACATCAGATTATGTCATATTGTACACACAGGACATAGTGTGGTGGGATAGAGACACCAAGGTCTGCCTCTCAATGGACGATCCTCTAATTTGGTCGTGTGTGTCCAGTGAGGGGAGCTGTATGCTCATAACGCTATAACAGAAATATGGCTTCAAATATGCAATTATGCATACCCACTCTTCCTGCAAAATGTTTAGTATTAGTAATAATGATAATGTTGTCTCGACTTTGGGCTTGTCCCATCAGGGGTGGTCACAGTGCGTCACTTCTAAACTTGTTTGTCGTAATTTTGACTTCGGCTTCGTGCAATTACTAAACCAACACTACCAATGATGATGATAATTCTATATGGATTCATCCGGCATTTAAAAATTGAACCTAGATTTTGACAGGTGTATGAGTTTAAAAAAAAAATAAAATAAACATCTCTAATGTATATATTGTTGCCAAAGTAATATGTAAATGAAATAATTATAGTAATAATCCAAATTTGACATAATTCTCTATTATTATTGTTGTTCTTGTTGTGTTGTTATTATTATTGGTAGTATTACTTTCAGAATTTTGGAAATTAATATTTGTTGTATAAAATAATCAATGTTTGGATTTTTCAAATTGAAACATCTTAAAATAAATGTTGTTTTTACCATTATATGCTGGTTTTATAACTAATTAACTTTGGAAAACCAGCATGATTTTTAATGCTATATAACTTATATGATGTCCTAAATATGGGGTTGTGTTCCCAAAGTATAAATGAATCAGATAATAATAATAATAATAGTTCCAAAATATAAAGAAATAAAAAATGTTACATAACTAGTTCGATATGCGTGTGAATTCTGACATTCTTAGCCTACCACTATATTAGGATTGTATTCTTATGAATGAATAAATAATGGATGGATGGATACATGCCATTACATTTGTTTTATTCAACATAATTGAAATGTGTATGTGATATTCTGTTCTTATAAATAGCTACATAATAAACATTTTTTGATTCTTATTAAACTACATTGCACTGCTAGGCATCCGAATTTTAATTTGACCCATTATACATTTAGCCCCATCAATATTATTATTGATTTCAAAAATACATAACATCAATACTGTGAATAAGTACAAAATAAATATTAAATACCCTCTGATCAGAAGTTGCACCATTAAAAACTAATAAATGCAGAAATTCATGCCATGACAAAATAACCTCCTTGGTACACGTCGTGAAAAAATTAAATGTGCTCTTGTGCTGACTGACATATTGATAACCTCTAACACACACACACACACACACAAGTAGCAGGGAAGTGCGTGCGCCCAAAACATCCTGACCTCCAGCAGTCAACAGGTCATTGATTGGAGGGTCATCACATTAGTTCCATTTCCTTCTCCCCGTTTTCAATTCAGCCATGTGACTGGTAATTTGATTAAGAGGACTAAGTGATTGATCGGAACCATGGATTTTCCGTCCTCAGAGCATCTCCTCGAACGTGCTGGAGGAGTCGGCCGTGTCGGACGACATCCTGTCCCCCGACGAGGACGGCGTGTGCTCGGGCCGCTACTTCACCGAGAGCGGCCTCGTGGGGTTGCTGGAGCAGGCCGCCGAGCTCTTCAGCAATGTAATAGACGATCCGTGACATTGTTTTCATCCATCGGTCACCTACTGTATATCAGCATGCTGTATGTCGCCATGGTAACCAAACGGCGCTGCTTTTTGTCTTATCAGGGAGGTCTGTACGAGGCCGTTAACGAGGTTTACAAGGTTATCATTCCCATCCTGGAGGCTCACCGTGACTTCAAGAAGCTGGCATCTACTCACGACAAACTGCAGAGAGCCTTTGATAACATCATTCAGAAGGTAGGTTACGACTGGAGCTTAACTGGCAAACAAGTGTGAAAACAAGTTCACTTCTGTTCATATTGAGATGTAAAAAAATTGAATAAACAACTACAGTATCTTCCAAAAGTGAGTACACCCTTGACATTTTTGTAAATATTTTCTTATATATTATCCATGGGACAACACTGAAGACATGACACTTTGCTACAATGTAAAGTAGTCGGTGTACGTATGACGTATCTTGTATGACAGTGAATATTTGGTGTCCCTTCAAAAATAACTCAATACACAGTCTAAATGAAAATGTCCAAATGGGCCCAAAGTGTTAATTTTGTTTGGCCACCATTTTCCTTATTATTAATACTAGTATTAAAAATATATACATATAAATTTACGTACAACCAACAAGAACCAAAGTCCAAACGGCAGCATGAGGATAAATTAAAAGATATTTTATGTACGGTAATCTCATCACTTGCATTATTTACTCTTTTATTCATTAACAGCATCTGTTTCATTAAAATGACCTGAAAATTACTGACTGTGGCAACCCATAAAAGGCCCATAAACAGGCCTCTATAACAATAATAAAAAAATGAAAATAACTGTAATGTCCCACTGTGGAGAATGTCATCATGGAAATGTACTTTATGTTCTCGTGTCCCTGCAGGGCCACAAGAGGATGTTCGGCACGTATTTCCGGGTCGGTTTTTACGGCGGGAAGTTCGGCGACTTGGATGAGCGAGAATTCATTTACAAGGAGCCGGCCATCACGCATCTGCCAGAGATATCGCACCGGCTGGAGGTGAGGGACAAACGCGGCATGTTCTGTAAAAAGTGTCTACATCAGAGATGTGCAGACTTTTTCCTCTGATGTCCACATATAAAAAATGGAAGGAAGAGGTCAGCCCACTTAACCTTTGTTTTTATGCAACATGCAAATAGAAAAGCAAACATGCTGTCATTTTTGTTTGCCTCAAAATGTCGACATTTCAGACTACAATAATCCCAATTGGAACTAGTGAACTGTTTTGATCTACTTTTGCAAAATGTGGAATCAGCCAAAGCATGTGAATGCAAATTGCAGTTTGTCCAACCCACTCAAAGCTGTTTGAGCTCTCTATAGCTCTATTTATGGTTGCGCACATTCAAAAGGAGCAGGGAGAAAAAAAAAACAATCCACAATTTATGAACAGCACTGAAGGTAAAGATGTACAGTTAGTTGGCAGAACACAGGTTATTTTTGAGTAATGAAACTGATGATGAAACAGATTGGGGCGGCACGGCTCAGTGATAGAGTGGTCGTCTCCCAACCCAAAGGCTGTGAGTTGGATCCCGGATCACCAATGTGATCATGTCAAAGTATCCTTGAGCAAGATACTGAACCCCCAGTTGCTCCTGATGCTGCGTCATCAGTACATAAATGAGGAACAGTGTGAAGCGCTTTGAGTACCGAAGGTAGAAAAGCGCTATACAAGTGACAGCCCATTTACAGATGTCCCTTACCCTATGATTAGAACATTTGACAAGCCATTAAACAAATGTGCAGCGGGCCACAAATGGTTCCCAAGACGGATTTAGGACATTTCCCATTTATATGCTCAAAAACATGTCAATGTGCTGCTTTAATGGTGGCTCAAAGGCACCATGAGGATACAGTTGCTGCCTTAGATTAGCAAACAAATATGCTTTATGTGATATTTCATTACAAGGGCGATGACATCTGTATAATCATCAATATTGATACGCTGCCATGTAAAATGCACATGTTTCTCTGGCTGCCAGAACTTTTACGGTCAGTGTTTTGGAGAGAACGTCCTGGTGATGATCAAAGACTCGACACCTGTGGACAGAAAACAACTGAACCCCAACAAGGTAAGACACATGTCACTTAAAGATAGTAGTGATTATTTTAAAGGGGAAGGCAACCCAAACATATTTTTTCAATAGTGTGTTCTATGCAGTTCCACTAGTTGAAACAAGGCCTTCTGATTAACATGAAATATGAGTTAAGCAGCAAAATCCACCCGTTTTTAGCCATTTCAGACGGCGGCCATTTTGTCACTTCTGTCGACTGAAAATGACATCACAGCGGCTCAGGGCTCAGATAACGACCAATCATAGCTCAGCTTCAGAAAAAAGGTGAGCCATGATTGGTCGTTATCTTATTATGAAACATTTAATAATAATAATAATAATGGATTAACTACACATATTTTACTCACCTGTTTTTTTTTCTTTACTTCATCGACAAAAAACATGTTCCATTTGTCCGTTTTAAAATCAAATGTTGCCCTTCAGCACAAAAGTTTACCCACCCTTGCATTCAATTGTGCAGGTGTACCTAATGTAGTGTCCAGTGAGTGACCTTGTGCTCCTGTGCAGGCCTATATCCAGGTTACGTACGTGGAGCCTTACTTCGATGACTACGAAATGAAAGACCGGCTGACCAACTTCGAGAAGAACTTCAATCTGCGGCGCTTCATGTATACTACGCCTTTCACCAAGAGCGGGCGTCCGCGGGGCGAGCTCAACGAGCAGTACAAGAGGAAGACCATCCTCACCACTATGCATGCCTTTCCTTATGTCAAAACGCGCATCAACGTCATCCAGAAGGAGGAGGTAGTGTGCCAAAGACATTGCCCATATTTGTTGGTCGCCATTAATGTTTTTTTTTTTTTGTTCCTCCAGTTTGACCTGACTCCTATTGAGGTGGCCATAGAGGACATGCAGAAGAAGACCAAGGAGCTGGCGGTGGCCACGCACAGGGAGCAACCCGATGCTGTTATGTTGCAGATGCTGCTGCAAGGTTCAGTGGGAGCCACTGTGAACCAGGTAACACGCATGTGTGTGTATCTGTCTGTGTGCATGTGTGTGTGTGAGCGTGTGGCTCGGCTGCGTTTGCTTGTGTGTGTGCATGCGCTTTAAATTAAATACAAGTCAACTTTAACTTAGGCAGTGATTCTTTTCCTACACTTTTCATAATTACTCTCGCTCATCCTTGGCCAAATAATATCGCTTTGAATGTCCTTTGAAAGTATTTTTAAAAAGTCATCTTCAAAGTATTTGTAAAGTACGTGTAAATGTGACCCCCTGAAAAACTGTAGAAAATTCTCACAAAACCAGCTGCCACGAAAACATATTATTCTTGCGTGTCATATTAACCCCCAAATGCCCGCCCTCCCTCTTCGTCGTCCCTTTGTCCCCTGTGTGCTGCCTTGAATGCGTCAGGTGGTTGGGGGCTCAAAACAGGCCGGCATAAATTAGCTGCATTTAACTGATCACATTTACAATTAGTATTGTAGTGGCAGATTGCAGGTGGGAGACATGATCAAAGCCTTCGACGCATGCATAACCTTAATCCCCGCTCGCCTCTCTCCACCCTCCAACATTGAGTTAAAATGTCAAATCATGGCCGCCCTCCCTTTCATGTGCCGTGCGCGCTCCGCCCAAACCAGAGCTCGCTTTGATGTGATTGCTTCCAGGTCCTGCCGGCGTGCTGGATGTCAAGATGGCGCTCCCGTGTTTTATCTCCGAACGTCTTAATATGACAGGTCTCGTCACTCAGGACGCGATGGCTGCGTAACGCACAGCAGCTCTGTAAACATCCATGTCTCCGGCGTAATCAGCACAGGAGGCCTCGGTTTTCCTTCTGTTTGGGTCCGCAGTACATGAAAGAGGCTTTTTTTGGGGATGCTAATCAGAGCTGTTTAGCTACTCCTGTCATGAAGCAGACGCTGCGCGAGCGTGCTGCGGTTTCTTGACAAATATGCGTCGGGATAACTCTGTCTCAGACTGGGAAAATAGGAGCCAAATGGTAAGAGCTTAGGGCAGGGGTTCTGTTCTAGATCTCATCCTAGGACTCACATTTTGGAACACCAACATCAAGCAAAGTGTTAGCTTTTTCAAAATTCGAAATACCCAAAAGCACATGTGCTGAGTGCATTTCCGAGTACATTATTCCGGAACTGACGAATCAAATCAAATCAAAGTTTTGACTCCCATGGATGTATGACTTCTGTGGGCGCGAATTTTAAAATTCATTCTTTAAAATATAACATTTTCACAAAAACGTCAACTTTAATCTAAAAATATTACAACATTTTTCTATAAACAATAACAAAATATTCAGACTTTTTTTTAAATTACGGCTTTTTCTATTTTCTTTTCTTTTCCCGGAAAATTCAACCTTTTCTGAAATAAAATATCAGCTTTTTGTAAGAAATACTTTTTCTCTAAAGAATACAACTTAATCACAGGTAACTGCTTTAGAAAATGTTTTGTTTCAAAATAAAGTGCTATTTTTTCCCCCCAAAATTCCCTCCAAAATAATTTTTTTTAAGAAGGGTGCAAAAGGATCTTGTTGGCACAATTTGAGAAAAATAAAGCAGAGTTATTCCAATCGTGCAGGCAAGAGAAGAAGGCCATCATTTTTTTTTTTTTTTATTCAGTTTCTTGATTGTATTGTTTTATCTTAAGCCAGATATTTTTGTCAATTGCAGTTGCACTGCTGTCAGATGAGGAGGATGCATGTATGACCATGGGAAAATGCGGCTCCTAGCCTCGGACCCCGTTATTAAGTCGTGACCCACTTTGCACATTTTCAAGGAACTGAGGAGTACAGTATAAGCAAATGAATTATAAAAACTGTACTTGTAAGTTTGTTTTCAGAGTGCAGAGAACTGATGAGGAACATGGCAATTGTATGTTCGAATGTATGAACGTCTGTAAATGAGCAACATTTAATTACATCTGGGTTTATGTCCCTTTTTATTCACAATGTACAAAAATCCCCATTCTAAAATCATTGTTGTATTTGCACTTCTCCATCAAATGCGCAATATATCCTTTTTTATTGTATTTTTCCCTTGACTTTGACTTGACTGACCCACTTTTGGGTCCCAGCATTTGAGAATCACTGCTATAGTGGGGGAGTGGTGACAGGAAGCCATCTCTCATCCCTCCTTTGTTGGTACGCTCCAACATTGGTACGCTTCCTCTCTTAAGCTCCTGTTTCCTTCCTGTGCTTTTGTTTTTGCTTTCTCTTTCTTGAACCTTGACTCCTGTGTGTTTGGGCTCCTCCTCTCCCCTTGTCGTAGGGCCCGCTGGAAGTGGCCCAAGTCTTCCTGAATGAGATCCCGGCGGACCCCAAGCTCTTCCGTCACCACAATAAATTGCGGCTGTGTTTCAAGGAGTTTATTATGAGGTAAGATGGTGTCAGCGAAGCTATGATCGAACTCCTGAGCGACATGCTGAAACAAAGCACTGCAAAAATGGATCCATGCATCATGTACAATTCTGTTGAAATGCTTTGTTTTTTTTTTACTGCCATTATAAACCTTTATTAACAGTACAGACAATGCTTGAAGTAAGTGGTTCTCAAAGTAACACCTCAAAAAATACTTACCGGTACTTTCCAAGTACTGTGATCGTGACCAACATTAAAATAGAGTAGCGAGGTAGGCCTGCAGCGGGTACTGTTAAAAAAAAACAAACACAGGCTGAGGTTTTATTCCTAAGAAATATATTTAATATTATTTTAGCCTACTGCAACTTTACGTGCAGTTTGAAGACTAATGCCAAATAAAAAGCAAAACGCAGGCGCACAATTGATCCATTGTTACTCGCCTAACTGCGGTCTTGCGTCATCCACTTTTCATGTTTGGAAATGAAAGCACATCTTTTGGAATAGGTGTCATAGAAAAAAACACAAAAAGCCAAAGAAAAAACAAAGAATGAATTCACTGATATCCTGAGCTGGGATCTGGCAATATTAGCTTTTTCCTGAGCCTTTAAAAGTGTATTTTTAAGATCATTTATCCCCAAAAGACAGCAAAACCGTGGAATGAATGCTATTAAAAGTTTTACATCGATAGAATACAGTACATGATCAATCCAAATGTTTCTGCCTTGACTTTTGAATGATGAAAGTTACAAAATGGCTGATAATCGCATCTGATTGTTAAGCTAATCAAACAGGTACAATGAATAGTAATGAAGACGAGCCATTGTATCAAGGGGCTGTTCCTCATTCCCCCTCCGTGATAGCGCAAGCTTTTATTCCCCACGTTATCACCAAGCTATTTTTCTTCCCATTCAAAGCGTCATTGTTCCCAAGGAATTCATTGTATTTTGAATAATTAAGACGATAATTCGAACCATCCTGCTCAGAGAAATGCATCTGTTGGAGTGATTTGGGAGGAAGAAAAGTGTGTGTGTGTGTGTGTGTGTGTGTGTGGGTGTACGGCACTGTACGTGCATGTTCATCTGGTAAGGCATGCATGGGTCCTTTTTGCCTCCAAAAGGTGGTTTTCATTTTCCAAACCCTCCCATGTCACATTCCGGTCTGCGCTGATTGCTACAAGCGGGTCGGCAAATATTTACCGCAATTTCCGAAACGGTTCTTATTTTCGATCCGGGGTAATGTGGCCTTTGTGTGACAGCAGGGAAAATGTGAGTGTTTAGTTTTTCGTCGTGTCGCATGAATTCTGAGCTTTCTTCTGCTCTCTTATACGTGGCCCCGCAACAAATCAGATTATGTTGATTATTATTATTTTTCCTTTTTTTTTTCCCTCTGCTCTTCATATAGTTATGGCAAGCATTAGAGCCAGCACAGTGTCTGAGCGGTTGGCACGTATGTCTCACAGTTCGGAGGTTCAGGGATGGAATGTTCTCAAAATTACCTTGCAGAAATAAAAAAACATTACAACCGTTGGCAAACGGTCTGGAGAACTTTGACAAAAGAACCCTGACGAGAACTCAATATACGCAATATGTATTCGCAAACGCAATGTGGTTTTCGTCCTGGCCGTGGAACAGTGGACCAGCTCTACACCCTCAGCAGGGTCCTCGAGGGTGCATGGGAGTTTGCCCAACCGGTCTACATGTGTTTTGTGGACTTGGAGAAGGCGTTCGACCGTGTCCCTCGGGGAGTTCTGTGGGGGGTGCTTCGGGAGTACGGGGTACCGAGCCCCCTGATAAGGGCTGTCCGGTCCCTGTACCACCGATGCCAGAGTTTGGTCCGAATTGCCGGCAGTAAGTCGGATTCGTTTCCTGTGGGCGTTGGACTCCGCCAAGGCTGCCCTTTGTCACCGATTCTGTTCATAACCTTTATGGACAGAATTTCTAGGCGCAGCCAAGGTGTCGAGGGGGTCCGGTTTGGTGGCCTCAGTATTGCATCTCTGCTTTTTGCAGATGATGTAGTACTGTTGGCTTCTTCAAGCCGCGATCTCCAACTCTCGCTGGAGCGGTTCGCAGCCGAGTGTGAAACGGTCGGAATGAAGATCAGCACCTCCAAATCTGAGACCATGGTCCTCAGTCGGAAAAGGGTGGCGTGCCCTCTCCAGGTCGGGGATGAGATTCTGCCCCAAGTGGAGGAGTTCAAGTATCTTGGGGTCTTGTTCACGAGTGAGGGTAAGATGGAACGGGAGATCGACAGGCGGATCGGTGCAGCGTCTGCTGTGATGCGGACCCTGTATCGGTCTGTCGTGGTGAAGAAGGAGCTTAGCCGAAAGGCGAAGCTCTCAATTTACCGGTCGATCTACGTTCCTACTCTCACCTATGGTCATGAGCTGTGGGTCATGACCGAAAGAACAAGATCTCGGATACAAGCGGCCGAAATGGGTTTCCTTCGCAGGGTGTCTGGGCTCTCCCTTAGAGATAGGGTGAGAAGTTCGGCCATCCGGGAGGGACTCAGAGTCGAGCCGCTGCTCCTCCGCGTCGAGAGGAGCCAGTTGAGGTGGCTCGGGCATCTGATTAGGATGCCTCCTGGACGCCTCCCTGGTGAGGTGTTCCGGGCATGTCCCACCGGCAGGAGACCCCGAGGACGACCCAGAACACGCTGGAGAGACTATGTCTCCCGGCTTGCCTGGGAACGCCTTGGGATCCTTCCGGAAGAGCTGGAGGATGTTGCTGGGGAGAGGGAAGTCTGGGCTTCCCTGCTGAAGCTGCTGCCTCCGCGACCCGACTTCGGATAAGCGGGAGATAATGGATGGATGGATGGATGGTATTCGCAAACGTAGGATACAGGCTTAAAGTGGAAGTCAATCCAAATGTATTTTTTTCAAGAATATGTTCCATGCAAGACCACAAGTTGAAACAAGGCCTTCTGATAAATATTGCGTTTGTGGAATAAGAGTTAATCCACCTGTTTTTAGCCATCTCAGGGGGCGGCCATTTTGTCACTTTTGTCAATTGAAAATGACATCACAACTGCTCAGTGCTCAGGTAATGACCAATCAGGGCTGACCTGTTTTCTGAAGCTCAGCCGTGATTGGTCGTTACCTGAGCCCTGAGCAGCTGTGATGTCATTTTCCGTTGACAGAAATGACAAAATGGCCGCCATCCGAGATGGCTAAAAAGGGGTGGATTTTGCTGCTTAACTCATATTTCACAAACGCGATATTAATCAGAATGCCGTGTTTCAACTAGTGGGCCTGCTTATTACATATTCTTGAGAAAATATGTTTGGGTTCCACTTTAAAGACTCTTGATGGCGTATGAAATACGATGAGGAGGAGAGGTTATTGTTTGGAAGGCAAATCTGCCTTTTGTACTTTGCTACAAGTTCTATCTTGAATTCTATTGGTGTTTCTCATCTTCCTAAGGGCTGAAACTTTCTTTGGCCCCACAATGGCTTATTGAGCGGTCACACTTATGAATAAGCACAACAAACTTTCTTATTGGACCTGCAAATTGTAGTTTGTATTGACTAATTTCTCTGTTGGATAACCTACTTTCGTGCTACAAGTACAGTACGCCATGTGGGCGTACTCGTGGGCCTGCTGGGAAGTTCTTCTTGAAAAAAATGTGTTTGGGTTGATTTCCCCCCTTTAACAAGCGCAAACGTCATTATCTCCTCGTGCGGCAGCCACCCAGCTTACACGTCAGCAGACCTTGTCTTGGAAAATGCTTCCCTTTGGTCAAGCATGCTCCTTGCCTTGACTACTTGTTTACTGTACCCTATAGTGTTACACAAAAATGCCTTTTCCGTATCACCCTCATTCAAAGTTTAGGGATTAGCAGTGACATGTGTTTGTAATCACGGCAGTCTCCCTGATTTCCACTATGGACCACTTTGTCGTTGTGGAGGACCGCGGGCGGACCTCCTGAATTTGCTCACTGTCCCGCTTGAGACTCTTTAACTTATTATAATCTACCGGTGTTCCTCTTTCCTGCCCATAATTCTGTGTGTCGGCTTCTGGCCTGCAATTGATTATGTTGTTACATACTAGGGGATGGAAACATCCTACAGGCATGTCCCTTTTGAGACTGTTTGGCTTGCAAAGGACTGTTAATTTGTGTCAAATGGATGCAGGCTGTAGTTGGCTTGAGGTTGGATTACCCCTGGATTGGTTTGCTTGGAGTCACCGATGATGCTGTTCTTTGGTTTGTAGTCATTACATCATAGGCAAAAGTCAAGCAGAACTCCTCTTCAGAAAGTTCATTCAGTAAAGGAAAACACTGAGGGACAATGCAAACGTAACTGCTTTATGATGATGCATCGTAAGACCATGAGAGGCCTTGGATCCACTTTTTTCCTCCGCCGTTCATCCCTGCAGGTGTGGCGAGGCGGTCGAGAAGAACAAGCACTTGATCACGTCGGACCAAAAGGAGTACCAGCAGGAGCTGAAGAAGAACTATAACCGCCTGCGCGAGAGCCTGAGGCCCATGCTGGAGAGGAAGATCCCCGAGCTGTACAAGCCCATCATCAGACCACGGCTGGAGAACAGGTGAAGGCGCATCCGAAAGTCACTCGCTTCATATCCACTCGCGATTAAAGGGTGTTTGGCTCTGTTGCCATGTTATTAAATAAAATCATTTGGAAACACTGACAACTGAACAAGTCTAATTTCCCAATCAAAATATCTCACCTCCAATCAAGTAATTGCAGCCACGGAGACCCATTGTGCATTGTATTGTAGCACGTATTACCAAAACTAGAACAACAGATTTATCTCACATGAATAAACAAAAAAAAAACCCCAAAAAAACCCTCAAACACTCATTTTCATTTTCATTGTGGAATTTTGATCCAATTAAACCTGCTTTTAAATGATTTTACCCGTTGGTATTTCTGTGCAGGGATTCCTTCAAACGTTTGAGTTTCCGCAAAACTCAAGAGGAGGTTTCCTGAGAGGCCATGGCAAATCCAGGATGCGACGCTTTGTGAAGAGGCGGAATAAATTATCGGCGGCAACGTCGATCCACCCCGCGACAGTTGGTTCACAGTTCTCAAAAAGACAACCAGCAGTGTTAATAATAATCATTCATGTAATGTCCATCGTAATGACTTGACGCATGGAGCCGTTCACTGTAACATATTCACATGTCCTAATGATGCTGCAAACGTTTTGAGACGTTCTCCATTAGGTTCTTGCTGGCTCAGGACCTCATTTGTGTGCCAATAAGGCTGTAAGTGTGTGTGTGTGTGTGTGTTCGCGCGTGTGTGTGTAGATGAATGATGTGTTGATGTGACAGCTCTGTCACTCACACACAATACATGATTCTGTTATGTGCTAAAGGGCTTACTGAAATTCTAATCTGAGTGTTAAATGTGCGATTTAGATGTTTGTATATTGGAATTTGAGGTTGCTATTTTTTTTTTATTATTATTATTTAACTTATTCGGAGTTACCTGGCAAGTTTTGATGCAGTGGGTGGACTTAATCTGTACTATCTAGATTCTAGGTATGATCCATGACACATACAATAGTGTACAAATCTATGAGGAAAAAGTGCATTTTATTTTGTGGAAATCTATTTTGTAGATAAGAGACACATTGGTATTGATTAAAAATACTAATAGTCAGGGTTTGGTACTGATTAAACAAGGTGTATTGCAGGTTCACAGTGCCAAATGTAGTTTAAAGGTTTTAGAGAGCAATAATTTCAAATGCCACTGCACATTCTTTGTTTTCTGTTTTTGGGCACAATACATTCCAGGAGATACATGACCTAAAAAGTCTCAGAAATATCTCATTTCACTTAAGAGGTGTATGTGTTGTTTTTTATTTTACTGCAGTTTGTTTACTACCCAGGGCATATCCGGTAAATTACAGATTTTTGTACTGTTTTGTAAACTTGGTAAATTGTTTACACAGATAGCTGTAATAAATAAAATTATATTTTGCAAACCAGTTTTGAGGCATACTAATATCAATGATATCATTGAAATGTATTATAATTGTGGCAAGGCCACACACTGACCACAACTCTAGCAATATATTCACAAGCCAATAAGAGCCAATAAACACAAAAAATGAGCATGCTCAATTTTGATTGATACTATCAGAAAGATTTATTTATCAATACATGTGTAATTGTGGTTTAAACTGAACCTGGTAATACTGAGATGGGTCATAGTGAGATTCCTCTCAGACGTTTCAATACTGCGGATTTCAATCAAAACTGAGCAATGTCTTTGTAAACCACTCTTGTTCTCATCCCAAATACATCTTGTAGGTGTACCCAGTGGCTGTTTTTTTTCCCTTTTTTAAATTTTTTTAAATGAAAATGTTTTTTTCCATGTTGTTGCTGTTTTTTGTTGTTTTTTTGTTTTTACAATACACAAAAGTTTAACTGTACATGTACTGTATATAATTTTGGCAAAGCACCTGAATAAACAATAAAATGTACCCTTGTTACTTGTTTACTTGTTACCTTTTGAAAAAATGCATCATTATAATATTTATGTTTTTATGAACATTAGTTTGGAAACAAGTAATTAAAAATACAGTCGAAAAGTTTCAATATACATTATGCTGTCTCATATTTATGGCGTCTAACGTCTGCGACGCCAGTAGTAGTTTTGTAGTTTTTCATCGCTTTCCAGTTACCAGCATCGAAGCTTCCTTAATGCAGAAATCCTTTCGTAACGTAATTCGCAACATATGTGCTAGTTGGTACATTCAAGTTATTTACAGAATAGAGTATCGTCAAGCGAAGCCATTTAACAAGAAAGAGACGTCTAAAAGGGAAAAGAACTACATTTCCCTCCCGTCGCTTTCGTTTAGCGTCATCACATTTCGACAGATTTGGCGGTCTGGTTCCGTGTGACGGTGAGGTGGATTGTTGACATTTGTGTGTAAACTCTCAATTCTCTGGTAAACGTTACCCCTGTTATTGTGACGTTAGGGACGGAAATTGATATAAAAACGATGTCTTGTTAGTCCGACATCTTGTCACGGCATAAATTCAGTCAAGGTCTGTCAACGCGTGGAAAGTAAAGTTAGTGCACGACTTGGAATCACTGCACATGCGTTAACTGTCATGTCTTTCTCAGTGTCATTCAAACGTGTGTGATTCTACTGTCACGCGAACGTTTGAACTGATATTTCTGTTTATTTGTGTGATATGGAGGAACAAGAAAGGGACTTAAACCCTGATACAGACGACCTTCCACTTTGTGCCAATACTAGCCAGATTCTAGTCAAGCACTATGCTCTTGACCTAACTGTTCATTTTGACAGGAAAGTCATTAGTGGTAGTGTGGTTCTGTTCCTGGAACCTACTGCTTCCGGAAAGCCCGAGGAACATGTTGGAAGCCAAACTGCTAGGTTCAAAAACACTGAACAATGTACAAGTGATTTTCCAGCGGCCAGGATGGCTGCTTATCATATCAAGTCCTCTCCCGAAGGTCATTTCATCTTAGTGCTGGACTGCTGTGACATCAATGTATCAAAGGTGGAGCAAGTGGACGTCACGTCCTTGTTGGACGTCTTTCCCGGTGTGCGACCCCCTGACCTCATCCAAAAGCTGGTCTCCATGCCTTCTGCTCAGTGGAGGCTGCAGCAAGAGCTCTTCTCAGCATGCAGTCGTGCCCCTGGCGTTGAGCAGGATGGCAGCCCTCTGCATTTTCGCATTGACCGCTGGAGTCTGCAGGTGTGGAAGCAGGGGGTCTCCTCCCCACCGGAGTTCCCCCGGGCCCTCAGGATTTGCTTCGAGACGAGGCCTACTGGGGGCTCCGTGAGGTGGACCAAAGACCAGGACGACATGTGAGTCAAAGTGGACAGTCTGATAATCCAGTGATTTCCAATCTTTATTTATTAGATAAATCTCATGGCAAACTATCAAACAAAAATGCCAAAAAAGTGTATATATCCTGAAATAATAGCGGAAAATGCGTTGTATTGTTCTGTACGTCACTATACGTCACTGGCAATCAGTAGATAGTTGAACAAAGATGCTTAATGTGTGATATTTTTTTGTGACAATTAAATGGGGAAAAAAACCAACATTGGATAATTTCCCACGGCACACCTGATTATATGGCTAACCATCAACAAGAAATATTATGGCATACTGTTACGTCGCAGCAAACTCAGGCTGCCTGCCATTTTATCCATTGAGTCAAATTAAAATCTGATATTGTTTGTCACCGCCAAAGTTGAACACAATCCCATACCTCATGTATTTTAATAAAAAAAATTAAAATAAAAAACACCATAGCAAATGGTGTACATTGAAGTAATTTGTTATATTCTCAAATTGTTGTCTTCAAACTTTTAACTATACAGACAACCTTTTTTTTTGTGAAAGATGTTAACAGCTGTATAATGAAATTAAAATCATAACTATTTCGCCTTTCAAGACGACTAACCGGAACTACTCCTCCCTTCAAGACGACTGACCGCAGAGTAATGCTGTCACCTAGTGATGTTTATTACGTAGTGTGTAGTGTTGTGGTAAAATGACTTGTTAGTGTTTAGCACCACTGCCTCACATTCCGGAGAGCTCGGGTTTGAATCTCAGCTGCGGCTGTCCATGGGTCTTTCATCTTCCTCCCTCATTTCAGAAACGTGCATGCCCTGTGAAGGTCATTGAAGACTAAATTGTCCAAAAAATTCATCAAATTGTGACTTATGAGGTTTTGGCCCGGCGCCAGCGATATTTTTTGTTTTAGTTTTTGGTTGAACTCCAAAACTCCACTTTTTGGGGGGGATATTTGACTGAATTCGGTCTCCCATTCATTATTCATTCCAGGGCGTGCGTGTACACCGCCGGCTCGCCCATCAACAACCGAGCCCTCTTCCCCTGCCAGGAGCCGCCTGTTGCCATGTCAACGTGGCAGGCCAGAGTGCGGGCCCCCGGCGACTGTGTGGTCTTGATGAGCGGGGAGGAGCAGGTTGCGCCTACTGAGGATGGGGACACAAGTAAGGTTAAGTTTCTAACTGTTATGGGGTAAAAGGGACCTTATATTTCAGATTGAACACTTTCAACACTTTTTAGCATTTTTCGTGTTTTAGTCATTGGGTTCTTCAGTTGCCTACTTGTGTAAGAGGTATTGTGTTGAAAAAGAGTGGCATTTTCTTTCATTGAAATTAAAATGCTAACATTGTGTTTTTATCTTTGTACTGAGGGAAAAGTGTGCCAACTCTGTCTGTTTGCCCACTTATACTGTGCATGGTTGCATGATTGCAATATCACGGCAGAGGAGAAGACCTTTTAATGGAAAATAAAATTCACAACATTTTAATTTTTTTTTTTAAAACCATAAATTTTTTTAAGCTATAAACGTTTCTAGGAAAAAATGTTTTAATGTGAGAAGAAAAAGTCTTTTTCTCCTCACATTAAAACTTTTCTTCTTCGAAAAGTACAATTTTAGTCTCATAAAATATTTTACTTTTTTATTTTTTATTTATTTATTTATTTTTTACACAAGATGTTTTCAAGAACTGCCGAAGATGACCTTATCCAATGTAGGCTTCATTCATGCTTATGTAGTTAATATCATATACTTGTTTAATGTATAAAGAAATGATATACATATCTTTAATATTTGTCCCAAGACACCAGTGATAAAGAAAACTATATCCTACCAATTTCGGGTTCAAACCATCATGTCATCAGATCATATTCATCATGGTTATCGCTACACACGCAGGAAGTCTGCTAACCTGTTTTCCAGTCTGGTCATGTGACTGTCCACATAAGACCCATTCTTTTTAGATGACAACTTTTGGAACAAAATTTAAAAATATAAAACAATCATGATTTTATTCTCTTGCAAAAAAAAAATTCCAATCCCAAATCGAGTGTGGGTATTATACAGTGGTCTTAATAATAAATGAAAAGTTTTTATATTGTTTAGATGTTTACAGCCTCAATACATGTGCTCGTGCAAAACAGGACTCCAGACTAACTTTTTTTAATAGGAGCTCCGTGGACTGTTAAAACTTTACTAATTGACTGCCTGTATTTTTTACAGTGCAATTCAGCATGCGTTTTTTTTTTTTTTTTTTTTTTTTTTTACAGTGTTCAAACTCCGCATTGTACTGTAGACCAATTTGAATACATCTCCTCCGTGCCATGTCTCGCACAGAAAGTTTCAGTTTACTAAATTTAATTTAGTGAGGTGCAAGAGGAAGAAGAAGACACAAGTGTCAATAAAGGTAGGAGGATGATTGCTTGGCAACCGTGGTGAGAATGGAACTCCAGCGAGCTGCGCAAGACCCGGGACCCTTTCATGTTTGTTCTTTCAGTTTTCAAATCTAATCGAAGGTGGCATGTCAGTTTCTTCTCATCTTCTGTCCCAAGAGAGAAAAAGAGGCAACAGCTACATATAATGATGTTTTTCTCTTGGCACAGGAGAGTAGTGAAAAAAAAAAACAATGCAGCAGAGCGTCAGGACAGAGGGATGAGGAAGCGTGAGATACGCGCGAATCAAAATTGATAATTATTATGTTTGCAACTACATATGTTGTTCATTTAAATTAATTTAAAAAATTGTCATCATTATTTGTTTGAAAATGTTTCCTTTTTTTTTTTTTTAAGCACATGTTTGGGCCTGTAACTTGCTGTTGTGATCATTTATCAACAATGTTCATGGGTCAGTGGGACCTGCGGTCCGTTTCACAAAGCGGGTTCAACAAACGCTGAGTGTAATCCTGAAGTCTGAGTTGATCTACTCTGAGTTTCCGGTACCAGAACAGCTGATTTGAATCATTTTACTCAACTTGGAGTACCTTCACCTGGAGTTAAGCGCGTGCACCACTGCCATGAAAAGACAGTATGAATGGAGCCCTGATGCGACGAGTCACCATGGGAACGAGGGAAGGGCGTAGGAGAACATTGCTGCTCGGGTCAATATATGCGGAAGTTTCAAGTCTTTTGTAATCACAATAATATAACAGAGGAAAACTACTTGCTTCTGCTTATTAATTTCATTTAGGTGCAATCTCGCAGGGGAGAAGCACACTTAACAGCTGATGAAATGTAAAAACATTGTTCAAACAGTTTAAACCTCGATTGGCACAATCTCTTGGGGGTACAGTGTTATACTGAAAAAAAATGTTTGAATTTACTCAATTATATTTCATCTTGCACAAAATAAAATCATCTGGATCCAGATACATTTATTTAGTAGATGTATAGTCTACTTAAAAATGTATCTGGAGTCAGATGATTTTATGTCGTGCAACCACTTGACAAAATAAAATTGAGTAAATGATGCACAGCATTTTTTTCAGTGTAATGGAATTCTCATTTACTGACTGATTTTTTTTTTTTTTTTTTTTTTTTTTAAATACCAGACGGCAGAACTAGGCTGCGCCACAACTCGCGGGCGACTGTAATGAATAAATGAGGAATTAAAATGGAGTGTGTGACTCTGAGAGAGGGCGGAGACAGAGAGGAACTCAATGTTCATTGAGATAAACCTGGACCCGACCAGGTTAGGTTCAGAGAGTCTTGCTGGTGAGATTCACAGCCTTAAAACACGCAGTCTAATTGCAAAAAAAATACAAGTTTCCTACTTTGCGGATTTCACCTATCGTGGGTTATTTTTGGAACATAACCCCCGCGATAAACGAGGTATCACTGTATACTGGATTTGTATTTAATCTTTTAGGACTGGTTGTTTTCATGTATAATTTTTCTTTATTTAGGAGCAGAGTTCATCTTCCAACTCTGTATTATGTTACACTGGCTTAATAATAATCAATATACTTTTTAGGAAAAGAGCTTCTGCCTTGTTTTTGATTACTGCTCAGGTCTATTGTTATGATACTGTGTCTGGGTTATGATACTGTGTATGGGTTTGGGTCATTCCCCGCTTTATGTTGCTAGTCGCTTTGTCCTTTATTTGGTCACAAAGTGTTGGGCGTGTTATTCCGGTATGTAAACTGGAGTTATTCACTTACACGTTGTCAGAACGTTTTGCCTTCCATGCCCTGCTATGCCTTACTCTGATTTTTCGCATATAAAGAATTTTACTTTTCCATTTTTGTCTCCTGTCTGCTTTTGGGTCCAATTCCTGCTCCATCCGTGACATCTATTATGCTATGTGTACTGTATTATAATGTTTGTCATTATGGTTGTACTTGGAGAGCAAGTATTTGTTTAGGTGGTACATGGTATAAAAAGAGGTGGCGCGGTGGGCGACTGTTTAGCACGTCCGCCTCACGGTGCAGAGGTCGCGGGTTCGATCCCGGCCTCCCTCTGTGGAGTTTGCATGTTCTCCCCGTGCCTGCGGATGCTCCGGTTTCCTCCCACATCCCAAAAACATGCATGGTAAGTTGATTGGACTCTCTAAATTGCCCCTAGGTGCGGTTGTGAGATGTTTGTCTTTGTGTGCCCTGCGATTGGCTGGCGACCCAATTCAGGGTGTCCCCCCGCCCACTGCCCAAAGACAGCTGGGATAGGCTAGCACGCCCGCGACCCTTGTGAGGATAAGCGGTATAGATAACGGATGGTATAAAAAGTTTCAGAACAACTGGTGTAGAAAATATCCACGAACTGTGCAAACAATAAAAAGGCTCCTTTTCCTTTGAGTTCATGCAAACTTGGTACGAAGGACATTTTACAAGCCTTTGTCTATGGTTTCCGCAGGTTTGTTGCTGTGGAATTACTACGTCACAATGCCCATGCCAGCTTCCACCTTCACCTTGGCAGTGGGCCGCTGGCAACAAGTCCCTGCTCAACCTCTTCCTGCATGTGGAATAGGGCGGGGGGAAAAGAGGGATGATTTTGGGGAGTCCGTCCCCGTGTCCTCATGCAGAGGTTCAAGCAGTGAAGTGGTAAAAGCCTCCAGTCTCCACACTGGCAGGTAGCGTATTTTTTTATTTTTTTTATGCTGTTTGCTTTTCATTTTGGCAAGCCCTCCTCCTTTCCTGGCGTCATTAACCCAAGTCTGGCCTTTCCACATTCCATGACAAACCTCCCTTTTCCCTTTTCATTCCCCCAAACATGTTGAGGTTTAGGGTGCAGCAGCTCTCGCTCAGGCCTTTTTATGACAAATAGATCAAAGCGTCGAGAATTCCACACTCTGGATTCAGCGCCGAGTAGAAATTAACTTTGGAGTGAAAAACAAGCGAAGCAGACAACAGTTTTATGGATAGAGACTACAGTGGGCGACTGCCTCGCAGGGCCCAGTTGGACTGGGGTCCCCGCTCCTCAGCCCTGCTGCGTCTGCCAGCGACTTCCAGTAAGCCTCCTCCTCCCGCCCTGGTTTTCCTCCCGCGGCAGTCCAGCCGTAGCCTGCCGCCAGCCTCAGGAATCTCCCACTACAAGGCAAGCCTTTATTTTCAGTGAATGGCTAGAAGGAAACTTGGACGCGGCTCGAAAACCCTTGGATACGGAGTCAGCACTGGTTGTTGCGTTTAGAAAGAATACGATTGCATACTGACAATTGATATTTTTAGGAGCGGTTTGGTATATAGTCCATATTTCCACGGCTTTCATTCCCACGCTTAGAACAAAGAGACAGCACACATGGAATGAGTATTATACCTCACGCACACTGTGCGCTCGCAATGGGCAAACCTATTAAAAGGCTTTTTATTAACCTTGGATTAAACTTGTCTTTTCCTTTTCAATGCGTTCCAAGCGAAGAGTGGAGCGCCTGCTCAGGCCCGTCCTCTCAGCACGAGAGCGTTTCTGTGCCCGACCATTCAGCCATGTTGGATGACGGCTTCCCTTGTTCCCATGGCGACTACCCTTGCCGGTTCACCGAGCGCGCCGTGAAGTCCCAGCGTGTGATCCCGCACCGTGTGTTTGCACCCGTCAGCCTACTGCAGAAGGCACAGGTTGGGACCGTTCACACTTCAGATAATAATAGATCGGTATGAGTTACGATCAGCCGCGCCGTTGATTGATGGATGGATTGATTTTTTTGTGTTGTGAACAAAAATGTAACCTAAAAATTACCCTTTTTTTTTTTTTTTAAATTTCAACGGGTCCTAAGGAAGTGAGTGCTGACAAGATGCCGATGTTGTCTATTTTGCCCTCCCTGGACGTGCCATGTGCTGTTTGGTATAAAGTAAACACTTGAAAAAGGAGGCACAGCGTTTCAAGTTGTTTATTGCCACGTCTTATGAAACTAAACACAGAGAATTACTTATTCTGTATTAAACCATACCACAAAATGTGAAAGTCTAGCATAATGCCAACAGCAATGTGAAATGCCATAGAAAGGCTAACGAAAGTGGCATCGATGTTATTATGAACCTTTAAACATCCGGTATTTAAACACAAATGGTCATCACATACAGACATATTTTTTTATGTTCTGCAAAAAAGAAAGAGAAAGAAGAAAAGAGAAAAAATATCTATTTTTTTAAAGTGTATTTTTTGTGGTAACATTGTGTATTTTCAGGGGAAGACAAAATCAATACTTCAAATTTTCCCCATTTTTTTTTAACACTCTTCCATACTTTTAAGATTTCAACTTTTTTTAAAAGACCTTTTTCCAAAAATATACTGGTATAATAGATGATACAATTTTTTTCCCTCATATATTTAACAACCTTTTTTTTTCCTTCAAAGTATGATTTTTTTTTTTTTTGTTAGAAAATTTTTCTCATTTAGATACTGGCATGGAACCTTTGGAGAGAGTCATCCAGTTAACAATTCTCGATTGGTCATTTTTCCCATGCATGATCAAATAAATTTGCCCATCAACAGAGACGACCGGAATGAAATGAGGAAAAAATGGAAGGCACTCTGTCCTCCACTGTTGCCCCTTGTTTCATGTTGTCTTTGTTGAATAAATGTATTCATCTTTACACCACTTGCTTCCTAGAAAAACGGTGTTGCTATCTGTGCTATGCTAAAGACACTTGCTGATTTTCTCATCGTAGAGCCGACTCCTCGCCCTGTTGCCGCGATGTTTAGCCGCAGCCCATGCAGTTCTGGGAGTTCATCCCTTCCCCCGCCTTGATGTTCTCATCGTGCCAGCAGGGTTTTCCAGTCTGGGCATGGCCAGGTACGAACACACACACACACACAGGGTGGAGAGATGGTTCGTTACAGTCTGGTGGGATTGGGTTGTGGCTGTGGTCCATAGCAAATATAGACTGACTCTGTTTATTAAAAATCGTTGTACTGTATTGGCTGGAGCTTTGGTCAAGCCGGACTTATAAATTCTCAGATGATATGTTTTGAGGTGTTTTAGCCTTTTTGGAAAACATGAGCTATAATTTTCATATTGCAACGAAAACATTGAGTTTGGCTGCCGCACTGTTGACGCTTTAATCTGCTGCCTGGGCTCCACTTCACTTGTTTCTGGAGTGTGATTCATGGCTTGTTTTGCATTTAAGACCACCCCCCCACCAATCATATTTTAGAGGTCTTTACTGAATTGTAGGGTCCAAGTGCAACTCCCCCTTAGTTATCTCGTCTTACACAATGTGGCCTTCACCTCCCTCCTTAAAAACTGAACCCGGGTTTCCTTGACTTGCCCAAACATACCACATCTGCGAAAAGCTCTAATCCTTACCTCACTTGTGCGGTAATTCCTCAATACCCCACCCACCATCTACTTCCAAGTAGTGGTTCAGGTGGTCTCCAGTCCCTCCTCTCTAACAGCCAGATTTGTGTTGATGTGTTTGAATGCAATGCAAGCGGAGGTCTGTCTGTTGACGTGTGGGGGCAGAGATGCAGCAAGACTCCTTCACGGTCCTCCGTCAAGTAGAAAAATCGGCTTTCATGCATATCTTTTTTTCATCTTCACCATACCGTGTCCTCTTCACCACTTACCCACTCCGTTTTTTCTCATTTCTTCTATTGGGAAACGTTGGAAAGTGGGATTTTTTTTCCCCGTAAACTATGGACTTTTTTTTTTTTCCTTCTCCAAGAAAAACGGATTTTGTGTCATAAAACATTTAGCCTTTTTTCCTTTAAAATTTCAAAGACATTTCCTCTAAAATGCTTTTTTCTTGGAGCGTTACAACCCTTTTCTTGAAAAATCTGACGTAATACTTTTTTAGTATGTGTTTGTCTTAATCTTCTCACTTTTTCTCAGAAAAATGTCTTTTCCCCCATAAAAGAAGCCTTTTTCTTCAACTTAAAAAAATCCCTCCACTTTTTTCTCATATTATTGTCTTTTTCTCAAAAATGATTCAATACCTCTAAGATAAAGCTTTTTTTTCCTCATAACATTGTGACCCTTTTCCACACTAAAATATATATTTTTTAATGTAATAAAACTTACTCCTTTTTTGAAGAAGAAATACATCTTTTGTTGTAAATGTATGCCTTTTTCCCCCCTGAAGTATAACTACAATTTAATTTTTCTGGAAAACAAAGAATATTTTTCAAGAGATGAAAGACTGAAAAAATCGGCCCGTCGTAAGTACCGAAGGATATGTACAATCAAAGCCTCGCTGGTCAGTATAGGAATGAAGCTAACAAAGTGGGAATGATGACCGTTAACGTTCTGGCCGAGGCTTTGTTGACAAAGGAAAGTAATTTTGGGTGTTCAATCAGCATCCACTACGTCTCTGTTGTTTTATTCCCTCGCAAGACTGGATGTGAGCTCATCGCCGCAAATGTCTGCTCAGTGCGTCATGGCCCCAGATGAACTTCTCTCGCAAATATTTGGAGAGCATCGGGGTCGCTGCCTGGGCCACATCTCAACTTTGCACATCTCTTCCAGCAAACGTTCTCCCTAAATGCGTTTTGATCTACACCCCTCATCTTATAAAATTCTTTCTCTGTGCTGCATTTATTTTTTGAAAGAACATCAAGTTTTAACACACAGGCTTCTCTTCAGTGGCTTTTGCCCGATGTTTTCTCTTCGCCAAGAGGATAGCTCGCTGCTACATTCACACTACATTGCCGCAAATAGTGGCCTCCACTTTAATAGGTTTCTCTGTTCGTAGGAAAATAAGCACCTCATCCCATATAAGTTTCTCAGGGAAAAATTGTTCACTGGTAATACTTTGGTTGGTAGACAACATTGTGTGAGAGATTTTTCACTGTTGAACCCATTTGAACTCTTATGCTAGCTAAAACAGTAACACACCTACTCTCCTCTTTTCTGGCAAATTGCGTTCCGGTCACTTTAGTGCTCACTCTGCAGTGTATCTAGTGGTTAACACATCTCCCAGCTCTGAGGTTCTGGTTTTGAATCTTTTCTCCAGGTGCTTTGATTTCGGCCCACATTCAAAAAGGACATATACTGTACGTTAGATGAGAATCGACAGATGTACTAACCGCTTGTCCACCATGCATACCAAGCACGATTATTCACCTGTGGATGAATGTATTTAAAATACCATAAAACATGGCTTTGTATAAAGCGTGTTTCCCCACTATTAAACTCCTTGCCCGTAATAGGTGCTTGATCTCCTCTGCCGTTGACTGAATAAACAGCGCTTCCCACTAATGAGGAAATACGGTACTTCACGCCCTCGTATGCCAGCTAAAACTTAACTCACGACAGGGGGGCAAGATTTAAAGACTTCATCAAGCTTGAGACCGCACCTCCGTTGACTCCCTATAAAACTCTGCACGGGTCTCAACTCGGTCATCTAACTGGAATCCTGCCTTCCTCGCGGGTGGTTCGGGTCCCGGGTTGCCCACGCACGTCACGGCGGGGAGTTGTGCCTTCAGAAGGTGGCGAGGTCAACCAAAATGGAAGATTGAGACGGAGATGAGACACCGAAGCGGTCTTCGCAACAGGCCAGTGGCCCCCCTGGATGTGGGAGAGGATGTGCGGATTATTCCCAGCAACAAAAGCCATTAGCCTCTGGAAGGACTTCAGAGACGGGCGCTATTTAATCTGGAAATTGGGAGGCATGTGGGAACGGCTTGGGAATGGGCCAAGTGCCGATTTTGTGCAGTGGCCCGGCGGAAACAGCAGGAGTGGAGGGCCCCGTGGCAGGCAGGCATGAAGCTGTTGTAGTGTGATCCAGAGGAAAAGGGGAGGCGAAGGATTCATAGTGGTGTGAAGTTTTTTATACCCAGATACACGGTGGGAGGGCAGGAAATGCAAGATTAAGAAGTCAAGTAAGGGCAGGTCTGCATTCTGAGACTGCCACACACACTATTTTGTGTGAACAAGGCTTACGCAAATATAGGCATGACGCCAGTCAGCACTTTATGGAATTTACCAATCTTAGGTGCTTTTATGTAACTACGAGAAGTGGTCTCCCCCCTCCCAGTATAAGCCCCATGTTCTTTGGCTGCAAAATACTTGCAAATTTTGTCTCCAAGACAAGTTGATACCAGAAAAGGGAGCGCAAATGCAGAGATGTCTTGGCTAAGAAGGGGAAAACTTTAAGAAAATAGCTGGAAAGGGGAAGTCAAGTCAAAACTTGTCTTGACAATAATACGTTATATGCGGCCCCACTAGTCCAAACACGTTACTATGATTGATATTGCGTTTGTATGAATTAAGCAGCAGAATTCACCCGTTGTTATCCATCTCAAGAGGCGACGATTTTGCCGCTCGTCGTCACCTGAAAATGACATCACGGTTGCTCGGGGTTCAGGTTTACGACCAATCATGGCTCAGCTTGCGGGCGCCACATGATCAAACTCAGAAAAACTGACAAAACTAAATGCTAAAGATCTTCAAATTTTATGAGGATCGTCAAAATGAAAAGATGAGTTTACAACCGCAATGTCGTTACCATATAAGCTAACAGTTAGCCTAGCTCGGGGGCCACCAAGATGTTGCCCGAGGGCACCTGATAGCCCCCAAGAACCACGTGAGTTCACCAGTGATGGGACAATGTGATTTTCTAGGATTGTTGTAGAAGTCATTATTTGAAAATGGAAACACTGCCAGATATTTATGGAAATGCGAAAGGTCTTTTTTTTTTATATTTATGCTTCCTAATTATTGTGAGGAATCATAAACTTGATCAATGTCTTCGCATGAATGAATAGCATTAATTACCGTATTTATAGGGACTATAAACCGCTTTTTTCCTAGGTTTTGGTCCATATGGCTTTATTTTCGGCTCTTTTCCGGTGTCAATTGTATATAGTGTGTTTATGTGAATTTATTGGCTTCATTATTTATATTTTATTTAGATTTATATATTATTTATTGATACATGCATCACAGCCTTTTGCTGTGTTTTGTTCTATTTATTGTATTGTTTGTAAAGTGCTTTGTTACAGCTCTGGCTGTTATGAAATGCGCTATATAAATAAAATTGTATTGTATTGTATGTTAAGGTGTTCTGTGGATTTTTCTTCCACCGCTAGGGGATCAGAATCCAAACTAAGAAATCAATATAAAGAAGAATACGCTACTTTTTTCTTTAGCAGATAGAACATGGACGAAAAATTACCAAACGGATAATTATTTTGAAATCATCGTCCCGTCATCATGAAACCCACACAAAGAAGTTCGTATGATGCTGAAGTTTTAAGTTGAAGGCCATCGAGCTTGCTATCCAGGAAGCAAAATGTCAATGAATCTATGGTGAGACGTTGGAGGCGGCAGCGGGAAGTGAAAGGAAGATAAGTACTGGTTATTTTCTTTTGGTTCTGTTCCGTTTTAATCAGCAAAGTTGCAAACAAAGGGCCGAGTGAACTATTTATATAGCCATGGTTTGATTTAAAGCATATACCATTTTAACTGGTTTTGCACAAGTTCAGTTTTGGGCCCCCCATTTCATTCTCCTGGACCATGAACAACTCATAAACCACATCGTCATTATAATATGAAGTAAGATGAATACACATGGTCCACTTTAAACTCACGCAAGTCACCAGAAAAGGGTACAGTGGTTAAATCTCCTCGTTGCATCTCTACGTCATTTGCTTCAGACTGGGAGTGACAGGAAGGGCACCGCGTTTCCTCTGCCCTTTTTTGAAGACAATGTTTGTGTCTGCCGGACTTGTCGAACCATCAGATATTCGCGTGGCTTCGTAGCGAGGCCAAATGAGGACATGCCAGAGAGAGTGGTAATCCCCCCCACCCCCCAGAATCTTTTGTTGAGAAATGACATAAGTGTTGAAATTGACCTTTTTAGTGGCATGGGTGATGAGGGTGTTATGCTTCGCTGCTGACACACGAATTCCTGTGCTTGCCATGGTATGAATGCATCCATTGTTTGTGTAATGGTCACGATATGTGTTCCGGGATGATGTCACACAAGCACACATATGTCATTGTCATGTTGTTTTCAAACAGGTGAACGGGAGATGACCCTACATTCTCGATAGTGGACTCTGATAAGCCTGTGTGCGTGCGTGTCTCTCTCTCTCGTTGAGTCTCATTGGAAAAACAGTTTTTAGACCACATTGGATATAGTCCTAATCCTCTTTTTTTTTAACTTTTTTTATTGATCCCTTTCAGTCCTTTCAGCTGATAGGTGGCTGTGGGAACAAAATTGGGTAAAAAGGATCATGGACCTTCTACTTGTTGTGCAGTGGCCATATAGCTGTCAAAGTGGGGAAATTATGCCATGGTGTATACCTCTTGACCTTACTAAGTGGTACCGGAGGATTTTCAGTTTGACTTCAGTTGACTACATCCCATGTTTATGAGCTAAAAGGAAGTAACATTGGTCCCATTTAGGAGGAAGTTACTCGCCGGGCTGCCCGAGGCTCTTGGCACCCTGCTGGACGCTATCCAGCTGCCATGTTGCCCTTTACTGCAGCGACACCTTTTTAAACTTTTATTGGACTGAGCCCATAATTGCGTAATTTTTGTGGACATCCAGTAATTACAAGATTGGTGCTTTTAGTATAAGCTCCTAAATTACCTTCAAGTTCATTACATTGAGCGACACACAAGCCACAACGTCCCCACGCTCTGCCGTTCGTGAACTGATGCAACGTACTCAAAATGTTGTTTTCAATGCTAAGACAGGTATGTTAGCACGAGCCGTCTTTTTTTTAATCTTGCACTTTAGATGCCATGATACTGAATCAGCAGTGTTTTTTTTTTTAGTTTTAACGAGCTTCTTAGTTCCCTTACTACACTCATCCATTCGTGTGTTTGTGTGTGTGTGTGTAACATTATGAGCCCTTAAGGTGTGATTTCCTTCCACCCTTTTCATTTTTTTTGTTCTGTATAACAACAGCTTCATTGATGGCGCACTTAAGAATCGTACATGCCATCTCCACACCAGCACAGGTGTGTTTTCGAGCATATTAGAGCCTTCCACCCAGACACAAGTTGAAATTACGGCAGTGATTTCCAACCAGTGTATAATAACACTAGTCAACATCAAATTTTAATCAGAAATGCCTATATGTTCCTAAACATAGTTTTTATGCTGATTAGGTCTGGGCAATTTGATTTTTACTTGATTGAAGTTTTTAGATTAATTTGAACATTTTCGTTGCAAATGATTTAAGAGATAATACATCCATTTTTTTCCCCTCATTTTGCTGCAGCACGCGTTTCGTCCCCATGGGCTTCCGTAGTTTGCACCCTTACCGCCGTCACAGAAATAAACTAGCGCAAGATGACTACGGCTAAATAGAGCGAGACGTTTGTTTCCAAGAAAGGAGTTGTGTCGTCAGTGGTTTGGAATTGGTTTGGGTTTGCGGCAACAGACATAGAACAAGTGTCCGCATGGCGCTAAGTCTGTTTAAAGCGCATCGCAAAAAAAGGCAGCAGCACGGCAAACCTATTTCACCATCTAAAACAGATGCATCCAGCCGAGTGAGCGAAATGGCAAGCTTTACTAGGGGAACGTCCAACAAACTCCCGCTAAAAGGCAGCTTGCTGTGCACTGGCTTGAGTCATTCACACAAGGAAGCATGATCACCGAAGTGGTCGTGTTGCACATCGCTACAGATATGGCGCCATATAGTACAGTACTGTATACAGTGGAGAAGACTAGTTTTCTCCACAAAGTGAAAATGGTAGACCCCAGGCATGTGTTACCTTGCCGCAAGTATATTGCTGAAGTTGCATTGCCCCATTTACTAGAGTACTTGTGAGAAAATCAGTCAGCAGAGTTGAGGGAATGACAAGCGCAGACCTCAGATCCTGCGCCAAAATGTAGTGTAATGAGTAGCACTGTTTATCTTTTAAAGCTGGAAAATAAAGTTTTAAGTTTGCACTTTATCAATGTCATACGATGTGCTATGCTACATTTGTTTTCAGAAGTATTTGATTCAAGCCTTAAGTATTACACTTTAATTCTAAGAGGGAAATAGGGTTAATTAACGGTTTGATAAAATAATAAAGTAAATATTGTTTTGAGTGTTTTGTGTCCGTTTTTTTTTCTTTAAAAAGTTCGGTAGGAAAAAATCGGGAGAAAATTGTAAACCATTAATGGTGATTTTAAAAAAAAAAAAATTATGTATTATTCGGCAGTATTGTCCAGCCCTAATAATGATTCCAAAAATGTATTCTCTTTTCCTAGCACAACAGACTTGAGATACTTTCATTTTTTGTCTGAAGTTTGGCCTTTAAAAGCTTCACCATACATTTTAATTTATAGCTATGATGTTTAAAAAAGATCCACCTGTTGCTGAACCTAACCCTAATTTAATAAATATTACTAAATCAATTACTTTATTACTTATTTTTGGTACTATTATTATTATAATTATTGTTATGAAATAGATGTGATAGAGAAAAATGAGTGCAGATTTGGAATCGGCGCAAAAAAATCATCAAACAGCTTCATCTCTGATTACACAATGTACCAGTAGTAAAATTGTGTTGACCAGTGTAATGAATTATCAGATGTGCTGTATGTAATTATCCAGATGTCACTCTAACTATGTTAATTTGTGGGTAAAATGTGTCCAGATCACCTTTATTTCAGTATACTGTATATACTTTTTATGACATTATTGAGATGTATCATGCTGAAGCAACTTTTTTGAGCATTTAGCCGTGTCAAAATGCCTTTTCCTCATCAAAAAAAACCCCCAAATGGTGTTTTCCTCCGTTTATCCGTCTTCCATTATTCCTGCTCTTTCCTCGTCTCTAAGCACCAGCCTCGCCCAACCAAAGAAAATGACCGGGTCCTGACATTGTTTTGTAACAATGACCCATACCGCCCCTGCCGAGTAAACACATGCCCACTTTCTCCAGAAGCCAGCAGTGGTCGGTCAAACGTGTATATTTTTGTACCGGACTTGGGGAGGGATTTATGTAGTTGCAACATTTTCGTTTATGTGCAAAAGGAAAATTAAACACCAAACAACATTAGTTTAATCTTATTATTTACCAGTCAGAAGACTGCACACGTCTCTGGGGTCTCGGTGGCGCTTCGTGCACTTTAAATTCACGGTCGGAGTCTGGATCAAGAACGTAAGGCTCCAGTTCTTCCATCGTCTCTTTACTATTTACTGATTGGTGGGCAGTTTCACTTTGCAATTCATGTCTGCCATCACCGGGGTAGAAATTGACCGTAGCAAGAACTACAGAGTGTTTTTTCATTGATGAAATTTGCTCAGCCGGCAAGTCTGCTTCTTAGACACGGCCTTTTTTTAGGGGTTTGGATGTAAACATTTATGAGGATGAAAGTTGAGAGCTCTCCCTCTCATCAGTCTCACCTTGATATAAACTGACTCGGGGATTCTTGTGTGACTAAACAGCATCCAGCCCTTCTTTGAGATGATGCAACAAACCCTTGATGGGAAAACTGTTCATTTTTTTTTTCAGCGCAAATTTTATAGTGTCCATGTCCAGGTACACTGACTGCAATGGTTACTGGGCAACAAGACGCTTATGCTATACATACATAATGGGACATCTACAGGCAGATGGCTAACCCTGATTTAAAACCCAATTTTGAAAACTAATCCCTTGCTTGAAACACTAGTCTAACTTTAACGTAACCAAATCCCTGGAATTTAAGCCTCTCAAAACTTTTTGTTGAATCAAAATAAAAAACTTTTGCAAACATCTGCTTTTACTTTGGAATACATTGATCAACATTTTGTCTATTTTCTAACGTTACAGACCAAACCAGTAGCTGAATCATGATTTGTTTGTGGGTTTTCTGCCTTGTCAATATGAAATAATTTTTTTCTTTTGAATAACGGGATGAACATTTATCGATTCATCGCCCAAATAATTGACAGGTTAATCGATTGTTAAACTAATCATTAGTTGCAGCCCTCCAAGCAAACAACAATAACTTGGCGCCTTGCTTTTATGAACGTAGCCTGCTGATGACAACTGCGAGCAGGTGCGACATAGGAGACTCCGACTACTGACACTCTCTGTGGAAACTGCAAGAGAAGGGGGAAAAAACTCAAGCAGAACAGCAACAAAACAGGATCTTGACCGTGTGTTTATACTCATAACTGACCCGACAAGTAAAACATTCCTAATCCTGTTCCCGAGGTTTATTTCTTACAAGTTGTTGCACTCTGTACGGTATCTGGTTCATTTGAATTTCCTTTCAGGAATTTGGCAATTGCGTTTTAGCGGGAGTACAATGGTGCCATGCTACCTCCAATGAATGCGAGTTAAAACAGATCACAGGCATTTAAAGTGCAAATAACACCTAAAACCGTCTGTTCTCTGTTCCTTTGCTATTCCCCCACGTCTTGTCCTCCTCTCTCCTCTTTATCGCGACTCAAAGGATTTCCTGCCTTTCTGCTCTCCTCTCCAGCTCAATCCGTGTGGTAACTCTAGAAGTGTGCGACAGTCTGCTTTTCAAGAGTGACTTGGGAGGTATTGTCCGAGGAAGGTGGGATTTATTTATTTTTGGGGGGGTTTGGGGGTGGGGAGAACTATGTTTCTTTTTTGCGAGGGAGGGTGACGTCTGTTAATCAAGTCGTTAAAGATGAGCTGTTTTTTTTTTTCTTCCCGCCTTAAGTGGTTGTCCTTCGTTTCTGTTTTGCCTTTAAGGCAACGTGACAGGATGAAAAGGCAGCTCCGCATGCCTGCACAGGGACAGAGGATGGAGGAGTGCCCGTGTGCACACTTTAAAGTGATTACAAGTAGTTAAAACGTTTTGGGAGAGCTTTTTTTTTTTTTTTTTAAATTCCAGTAACCTTTGTTCCCCTCTGCTGTCCTGGGGAATGCAGCTCACAAATCCAGTGTTGGCACTGGATGCTTTTTAGCCAGCATTTTTCCATGCTCTTGATTGCTCAACATTTTCTATATCTGTAGCTTTACCTTTTATCTCTTGGAGCCCTACTTGGAAATTGTATCACTTGCTTGAAACATTAAGATATGGGGATACATTATATATTGTTGAAATGATGTATATTGGGATGTAAAATTGTGTCCAGATTGCACAGCTCTACATGGAAGGGATGCTGTATGTCTGTTAATCAAGTGGTCAGACCTTAAGCTGTTTCTATCACCTCCGTTTGTGTAGCTCCATAACAGCAAGGTGAACTTTTTCATTCTGGTAACCTTTTTTTCTTTCTACTCCCAGAGCCAACGTGTTGCCACCTGATCTTTAATTTCCCAGTGTTCTCCATAGCCCAGCGTTTTTCATATGCAGTAAAGTATTACCCGCACTTGAAGCTCCAAGCCGAGCAATTTTACTCCGCCTGACAGGCGAGGCTGACACACTTTGTCGCGGAAATGTGTGAATATTTCTCCGCAGCAAGAATCAACGAATGATTTATTTTTGATAGTTTAAGGATTTTACGGGCGACTGTAAAAGTGTATTTGCAGCATTACTCAAAATTATAGCTACCCTTGAATTTGCTTCTTTTTTTTTTTTTCCCCCCCTTTCCCCCTGGAGGCGACATCCTCTTTCCGCCTCCAGTGTGATCAATGATTGGATAACCGAGATGTGTTGCACTGAACTGCCCTCAGATGTGAACCTGCCGGCAACAGCTGGCATATAGTGCTGCAAGCAACAGTAAAGCAGACACACTGTGCTATAACTCTGGATTAAAGGCCATGGCAAGACAGGCCTGTCCCTGCACACCCATTCCCCTAACTAATGGATGAGTCCACAGAACCCATTGCAAGAAGTGATGGATGGATCCATTGTGCAGCGTAGGGGACACGGCTGCTCTTGATGCGTATCCTGAGCTTTGGGTGTGTGTTTGTGTGGAACCTTGAGGCTGAGGGTAATTTCATCTGTCTGTGCAAAGCCAGACGCTTTAATGGGCGTGGGACCTCTGTGAAACAAAGTGCTGTGAAAAGCTATGCTGCAATATTTTCCTCTTCCCTCGCGATGCTCGCAGCCTCAGGGAGAGAGCTGCGCTCTAAGTCCTTTCCTAGCAGCAAGGTTTGCATTCTGTACGTTTTGCTGTCTCTCAACACAAAACGCAAATATAGAAAATCACAGTTGGATGATCTGGCTAACAATTAGCTTACAGTACAGGGGGGGGGGGGGGTCGTCCGTCTATAATGGCTATGAGATACGAAGTTTTGAATTGAATTTTGTAGTTTCTTTCGATTTTCATGTTAATAGAAATTCTGTAACACGGAAACGCCATGAACTTAAAAATTTAATGAACAAAACGGACCTAAATGTTTTTCACAGGACAGCGACGATATGTAGTCAAGTGGCACAAGAAGGCACGCTCCGTCATTGTCATAGTTACTGTACTTATGTGATTGTTGTATATAATTAAAGCCTAGACGTGTTTTACTGTAATTATCAGAGCTGGGCATTTTACTAAAAATTGAGCGTCCATTATTCGTCATCCGTCTACAGCGTGGGTACCCTTCTATCGTCCGTCATTCGCCTTTTTTTCCAGGGGGGGGGGGGGGGGGAAGTACCTGGTTATAGGCCCGTCCGCCTCTAATTTTAAAGGGGCTTCCGACAACGTTTCTAAACTTTAAAAAAAAAAAAAGCCTTTTGTGTGCAATGCGCCGTGCACAACAATCTGGAAATGATACAAGCACTCCGCTTGGATCTGGAAATAATCTGGAAATGTTGTGTGCAAGCGGCTCATCGAAGGCACACAACATTTCCAGATTCCAGTCAGACAAGCAGAGCGCTCATTGAATTTGAACAGAAAGAGTGACTCACTGCCGATATTTGAACATAAAGAGTGACTCACTGCGGCATGAAAGACTGTTCACAGCCTGATCCATCACTCAAATCTGTCCCCCAAACAACAACATCTCACTATTGTTCCACGCCGCGGCCATCAAAGCCTCGCCGCGAAAAATAGACTGAAAAAAATAGACTGAAAAAGATGGACAACAGATTAAATACACGGGCTTCTGACTATGCTTAGTCTGTCTATTTTTCGTCAACCGTCAGCAAAACGGGCATCTGTCAGAGGCGGATAGACGGACCGGTCTAACAGCCCCGGAGCATGATTCTGCCACCAATATGCTTCACTGTAGGTATTAGATGATTATGATTATCCCGTCGATTATTCCATCGATTACTCGAGTAAAAAATATTTGAGGCTCCATTCTTTACCAACTCCGTTTTGCAGTAATTACATAAAAGCATATTTTTGTCCCTTTTGGGTCTAAAGTGGACCATCAAATCTGTGCTGTTGTTAAATCCATCTTCTTTCATTTTAGGCAGCTGGCTAAGGTAAATCCGCTCCTTACTCAACAGCATTTAGAAACAGTAATCCATGCCTTCGTTACATCTCGGATGGATTACTTGAATGCACTTTATTTTGGAGCTAGGGATAATAAAGTTCACCCTCTAGCGTCTCCAGTTGGTCCAAAATGCTGCGGCTCACCTAGCTGGTGTTCGTAAGAGGGAGCACATAATTCGAATTCTGGCTTCCCTTCACTGGCTTCATTTTAAGATACTTTTGTTTTCAAATCTTTGAATGGTCTCACTCCACCTTACTTCTTTGAGCTCCTCCACCGCTACCACCTGCCCGGTTTTCATGAATTTGTGTTATTAATTTACTGTTTTCACTGTCTTTTTGACCGTACGATTGATTTTCACTCCATGTACTTTGTATGCAGTAATGTTGTTTTAAAGTGTTACATAAAGTTGGGTTGATTAAAGTGACCCCAAACGGCATCTTCATCTCAATGGACATTTGTTGTTGGAAAAGAGCGGGATGAGGACGGACGGGGTCGGAGGGACGATCATTTTTATGAATACGGACGGAGGGACGAGGACGGAAGGGTACTCCAGGTCGCGGACGGAGGACGGACTGGCAAAAAAGGGTCAAGTGCCCAGCTCTGCCAAACAACTAGTGCGTACCAGAAATTCCATCATCTCCTTAAATGTTTCTTCCAGTTCCTTGGCAGAATCCCTGACCAGTTTATAGTACAACATTCTTAATGCAGCATATCGTTAGTGCATCCACCATGTTTGTGGGTGCAGCAGTCCCATATTGCTCTGCTAATGTGCAGTTATGAGCTCAATATAACACCAAGTTTTTTTGTTTTTTTTTACTACTTCCTACTATATTCTCTTGAGATGATGCAGCCAGTGCACTTTCACAGTCTAGCACCTCACAGCCTTGTTCCCTGGCGTTGCATAACAAAAGAACAACATTCTGTTTACCACCTACCATTAGAAATATGCTTTCTGCCTCAACCTTTTCACTAAGGCATCGCTGGAAGCCAAATGGGGGGGGGGGGATCCTTAGTGCTGTGCAATGACCGATGGGGTTTGCATGCAAATGGGTACAAGAAGGCAAGACTGTGCGTCAACACTGACCGACGGGTACGTGTTGAAGCCTGATGAACTCAAATTTGACCTCCTGAACCATTCAGTGTTTCACATGCATTGCATGATATGGTACAATTCAGTGCAACCTTATCATCTGTTCCACGTTGCTGGTTGACCTTAGATTTGTTAGAATTTTGACACCATTTCTCCAATAGCAAACAATAACAGTCAATATTTGAAAGACCATGTAAAGCGAATTCAAAGATTTGTCTAAATGTCTAATATAGTACAATGTACTTGTCTGAAAATAACTGCCGAACATGTGGATAGACAGAATAAGATGGTACTGAATTGTGGAGGTATAACAACAAATTGTTTTTCACCATTTCAGTTTTCCTGATTTTGATAGAGCCACTCATTTCCGAATATATAAGAAGGACTATCAGGCATAATAGCTAGTTACCTATAATTTATAGATATGGTTTATCGTTATCATATTTTGTTGCTATTACATGGACCCTGTCTGCCATTGCAGTGTGGAGTTAGCTAGCTAGCTCTGCCTACGCCCCAAAAATTGCATAAAATCGTTTCTCGATGCCACAAGTTACAGAACAGATCAGTGTTGTTTAAATTCCCAAGTGTTATCCTATTCTGTGTCATTCTGGCTACAATATGTTGAAAGATAAATCAATTTGGGGCATATGCTGTACCTAGCAGGAAGTATTCTATGGCATAATTGCCAAACCAACAAAATCAGCACTTTTTACAAGGCCCCCCGCCCCCCCAAAAAAAGAAAAGAGAAAAAAGAGAATCGGTTTTGCGGGGCTATTGTAGAAATATCTGACCAGTGATGGGACATTGTGATTTTCTAAGGATGTTGTAGAAGTAATCCTTTGAAAATATGCATGCTGGCAGAGGTGCCTATTTATAATGACCAGTTTCCCAATTATTGTAAGAAATCGTGAACATGATCAGTCTCTTGTCATAAATGAATATCATTAATTATTAATAATAATAATGTAATATCATTAAAGGTAATTTGAGCAAATTTGTTATTTCGGAAGCATGTATCAAATTGGTAGTCCTCTGCATTAATCAGTGCCCAGGTACACGTAGCTCTCACTTTCAGGAAGGTTGGTGAACCCTGCAATAGGTGGATATAGTTTTGCAACTCGAGCATATAGGGATATGGAGGCACAAGAAAGATGCTAGACGTAGAAGCGTATTTGAGTGACACTTGAGGTGGGCGGGGTTTCAGTGGACACTCCCACAGCATATGAGAGTTGAAACAACAGCTTCAGTTTTCACGATTTGGAAGCCTCATTTTATATATTTCCCGACTTATTATTATTGTGAATCAATTTTGGGCAGGCAGGGTTGTTAATAGCACTCATTTCTGTGTTCTAATTTTCATTACATTTAAACGGACGGATGCAGTCGCAAGCCAAGTGAGAAAGGGATGATGACTGTGTTTGTCTCGGAGGCTTGTTAGTTATTAGGGTAAACACAGCTGGCTTTGCGGTGTACATTCTGTTCTTCTTATTGTACCATTATTGTTATTGATGTCTGTTACTTTCGCCATTTTGTTATTGATCAGCCAGGGCAGAGATCCCCTGTCATCGGTATGCTTTAGATTCCCACTGAAATGATAACCCAAGCGATTGGTTAATCCCTCGCCTGACTGTGTATCGTCCATGCAACCATTGACAAATGAGTATGACGTTGTGTATTCTCAATAGCTGCCTCATTGATACTGATGGGAATTTCGTTGGCTAGAAGCGTATTTCAATTAAATGGATTTTATGCAAAAGAGCGTGAAAGCACATAACCAATTTGCTTAGATCGGTGACATGAACAAACCCAAAAGAACGGCCCCCACACCCGCTCATAAATATCCTCTGATAATGGAGCGTGCCGCGAGTGACAAGCAGTCGTTTAGGGCTGGCAGTCGTTTAACAGATGTGTTGTCCTGTCGCAGCGGCTACGTGACTCGGCGGCAGAAATGACGGCGAGCGACAGAATCAGAGCAGACGGCCAGCTCACCAGTCTGAGTGTTCGTAATGTTTTAAATCTATGCCTTCGCATCGCTGCCAATACGCACACGCACACAAACTCAGTGACATTCCTCTGGCGTGACATCAGATTTTGAACTACAGCAGGAATGAATGGCACAGGATTGTTTCACTCTTAAGGGAGGACGGCTCGGCTATCACTATCCAGCTGATATGGATTAGAAGTGGCTTTACCCAAGTGTGTGAATGTGTGTGTGTGTGTGTGTGAGGGGTTGTGCATGTCAGACTTTGTTGTTCTTTTGCCTTGGAAAGCCTACATACGGCATGCTTGGCCTCATCAGTTTCTGACCCGTGCGGATGCCATCCATGTGATACAAAGCCGACCTGCTTAGAGTCACCTTCCACATGCATGATTGTGCTTTTGATGTTAAGCACTTGACAGCAACCAAACGCTACAGTGTAACATTAACACCGAGTTATTTCAACCTGTAGCCTTTTTTTTTTTGGTTTTGTTTAGAATAACGGAGAAGCAGCTGATCCTCTTTGATACGCATGATCTGGGATACGTGCTGTTTATTTCCAGACTGATGCGATGCAATCTATGTGATTCGGGCATCTCTCTGGGGGCCCCCGTGCTCATGTGATCTGGCCCTACATGGACTGGCATTTGGCCTGGCCCTGCGGGGGGCCCCCCGTCTGGAAAACACAGAGCTGATCTACAGCCAGCCTGGAATTCCAGACATTGGGAGTCAGACTTGTTAAAAAAAAAAAAAGAATGAAGGGTGGTAGGAGTTTGGTCAAATAGACCCACTGTCTAAAATAGCCCAGTGACTGTGTCCAAGAAAGAGGGGGAGACCAAGTTTATTCCCATCGGCTGACATTCGGAACGGACGACCTTTTCGTTGATAGAAAAGAATAGACAACAGCGTACTTTGTGCGAATGTCATCTTTCATGTGGCTTTTGTCCATTGCCTTACTTCCTTCCCCTCGCACTGAAAGGTTTGTTTCCTTCTATAGGGCTAGAGACGCTCTTACCTCTGGTAAAGCGTTTATCGAGGGAAAACCTTCATATGTGCCAATGTATTTTTCCTGTAACAATAAAGAAGTTTTGTTTTGTTTTTTTAAATAATTTTTGCACAAATCCATCTGCCCATTTTCTATACCGCTTAGGGATTCAAACCCTGGACCTCATATAACTGTGGAGCAGAGATGCTAAGCCCTTTGTCCACTGTGCTTCATTTAAGAAATTTTCCTTCTTTTTTTTTTTTTTATTCTCAATGACTAACTTTTGGCATGCTTGTTAAAGTTTGCAGTCAGAATCGCTGAAGGAAGCCCGTTTAAAATCAGAGGCGGACCGGCCTATAGGCGGGTACTATCCCTCCTCCTCCCCCGAAAAAAAAGCCGAACGACTGATGACGGACCCACGCTGCAGACGGATGACGAATAATAGACGCTGATTTTTTTTTAGTAAAATGCCCAGCTCCGCCTACTGTCTTCCCTAAATCGCTGAGCATATTTCAAACTATCTCTGTGTATGTTATCTTCTCCCTCACTTCATTTCTCACCCACTTGTTTAGCCGTACAGTATACATACTGGGGGGGCTCATCATCATCGTCATCATCATCATCATCATCTCTCTCTCTTTATCTCTCTCTTGCTCTTTCTCTCTCTCTCTCTGTCTTGCTCTCTCTCAGGGATGTTTTAGTAGTGTCCCTGCTATGAGTCGAGCTGAGGATGTCAATTACAGGACTATGATAGGGCTCCGCTTGCATTATGCATGGCAGTGTCCCGCCGGGGAATAAATGGCCTACAGCCAGGGATGATGGATGGAGGGATGAATAATGGATGGAAAGATGGAGGAACGTAACGCTATTGCAATCTGTGTCGCACTAAATTGAAGACTTGCCCTGGCACACACCTGACGCTCAGGGCCGTCTCACCCTGGGTGAGTCGCAGTCATGCCGTTGTCACATGAAAGGCCACAAGTGGGCTTTTAATCACTATTTCATGTTATGCCCTAAAACTCATTTGGGTTATGTATACTACTTGATGTATTTGGTTTATCAAATCTTTAGACCACCTCTCCACGTGATTATTTTGGACATGGATTTGTAGGGTAGTTTGCTTGTTGACTTTCCACTGATCTGATCGGCTAGATTGGATCGCTCAATCAACTTACCATGCGTGTTTTTGGAATGTGGGAGGAAACCGGAGTACCCGGAGAAAACCCACGCAGGCACGGGGAGAACATGCAAACTCCACACAGGGAGGCCGGAGCCGGGATCGAACCCAGGACCTCTGAACTGTGAGGCGGACGTGCTAACCAGTCGGTCACCGTGCCACTGTTATTAAATCGGGTCTTAAGAGCCCAGAACTGAGTGATATGCAGGTCATTTTTGAGCTATGCCACGTACTTAATAACATTAATATCAACATCTCTCTTTATAAATAAAGTTGTATTCTATTGTATTGTGAAAGGTGTACAAGCACATGAACTACTACGCTTTGCTGCGCGTGGAAGTGCAACCAGGCGGGTAGACTTGACGGCTCCCCGATGTCAACTATTGTCAGTCACTGTATCAACGAACGTGAAAGATGCTGTTGTTTGGTGTCCCCGGCCGTGGTGGGATGACACCGTTTGTCACCGTGGTGATGGATTCCGCCTCCCTCCGAGGAGCGTGTGCAAACGCCGTTGCTGAAAGGCTGTCTTTGTGTTTTCACGCTCACTCACGCACATGTGCGCTGCTGGAACGGACAACAAAGGCATGCTTATCCAATTGGAGGGGAGTAAGATTAGGCTACAAAGACAGTCATAAGGCTAATGTTAGCGTCCGCTGCTCCGGCGAGAGCCTTTGTTGGACTAATCAGGAGAAACGTGGGATTACATTTGAGATGTATTCCCATAAGACCCTTTTGTATGATGTCGACATGTTGCTAAACAACAGAAGATGCTTTCTATCTAATTAACTCTCCTCAGAGACACAACAGATAGACAGGTCTTTTGAACATCAGCTTATTACGCTCTTAAATTGATTGTCGAGCAGACACAATTTAGCCTCGCTTTACGTACTGTTTTTCCTTTCTTGCGTTTGCTTTTCCAGATGACTTTGTTGTGCAAACAAAATATAATCACTCTTCTATCTCATGCTGTATTAGGATTTGCTGTATTCTAATATAACCTTGATGACAGCTATTTCTTTGATAGTGTTCGGTGTAATATTTCATAATTACACTATCACACAAGCTACACTCTGGGCAAAAGCGGCTCAACCTGGCAATAACAAAGACAACACAGGCTTGAACAGCCATTCATTGAAATAATTACTTCTTGTATGTTACATGATAACATATTGCCACTTTCATTCTAATATTTTTCCATTATGCAACAATAATGGAACAGTTGCACCTGCATCACAAACATTTTTTTCAAGAATATTTGCTATGCACGCCCACTAGTTGAAACAAGGCATTCAGATTAATATTGCATTTATGGAATATGAGTCAAGCAGCAAAATCCACCTGTTTTTACCCATCTGAGGGGGCGGCCATTTTGTCACTTCTGTTGACTGAAAATTACATCACAGATGCTCAGGGCGCAGGTAACGACCAATCACAGCTCACCTGTTTTTTTAAGCTAAGCCATGATTAGTCATTATCTGAGCCCTGAGCAACTGTTAGGAAATTTTCACTCGACAGAAGTGACAAAATGAAAACAGGTGGTACACAGGTTTATTAAACACTTCTGCCACCTAACAGGAGAGCATTTAATTATTCAGCCTTTCACATACATGTCTGGCATAGATAGATGAACAAATATATATTTGTAATTAATAAATAATATTTCTCTCTCATAGCACACTAGGGTTCCGTAGCTCCCTGATTAGGAATCACTGGACTAATACATCATTAAATCCACACGGGTTAGAGACAAAAGTGACAAAATGGCCGCCATCCGAGATGGCTAAAAAGGGGTGGATTTTGCTGCTTAACTCATATTCCACAAACGCAATATTCATCAAAATTCCGTGTTTCAACTAGTGGGCCTGCTGGGAACATATTCTTGAAAAAAAAAAATGTTTGAGTTGCTTTCCTCTTTCAGGTCTTGTGTATGAGCATGAAAAAGACCCCCCTCAACAAGCGGTTGTTGTTATACAGACGAAGAGAAAGAGAGTGCATTCATCTTCACCTCTGTGACCGCCCAACCTCCTCCATTCTCCCATTGCAGAATAGCAGGCCTCACGCACAGTGAGCCCAAAGCCCCCTCACCCCTTGCCTCCACAGTCCTCAGGCCACTTGGAGACACTTACATAAGACACAGGTAAAGAATGTTCAGGAAATGTCTTCATCCATGACCTTGGCTTTGACGTTTCATCGCTCTTGTTCTGTCAGGGCGGTCTCGCGGTTAACGGTCACATGTCCCGCGTTCCTCTTCTGGAATGTTTTGTAAGTGTGATTTATTTTCCGCTGGTTACCCATGTTGAATAATAAAACCATTTTTTTTGTGATTGTCACATTTTTAAACATCACTTCCATAATTGTGGTGCATAGGCCGATACAGGTGGCATCACTGCAGATGCTGCACGATCCTCCTGTGGATCTCCCACTCTATCCCCCCCCCTCACTTGTGAACAACACCCCAAGATACTTGAACTCCTCCACTCCAGGGCAGGACCTCATCCTTGACCCGGAGAGAGCATTTGGAGGTGCTGATTCTCATCCCAACCAATTCACATTCAGCTGCGAATCGTTCCAGTTAGAGTTGAGATAGCAGCTCGATTAAGCCAACAGAGCCACATCATCTGCAAAAAGTAGACACACAATACTGAGGCCACCAAAACGTACCCCCTCAACACCTGGGCTGCACCTAAAACTCAAAATCATCAATTACGATCAAAATCTGTGACAAAGGGCAACCTTGGCTGAGTCCAACCCTCACTAGAAACAAATCGTACTAACTGCCAGGAATATAGAACGAACGCTTGACACCGGTCGTACAGGAACCAAACAACCCGTATCGAGGGGTTCAGCACCTCCCCGTTGAGCCCAGAGGGACACGTTCGAAAGCCTTCTCCAAGTCCACATAATACATCAGTAGTTCATGTGCATTCAAATATCATGACAAAGCTCCGTTTTGTTTGTATAAGTTGTTGGGCAACTCTTTTAACAAAAAGCCATCAAGAACGGATATTGGGTGAAATGTTGGAATAAAAGTGTTGTTTAGCTCACATTTGCTAACCATTACAATTTAAGATCTAAAAAGCTCCTTAATTCCTTCCTTCCCTCCTTTGTTGAGCCATCACTTTCATCAGTTGCCGTTAGTGGATAATGAGGCAGTTGAAATTGTTCGAATTAATTGTGTTTACAAAGGAAAGATCCATATAAGCAAATACACGGCTTGTGTATTCTATTGAAATGCTGTACACATACCGAATCTTATCACGGTAAGTGTAAGCAGAGCCGGCACATGCCTGTTTCTATACTTGAACTTCTGAGGCGCATCATCTCAAACCATATCATAAGTGAGACCACATGTTCGATAGCCGCCTGTCGTCAAATGAAATTGTGACAATCTCCACGAACCAGTAAATCAGATGCGGATGTGCAGTAATTACACATCATTTTCTAAATATAAGTTTACCAGTCGAGTATTTTCCTTTGGGTCTGAAAAAGCTTAAAAGAGTCAGAGCATGTTGTTCATACTATAATTTACAGCATTGCCTTGAAGTCGTGTGTCAAATAAAATCCTCTTAAAACTGCTAATTTACTTTAATTGATTTCACCCGCTAGCGGTTGGTGATTGCGCTCTTGGGGAGATTGTAAAGGATTCTGCTGTTTCTTTTGGCAGGACCGCTTAAGACTAAATTGTTTTGTTGAACCTGATGTTGTCTAAACTCCCTTTAACAATAAGTGTGGAAAATGAGCTCAAAATGTCTTATCTGGAATGCAAAAGGAATGCAAAAAATAGAAAATGTTAGACATTTGGGCGATTTTAGTGAGTTTAAATACAAGAATGTTGTAACCGGTTTATCCTTTTAATATTGTCCGGTCAGCCATATTCACATCTTGTTTTGTTCAATAAATGTACTATATGTGTCACATTCATGTTTGACTAACAAAATACAATTTCACAGTTGATTAGATTTTGCAGATTTGAAACAGATTTGAAAAATGTGATGAAAAGTCAATGGTTCAGTCCAAGTATAAACCAGTGCTGCTGTGAGTTCTGGTGGTGTCACGTTGGCCTTCCCTCACGGTCACTTACTATTAGGTTTGTTTCATGTCAAATTCTGACTCGCTTTCTTTTACTACTTTCTGTCTGTCCTTTGTTTCCTCCAGCCCCCACATCATTTTCCTGTCTCAGAGTGTGCTACATGTTGGCAGCTCATTTCTGAGAGAAAACGGCCTGTCCTTGTGTGGGTCCAGGCTGTGCCACGAGATTGCCCACTCCTGGTTCGGCCTGGTCATCGGGGCCAGAGACTGGACAGAGGAATGGATCAGCGAGGGATTCGCCACCTATCTAGAGGACATTATCTGGGCCCATACGCAGCAAGTACGGCGTGCTCTCATTGTAGTTTACGGCGGCTATTTCATGTAACTTAATTGTCCCGGCACTTCAGAAAGCCCACATGATAGCAGAGTTAAATTGCGATATTGGTGCTGTCATGAAGAGAATGAGGAATAATGTCATATTTGTCCATGTGGCTTCATAGTTACTGCCATGGATTTTCTCCGGGAGGATGCTTGGCTACAAAGACAGGTGGTAAAATTACAAACACAAGGTTCCCATTATCGTCTGGTTTCTCATGCAAACAACCTTTGCTCCTCGTTCGAAAAGCCTCGCAGTCACATGATCAAAACATCAGCAGCTGAAGACAATATACTCAGTGTATTCCCACATGGATTCAACTGCTGGGGTCAAGGCGGGGTAAAGTCTGCAATGTGTGGTCCCACTGGATCCAGACATTTGCCATCTTATTTACAGCTTATCTGAGTAATGTCGAACTAGGTTTGTTTTGTTGTTTTAACTCGCCAAGAACAACAAATAGTCACAAGTTAATAAAGTGCCAGAGTTGTGAGCTTGGTCCAGTCTTAAAGTCAACACACTTGCCAGAGTAAAAAGTTTGAGCACAATCCCTTCCGAGACGCTGGCTTGCTGTGGTTTACATATGGATTATGTAATAGCCCCCGTATTTTCATTTACAAATTTGTATAGTCAATGATTTTTTTTTTTCAATCCATCCTGGTTTATTCACTAAAAATGTCACCTATTTGCTGTTTTCATGATTAGGCCAACACAATTAAATAGGGTTTAGGTTTTTTGTATTGGGTTCAAAATGTTATCATTGTAAAACTGATTTTACTTCGGTGTTTAATACAATATAATAAATACAAATTAGGCACTGTCGTTATATAAATACGTTAAAAAACAATCAAAAAATCAATGAAAAAACATTGCTGCATGCTGAAGCCTGGTCTCATGAGGAAAGCAGGGAGTGATATGCCGATGTCCCGTGTGACACCACAAACCCCCAAAGTTGTTGTTGCAAAAATCCAAAGAAAAAAAAAAAGCGAATTCCTTGATCCTTGTGACCGGAAGTCTTGGGAGGTAAGATGTCATCTCTTGTGATTTACGTATGTTCGGCTTGACTCCATTCATGCGGGTGGTCCATTAGTTTGAATAATTACTGTAAAACTCCCTGCCCAAAACCACAAAATTGAATGATGAGGTCTGTAAATTTAAGGTGAATTCTAAATTGTGTGTTACTTCAGCATCATTTGACTTTAGAGGGGTCCACTATATCGTGACAAAGCGACCGACTTTCACCCGGCTGCCTCCGTTACTCCTTCATGTGTGTTTACTTCTGCATATTAAATGACATTCACATGTTTCTCCATGCAGCTTTCTCTGCCGGAAGCAACAGAACAGTCCAACTTGAAGGCGTTGCTGAGGTGGAGAAGACTGTCCGACGAGTTGCAGAATTCAGGAGAGGAACTTCAAATCCTCAGGTGCGTCTCCCATGCCTTGGAACATCTCCATCTATTACCGTACATGAACTATCGTGAACTGGTACTGATAATATGGCGGATGAAGACTGTAGCTCCATGTTTTAAGAAGATACAGACACCAACTCTCAACCACTTGAGTTCTATTAAACCACGATAATAACGTTGCATATCCTTCTAGTATTTTTCCTTAATATTACATGACAGTAATGGGATCTCTTACTTTCTGAATGTTCTTCTGTTTCCATGCCATTGTCATACTGAGCAGAATAAAGCTGCCCCGAAGAGTTGTGCTGTAGCCTGGACTTAGCCCAACTTGACATCGCTGATGTCACTTCTTTAGAAAAAAAAAAGTTGAGTTGAGACTGAACATCATCTGCTGGTTGCAGCCAAATAGTGCACTCCATCTTGACTCGGTTTCTCGACAGAATTCTGAATTGATGCCCTTCCTAGTATGTACAGTCCGGTTGATTCAAATAAAGCTTAGTTTACATTGAAATAAGAAAGACTTGGGAAACTACACAACCACTACACATTCTTGTGCTCTTCATTGTTGAACTCAGCCTTTGTCTGCAGACATACCGGTATGTGAGTGTACTAAAAGCATTCCAGAGCTACAGGTGTGGCTGCGGAGGACAGTATATTATCCAGGTGCGGTGTACTGTCATGTTCTTTAGAAATGCTTAGTGCGGCCAACACGAAGGCACGCATGCACGCACATGCACACGCACACGTACACAAAAACAGAATCTGTTCGTGTGACATCATGACCCACACCCTGTTTGTTTTAACCAGGGTGGAATCACCAGTGCCATCAGTGGATTATACTGTCTATGGAACACCTCTGCCTGGGGTTAACTGTTTCAGGGTGGGAATATTTTACCCCACAACTTTGATTAACCCACTCTTACAGCATATTATGTTTTTGACATTTACAATTACGATAAGCGATAATACAGTGTGCAGTAACATGTCAGCCCCTTATTGATTTTTGTTGTGCTTCTGTTGGCATTCACTTCAATTGTGTCACTTTTCAAATAATGTGCTGTCAGAGCATAATGAAAACAGTTAAGTAGTCAATTTTACCCTCTGCTGAGCAGTGTTTTATTGCAAAGACCAAGTGATATCAGCCCCTTTTACGCTGCCTGTTAAAGCTACGAATTGTACCAGCTTTTTTTTACATGTCAATAAATCGGGGGGAGAGAGTATATTACTTTTGGAGATATTTCAGGAGGTAGTTGTCACCCATGTAAAAGAGGTTACTGTGGTAAGGGGAATAGTGGGACACAGGTGTGAAGTTCAACACCTCACACTCATTTCTCCATCCCGCTATCTGACAAATGGCGACTATTAGCGGCTATTTTGGACAGTGTTGCGAAGATTACCAACTGTTTCCCACCTTTTTGCCATTGTTTGAGAACCTTTGGCACCGTTTGCCAACTCCTGGAGTAGCAGCCGAATCTATGGACCCAACCCAATGAATACGTGCGCAAACCTTCCCCAGCCTTCAGTTATCTGCTGTCCACTGTCCACGATGGATTTGTGTAACTCATAAAATTTAACACAGAAAACTTACAATTTGGTGCAGTGCCCTTTGTCTTCAAAATTCAATTTCACCACTCCCTTTTGTCGTGTTCTTTAGTTGAACAAAATACTGTGGGACAACTGCGCGCTGTAGACGATAGTCTTTACTGAACCGCTTTTAACAGCACATCTTGCGTCACTGCGTTGGGTCCGTGACAAAAGATCAAAGACCAAAGCCACTGTTAGCAAGCCAATTGAGTTTCAAGAACATTTTGAACTGTTCAAAACGTCATTGCAACAAGAAAAACTGTTTGCGACAAGTAAAACCCTTTGCAAACATGTTTGCAACCTTTTACGAACCCTGACGAAACACAAGAGTCACAACGTTCGCAAGCGTTCCCCGCTCAGTGAGATAAGGGCTTCAAGTCGAAGTCGACCCCCAAATGTTTTTGCAATAATATATTTTATGCGCCTTCAATAGTCTAAACATGGCATTCTGATTAATATCGCATTTGTAGAATACGAATCAAGCAGCAAATTCCTCCTGTTTTTAGCCATCTCAGGGCGGAGCCATTTTGTCACTTTCTATCGACTGAAAATGACATCACAATTGCTCAGGGCTTCGGCAACGCCCGATCACGGCTCACCTGTTTTCTGAATCCGAGCCACGATTAGTCGTTGGCTGAGCTCTGAGCAACTGTGATGTCATTTTCAGTCGACTGCTAGTAGCAAAATGGCCGCCCCCCGAGATGGACAAAAACGGGTGGATTTTACCGCTTAACTCATATTCCACAAACACAATATTAATCAGAATGCCGTGTTTTGACCAGTGGGCCGGCATAGGATACATTCTTGTAAAGAAAAGTCTTGAGTAGACTTCCAATTTAAGGCAGCATGGTGCAGCTGTAGGTAGCACATGTGGGGGTTCAGATAAAGATCCACTTTAAAGGCCTTGCCCTTCCAGTGCATATTGTCCCTGTGCTTGCATGTTTTTGCTCTGGTTACATATCCCGTCTCTCGCTGCTGTGATAGTCTCCAGCTCCCCTGCTGCCCTAATGAGGGCAATCGCTGTGGAGAGTGCATGGGTTTGTTTTGTGAGTTGAAGAGTTTTACCGTGCGATTGAATGAGCAAAGGGTTAAACTTAAGAGTAGTGACTATCTGGCAGTCCTCATCAGGGCGCTCCCCTATGAGACAGACAGACACACGGGTGATTAGCAGGATCAGGATTAGGTTTCTCCGCAGCTGACAGGCTTGAATAAACAACACCAAAAAAAGCCATCATCAGGAATTCACTCATGCATACTCCTTTATCTTGTGTACGTCACGGCTGATTGTCCGACAAAAGATTCACTTACATGGCCCAGCCCTAGCCATGAATGGAACACAAGGGTCACAAGAAGGTTGGAGAGAGACAACATGTCGCCCATCGATTTTGCTTCCAGCACTGTCTTCCCATTCACTGTGTCCACATCGCAACTGCGTGGCAACAGGACACAAACACACACACAGCGGCTAGCACAGGCCGCTGAGCAAAGGTTGAACAGAATGCCGCGAGGGGCAAAGAATGAGAAGCGCGGCGAGATCCGCCAGCAGTTCTACGCTCACGAAGGCTAAACGTCGGGTCGTGCTGTCCAAGTTCAGTGGGTCACAATCGACAGCCGCTCGTCCAGCAGCGGGCGGCCGGTGGCCAGTGTTTATCAGTGCCTTTCAGATGAGTTATATTTAGGGTGGCCCAGGCCAGACACCATTCTGCCTGCTGATTTACTGGGCTGCTGGGAGCACTGCTCTACCTTATCCGGTTTCCACAGTCAACCCAGTGTAATTTGTCAGGATATGGCTTGCGGTGCTATAAACCTCTCAAGTGTGTGCGTGTGTGTGTGCGTGCGCGCGCGTGGGTCAGTGGGTGTGTGCCTGTGCACGTGTGTCCCTTTGACATTAAGTTCTGTCAGTAATAGCTCCTTATTTCCTCCCGCGCTTTCCCTTGGTCGCTCAATCTCAGACACACTCAGGTAGGTGTATGCGTGGCTAGACGCACACAAGAATGGACTCACACCCGCCCTCTCGCACATATGGCCTACGAGGCAGATAAGAGAAGCATTTATTCTGAAATACACGCCCCCTATTGTGCGATTCTCCAAGGCAGAGAGCGGTGATTCCTCCTAAAGCGGCAGTAAATCATCTGCGACAAAAGAGAGACAGGGATTTACACGTCCGTACATGCCAGGTCTGGACAGTGGCAAGGGCAAAGATCCTTTGTGTAAGACGCCAGTGATGGATACATTTATATTATTTATTTTTTTGTCCGTGCCGGTGTGTTTGCCACGCAAATCTCGTAGGAATACAGTTTCTGTCATTGTATTTGTCCCATTCCTCAGTTCCTCTTTGGCTCCGTAATCCCTTGCCTGACACTCATTTTCCACATAAATTCCACTCACACTTGCTGTATGATTTCCCAGGGATAGTGCATATCCTGCTGCCCACCCCAAAAAAATAAAAAAAAAGGTCTGTTTCATCTTATCAGCAGTAGCAGACACATCGACACGCCGGGTATGGGAGTGGACGGACAGCAAGTCAAACCTATGATAAGTGATTCAAATATCATGCAAATTCTTTCAACGTTCACTGCTTCAACATTACTGTGATTTTTTATTTTTTTTTTAAACCCAAATCAGGTCACTCGGTGTCATTTATGTGACAGACGCAAACGCATACATGGAGTCGAACGCCCTCAGATGCATGATGAAAGTCCCTCGCAAGAGTTGTCCGGTCAAATTTAGAAATTCCAGGAAGCTGATGACTTCCTCTCTCAGTCCACCGAGCAAACCAAACATTCCTAGCTATCTCCCATTCTCCGTTTCTCCCACGTCCTCCTCCGCTCGCCCTCAGACTTAATTGACTTCATGTGGCTTAACCTTTCTGTTCAATGTGCAGGGCCGACAATTTGATACCAAGTGAAGCAATTAAAGGTTAAGGTGGACATAATGCAATTGTACATTTTCGTCATTTGAATGGTTTAATGCTGTGTATGCCAAGATATATTTTACTCCTTGGCAACAACCAGTCGAAGCCCCACGCCCAACTAGGTTACTGCCTGGGCGGGCTGCACACCAATTCTAAATAGAAAAACTAGTTTGTTGCTTACAAATTGCCGTACAAATTGCTATAAAAATAATAAATCAATGTTGTTTTTGACTATTAACAATTGACATCCTATCAGTTGGGTTATATTTTTTTTTAGACAAAATGACTGTCAGTATAGCGCGACGTACCAAATAGTTCGCTGCCTAAATCGGTTGCAATCAATTTGTCAGTTTCTGCTTTCGGGAAATGTGAACAATTATCACCATTATCAGTGGAGATACAGTATGCTCTTTTGCTGTTACTTTTTAAACTAATGAAGGGGCATATTTCACTTCTTGCCAGCAATGAGCCGAGTCTAAAAATACATCTAATTGGCTGCCTAAACAGGTTGCAGAATAAATCAAAATGAAAAATAACGGAACAAATGAAAGTTGTACGGAATTGAATTTTTAAGGATATAATGACTGCAGCCCAAGGATGATGTACCAACTAGTTGGCAGCCTGAATGGGTTGTAGTGAATTTGTCAATTTTTGTTTGTAGTGAAATTACAATGATGTATCTTTGGAGTTATGTAATTAAGTCTTGAAGTAGGAGGCATGTTTCACTCCTTTTATAGTGATGAGCAAGTCATAAAATCCCAAATAATTTGCTGCCTAAACTGGTCGGAGAATAAATTTGAATGAAAAGTAAAGATTAAATAAATGAGTCTTTTTTTTTTTAATCAAGAATTTGTTCTTTCACTGGGGTTATATTTTTAAGACACAATGACTGACAACCAGGGATACAGTACCCACTACTTGGCTGCCAAATGGGTAGCAATCAATATGCCAACTTTTGCTTGTTGTGAAATTTCAGCAGTGATATAAGTGGAGTTGTGCAGTTGAACCAGCTGGCATATTTTAGAGGGTAACTAGTTGGCTTCCTAATTGAGTTGCAGAACAAGTAAATGGTAAATGGGCTGTCACTTGTATAGCGCTTTTCTACCTTTGATACTCACACTGCGCTTCACACCGTACCTCATCTACGTACTGATGACGCAGCATCAGGAGCAATTGGGGGTTCAGTATAGTGTACTTTGACATGGTCACAATGGCGGGCGATCGAACCCACAACCTCCCGGTTGGGAAACGACCACTCTAACACTGAGCCATGACCCACCCTCCCCCCCAACAAAACATAACCAGTAACAAAACGTAACTAGAATATATTATTGTATTAATTGCATCTTCAGTTACATCATTATTGATTATGATGTCTTTAAGAAATGGAGGACTGTAATAATGATAATGCATCATGTATATAGCGCTTTTCTGGACATACTACATCACTGCTTGGGAAACCAGCAAAGGGTCCATTCTCGGCTAGTTGGCTGCCTAAATGGGATGCAGAAAATATTGAAACTGATAGTTCTGATAAGTTCTTTAATATTTTCCTTATTCAAATTCCTTTAAAATAAATTTGTACAAACAATTAAGTAATATATTAATATATAATTATTTGAACATTATTATTTTTTTTTTTTTCAAAATCAGAAATCACTAAACTAAATCCAGATGCCCAATCCCCTAAATTAGGGCTTCCTGTGCGCAACCATGTGACTTAGACACATGTTTTTGGACTCCCGCGTCTGCCTCTGTGTTTATTTGACATCCCTGTCATGATGTGGAAAAGTGGTAGCTGGTGATGAGGGGGCGTATTGATTGGTGGGCCAGGCGCCTGCCGCATCGATTTGTCAGCAGGGCCATCCTTCAAGGCCTTCCTATTGGCACACTGAGTTAATCTGCTCAGCCAGATCAATACAGGCTAACTGGAACTATCATTGCACAGCCTCCCACGTCACTCACCTGTTTGCCTGGGATTTATCGGGTTTGCAGGTGTTTGTTTATATTTTTTATGGGGGAACAAGGAATGATTTGTATCTGTGTAACAGAGAAGTCCGGCTCTGGCTTCTCCTATGCATGCTCAGGGTTGGATTTCTTGAATTATTTCTTCCCCTGGTGAGTCACGGGCAGCGTTTTGCTATGAGGTCATATAAACATTGTATAGTGTGCTTTTATGAATTTGCGGGTGCCTCGGGCAAAGCATGGCGGCAAGGTGTTAACCACTGAAAGGACGGGCTGAGTCGTTGAATTTAATGCTGCTGACATTGTATTTTTACTCGGTGTGATTCCCCACCCACCACCACCACAACACACATATTTCTGGAATACGTCCATGCCTCGCTTGTTGTTGTTGTTGTGCTATATTCATTGTGAAGGTGATTGTTTGTCGCTCTGTTTGTCCCTCTGCAGACCCAACATGGGCCAAACAGGCCAGGTCAGTGAGTCTGGCTCCTCCACAGTAAAACATGCCCTCAACCCAGAAAAATCCTTCCTGCAAGTCCACTACCTCAAGGTGAGATCATTGGAAAATAGGACACAAGGATTGGAAAAATAGTTGAACTAAGATGTATCGCCCAAAACGACAGCATCAAGATGTTACTGCACAGTGGAGAAAATATATATCTTTATTTTGTTATCATGCCTTGTTATTATACTGGTCCGTGTGTCTTCTTGGCGTTTGTAAGTCTAACTTACAGATGGGTGAACGAACTCTTGGCTAGCACAGTGGATCAGTGGGTTAAGTGGTTCCGGGGTTTGATTTCTCTCTCATCATCTGTGGAAAGTGATTCATCTCAGGGAGCCGTGCCATTTCCAGCATGAGTTAAATACAGGGGCTTATTCTCGTGACAATTTAGTAGGATTTATGTAACAAACGCCGTATTTGGTAAAGTAAAACTTTGGTTGTCTCAATTGACGCTCAATTTCAACCGATGTTTCTCAAGTCTTTTCAGACAATGGACCACTTTTTTGATTAAAACAAAACAAAACAAACATACTTGTCAACCAACATATTGCCAAAGAAGCCTCGCAACGCCAACTCCATGTGTATATAATATTACACATTATTTCCGAATGGCTGCTGTCACATGAACGGAAATCGGCGATGTATGGCGTACATGTTTGAAAAGGTGTTTCCACCTGTACAAATAACGCCGAAATTGTACAACTTAGCGGGTATGAGTTTAAAAAAAAAAAAGGGAAGAAAAACAGCATGTTTGTTGCACTATTGTATTGTCAGAGAAAGAAAACTATTTTCAACACTTAATATTGGACAATGATTGGTAAAATAAATAAATGAAAAAAACTACATGGGGACTGACCAATTTAATCAATTGTAAAGAAAAAATGTAATTGACCAAATTTGGACATAATGTAGGAGGCTTCTGCTTTACAACATAATCATGGTTGTATGATTTTCGACCTCCGGAAATTTGTGATTTGTAAATGACTCAACATTTTTTTGTAGTTGCATAACCGGGTTTGTACCGCTTGTGATCAGTTCAATATTGTTTTCCTCAGATAGTGGTCATCCCTATAACAGATACCTTGTTGCTTGCAGTTTCACTCCATTTTGTTGTAAGCTCCAGTTTCACGCAACATTATATGGAATATAGCCGCAATACTGTATAATGTTACTTCAAAAGTTGAGTTGACCAAATGAAGGTGCATCCCCAATAGACAGCTCCCTCCTAATACACGCCTCTCAAATCTCCGATCAAGTAAATAAATAGCCCCCGACCACTACCTGCATAACTGTTAGATGTCGTTGAATCATTGCAGCGCGTACAGTTACTTTACCAATAAATGTTATTTGCTTGTGCCATCCCTTATAGGGCTACTTCCTCCTCATGTTCTTGGCCAGTCAAGTGGGAGACCAACAATTTATTCACTTCTTCAGATTATTTGTGAAGAAATACCACGGGCAACTCATTCTATCTCAGGTGAGCCTCCAGTTTAAGGACCTCATTTCCACTCGATGGCGTTAATTGGGAATCTTCATGGTGGCTCGCAGCTTCCTCCGCGCTTGTTAATCAAATCTCAGCTCCGATTTGAACCGTTTAATGTGACCCGTCCTCCCAGGCGCTATGTTATTTCCATAAATTAATTGGATGCTGATGCGTTCCAAGCTTGACTGCCACTGTGTTACAATAGTTTTTTCCCCCCCAAATTGATGACCGCACATCAGCTTAGCGACATGTGTTTATTGAGCAACCACACCTGTTTGAATGCCATTGTGTGTGTTTGTGATACATTCCACCTGGCCGCTGTTGTCTTCTCGCTAAGTAATGGCTCTAATCCAAACAGATTGGCATCAAACACCTAACTAAGGTCTTCCGCACTCTCTTACACACCTCCCCTAATGCCTCCATTTCTATCGATCATTGTTCGACAGGATTTCCTGCAAATGCTGCTTTCTACCTTTCCTGACCTTGCGAGGTATGTACTGTGCATCAGGTGCTTATGGGGAATGCTTACTTTCATGAATAATTGACTCAGAGACACAAGGCTTTATGTGTCTGGGTGGGCTTAAGTACTGGCTGGTTTCAACGAAATATGTCCTCATCGGCTACAATTTAAGGCACACCTTAACAATGTCTGGTTGTCCAACTTTTTCGTCCCAGGGCCCAAATAGACTAAAATATGTCGATGTATACAATACATACTTGATTGAAAAAAAAAACACAACAGACTCTTCCAGCACATTGACCTAGTTAGGTTTCCAGTATGTGTCTCACAGTTTTGAGGCTCTGCGTTTGGATCTCGGCTTGCATGTTCTCGCCAAGCTTGGAATGCATTTGCTTGCTCTGGGAACTCTGTAGGCATTCCCAAAACATGTATGTTAGGTTTGTTGAGGTTTTCATTGGCGTGAATGGGAGCATAAATGGTTATCTACAGGTGCAGTTCAATAATAGAAGAATATCGTTGAAAAGTCTATTAATTATGCACCTGTAGTATTAATTATGTAATATTGTAATTACTTGACATAGTGAATTTGGGGTTTTCCTTAACTGTATTATGAACATCAAACATAAATACAGTAAATAAATTGTGAAATAGTTAACACTTTGTTGTGACGCTACATAATGACTTCCACTTTTTGAATTTCCCATAATTTATCGCGATGCAGCTGTAAATGAGTTGCATTTACAGCCGACCAATCCAGGATACGCTATTGCCCAAAGTCATCCGAGATAGGCTCTTATATCCACAATAAAATGAATGGATGGATTTTTTTCCATGTCTAAATCAGTAAGCGGCAGTGTGAGTTGTTAGGATGTTTGCCTCACAGTTCTGAGGTTTGAGATTCAACTCTCGATTGAATCTGGCCTTCCTGTGTACAATTTGCAAGTTCTTCTTCTACTTTGTCGGTTTTCTCCGGGTACTCAGACATCCTCCCACTTTCCAATAACATACATATTAGGTTAATTGATGACTCTAAATTGTCTATGGATGGTGAATGTTTTTGCCCAGCGATTGGCTGATGACCAGTCCAGGGTGTGCCCTGCTTCCATTTGGCCAAGGTCAACTGGGTTAGACTGAGGACAAGCGCGACAGTGAGTGGATCGCTGAGTAAATCAAAAGTTCTTTGCCAAGAAAATGTGTCCCCCGCGTGGTGATCAATAAAATGGCTGGCAGAATTGCGTTTTTGGTGACCCAATAAAAAAAAAAAGACCCATTTGAGTCTTAGGCACTCAGGCAGTATCAATCAAAACTGACCGTTATCCAAATGCGCGCATTTTTACATAGCTCATGCATTGGGGTGCAGTGCATTTACTGTATATGCATTGTCTTGAGTCACTGAACTTATGATTTGGAGCAGAACTTAGTGTCAGGAGAGTCTGGCTGGATTTGGCCTTGATTCTCATCGATTCCGCTCAGTGAAGGCCGGGCCCCAACATCAATCGTTGTAAGCACAAGTCTCATCCACTCCAGTATTAACTGAAGTGTAAAAGGACAAGCGCTCCTCCCGCTCTCCTCCTCTCTAATTTTCAGCCTCCTCTCTGGCGCTGGCTTAATCACTCAATTCTCTATTTCTCATGATTGCCTCATTAACCTCTCCCACTGCCCGTCTCCCTCTTCCTCGTCCGGCCCCGCTTACTTGCATCCGTCTGCTTGTGGCGCTCGCCTCACCGGCCTTCAGCACCATTGTGTCCGCGCTCGGCGTTGTTGTTTTTTTCTCTGTCTCTCCCATGTGCCTGGCTGATGAGGAGAGATTGATTGAATTAAACAAAGGAAGTTGGGGATGGTCAATATTTGGGTCTGATGCCTCTTCCAGTAAACAGCACACTAGAAGAGACACATTGGGGATGCGAGTGGGCACTCACTGCATTCATGTTACAGACCTTCCCTGCGGTGTACGCCTCTTATCCGAACATAAAAAAATAAAGAGCGGAACATAAAATGAAACGGGGGGGGGAACACACACATTAAAATAAGTCACTGACTACTACTGAGAATGCAGTCAGTCTATCCAAAAGGCTTGGTGATTAACTGAGGCAATCACTGTTTATATACAACATGAAAACAACTGGCTGCTCTCATCAAGAATAATCTGTATTCATCCATTTCCTATACTGCTTGTCCACATGAGGATCACAGGGTGAGCTTGGACCTCTCCCAATTGACGTGGAGCGAAAGGCAGAGTATACCTGACCGAATGCATATTCGCACCTTTGTTTGATTTAGAGTCTTCTGTGAAAGGACAGCAACTCAAACCCAAAACCTCAGAACTGAGCTAGACGTGCTAACCGCTGGTTTGTCATGCTTCTGGTAATATTTTGCAGCTATTTTTGACACATACCGGATTTCTTCAACTAGTGGGCCTGGGCATGTTTTTTTAAGCAACTAAAAAGAGTATTTGGCATTTATTTTTCCATGGAAACCCTGTTGAAATATGGCATTTATTTGAGAGAGGAAGCCTTTTGTTAGATACTGCAAATGCTTGTGTCACAGGTGTTTCAGTAAGAATGGAGTTTGTAACTGTCATAGATTAGTGGTTTCTGTTTGTGCATCCTTTTATTCTAAATTCCCATGAGTAATGCAATATGCTTGGAGGGGGAACGGATTGTTCCCTCATACTCGTAGGTACTATATATACACTAAAATGATTTATCTGGATAAGCGTTCACTTTTCAACGATATAACTTAAAAGATTGCATCTCTTCTAGTATTTAGTTTGGGGTTTTTTTTTTCACCACTGGCATACGTCTGTGAAAAAACTTCAAAGAACACTCAGCTGCTAGTTAAGCTAACCGCTAGCCTGCAATTACGAGACACTACGGTCGCTGCTGGCGTCAGAGATGATGGAACAGCGCGGGTTCTCCGCCAGGCTCTTGCACGAGTTGTCTCACCCCCACTGAGCCTAAACATCTGGGACATTTTTCAGAAATGTTTAGCAGAAGTCTTAAATAACCGCCTGCTTGTCTGCAGTGAGCGACAACGTCGCACAAGGTACTGCTCACAAGGTTGGTCGTTAAAGGTGGGCCAGTGAAAATTTGTGACAGTATGAGCTTATGAGAGTTTGACTTTTAAACAAAAATTAGCCAAATGTAGCATAAAGGAAAATGTGTGCTGGGTTATTTTTTTCTCTTTCTCTTCTTTCTCTCGAAAATGTAGAAAACTAAGGCGTTAGCCACCGTTTAGAGACCTATGTGACTTCCAAATAAGAGTCTCTTTTGGCCCTAACCCTTCAAATATCTGCTAGATAGATGAGGTTGAAAGGAATTTCACCTTTCAGCATAACAATTACCGAGTAATGATTTTATTTGGCAAAAATGTAAATTTTGGAATGAACCAGCCAGAGCCCTGACCTAAATGTAATGGAAAATTTGTGGGGTGAAGAGTTGCCGTCGCAATAGGACACATTCTTAGGGATCTTGCAAGGAAGCGTGCTTTCAATTTAATTCATTTGTGCAGGTTATCATTTACATGTTGTTAAATAGGTGTAGCGTTATCTCATTCTTTTACATATTAAATGTTTTTTTTTAATATTTACCGTTTGTGTGTTTATTTTCAACTCCAAAGGTTTGCCATAAAAGTTTAATTGGAAAATAAGTGATTTCATGGCTTCACCAACACACATTAATGTGCTATAAATGAGTCATCCTAGCCAAGTGTGGAACTCCCCTCAAGCCCAGACTAGGAATAATGATGTGGAAATATGTTCTATTTACCACGATCCTTTGTGTGTACTTTGTATTCTTGCAGAATTACAAACCACTCTTGGAATGTTTGCGTTCACATTTCTGTTTATTAAGCATTGGGGTCACAGCTTGTCTGCTGTGACTTCCTAGGCTGCACGTGCCTCCTGTTTACTCTCCCGGAATACATTCAAATTCACCTCATTGTTTTGACATGCCTCTGTGGGTGCGCCCCACGTTTTTTGTTTAAAGTGTTGGCGCAAACCCCAAATCTGCTGTTAACCTAAGAATTTAATTCCCACCGCCTAGGCTTCATTGGGTGGATTTGGGCAATGACACTTATTGCCTCAATAATAATACGGAACATACTAACTCTCCTGCCATTGTGTTGTAGGAAAGGCCTAACCCTCGACACTATTTATGCCGACTGGCTGGATCGACCAGGGATTCCCAAGGTGAGGTTGTCTTGCGTTCATTTTAGTATTAACGTCCAACTTTTAATTGGATCATTGCGGCTAGGCTGTGTCTGCACCACACATGTAATGTTTCTCTGTCGTCTCACATAAATCACTTCACTTATGTTCTTACTCCTTCCAAGTACATGAGGAGCAGCAAGTCACATGTGTCTTATTATGCCATTATTGCGATGCGTGGCAAATGCATGCGAAGGTCAATAATCTCAGCCTGCTCTGAACTGATAGAAGTTTATGGATTATCTTTTTTTTTTATGTACACCTGCTATTTGTATTGGGAAAAAGTGAAAAAGTTTTAGTTTAGTTTTAATTGTGACGAGAGAGACGAGACAAAACAAGTAGAATGCAGAAGAAGCAAGTCGAATTTACAAGAGCCAAGACGAAATTGAAAGACAAAAGTGAGAACAAGGGACACAGACCCAAAATGGCACAAGATTGAGCAAAAGTAGACAAAAATGCAATACTAAAGGAGGAAATAGTGGAAAATCGCCAAAATTAAAAGAGAAAATGCCAAAAGGAGATTTTCAGTCACCCGTCAGCTGACATTCACTGAATTTTTATGCATCGTGCGGAAAAATAAAATGTGATATACAAGCACCTGGGATGTCAACATAGCAATGTCCTTGCCCCTTGCATCTATGAGATGCAGCTCACCACATGCTTCTCATTAAAGTGGAAGTCAACGCAAACATTTTTTTTCAAGAATATGTTCTATGCAAGCCCACTAATTTAAACAGGGCATTCTGATAAATATTGCATTCGTGGAATAAGTGTTAATCCACTCGTTTTTAGCCATCTCTGGGGGTGGCCATATTGTTTTCTGTTGACTGAAAATGACATCACAACTGCTCACAACGACCAATCATTGCTCAGATTCAGAAATCAGGTCAGCCGTGATTGGTCGTTGTGAGCAGTCGTGATGTCATTTTTAGTCGACAGAAGACAAAATGGCCGCCCCCAGAGATGGCTAAAAACGAGTGCATTTTGCTGCTTAACTTATATTCCACAAACGTAAAATGAATCATAACGCCGTGTTTTAACTAGTGAGCCAGCTAGGAACATATTCTTGAAAAAAATAGGTTTGTGTTGACTTCCACTTTAAGCATTTCTTGCCATGTATGGCAAATGCATCCCGAGGCCAGCCAATCTTTGTGCACTGAAAAGGAAGCAGTACTATTATTATTCCAAAAACAGCAGGAGAAACTTTCCAAATTAGCAGAAAAGTTGGGAACTTGACAATAATTGTAACAAAATGTAATGAGACAAAAACAAGTCAAATGCAGAAGAAGCAAGTCAAAAATGTCAAGAGAGTTAAAAGGAGAAGTTGATATGTAGAAAATTTGATCCGAGAAGACCTACACTGATGTGAAGTAGGCCAAAAGTAGAGGAACACAAAGAGACAGATGGGCAAATTTACAGGAAATCGAGAAATAATGCAAAAATAAGTAGTCTTCATAGTACTCCTTTTGCTAAAGTTCAAACCACAGTTCTGTTTTGTTTGCACATTTTCTAATTTATTGCAATGCATGGCAAATGCAAGCCTAAGCCTTTGTGTATTGGTGTATGAGCATTTGCACATAAATTATAAAAAAAAGGGTTTAAGTTTCCCTTTTATTTACTATATGATGGCCACTTTGTGTTTACTGGGGGCTGTGACATCATCGCGCATGTGGTGAATATTGCACATATCAATCATCCTAGTCGGTGAATCAATGTGGGAGTGAGGGGCTCCATTTATCATCAACAAATGAAGTCACACACGGTTCCATTGGACCGTCATCTAAATCAAACTGCCTGTGGTCTAAATCACGAAAATTTGGTGGATTGACTTTAAATGATTGTAGTAATGAAACTCATCTCTTACATTAGCGGGGACACTTAAGAATGATGCGTGATTATTCATCAAGCGGCGTCATTTTTGGCTACGTCACTTTCCTAATCAATCCTTGTTCGCCGTGTGTTCAATTGTCTTTTTTCCCCCCTTCACGATGACTCATCTTAATCAGCAGTGTATGCATGTTTGTGTTGCTGTCTGGGTGGGAGCCTTCATTTTGGAGATGATGTAACAGGAGCCCTCAGGTTCCGCCGGGTGGGGGAAGCAGACTTCTGTTTTGTCGTACCTGATTGGCCTGCAGCAGAGGCCTTTTTTCTCGTGTTTGATGTGCCAGTCACCGCCTAATCAGATCGGCCCCATCGATCCGAACCTTTTACGAATGCACACGCTTGTGTATGCTGTGTACACGGGACACAAATATGCTGAAAAAAGAAAGAAAGCAAAGAAAAATGTTTTCTGACTCGCTCGTGTTTGCCTCACGTCCACGGGGTTCTCCACAGAGGCTTGAGTTAGGGAAAGGCAGGAAATATTAAACAATGCCATTTAGTTGTCCCGCAGCTAGAGAACGGGAATGGAAAGACAAGTTCCGGCTTATTTTGAACACCCCAACAGATGACTAAGCAGTCTCTTTGGGAGGATGCATGTAGGCTGAGGTACTTTGTTTAAATAAAGATATGGCCCACGATTCACAAGGGCTGCTCGTTCAGCCAACGTTCCCCATTTCATACTTGTATTTTTATATATTTGCCACTGCTTAGAGTAGAACTTGCTGATCTAAAAAAAAAAAAAAAAAAAGGGTTATAATAGCTTTGAATATAGATGACATAACGCAAGTTTTTTTGTGAGACACTTGAAGCTGCCAGCTACTCGTGAGTCCTTTATGTGCTCGCCTTTCTGAAACAATATTAAACAATTTTAGTGGTATACTGTATTTTCATGTCAAGTGAAATTGGAGTTTGAAGAAAAATAAGGGCTTTAAAGTTAACCCCCGTCTGGAGAGAGGAGAGTCGTTCCAGACACAACCACAATAGATGAGAATCCGCCATATGGAGAGACCATAAAAAGCTTTTTGAGGGGTACTTTTACCCCTCCTACACACCTTAAACACATTTAATCTTGTTGAAAAACATTTAAACATAAACACACTACAAATACAAAACAAACTAATTGCAAACTGAAGTATATCGTCCGTGTACATGTATGTGCCTTTAAAAGGCGGGGCCTGGTTGAGTGGTATGTGAGTGTTCGCGTTTGGCTGTGAGGTGTGGCTCACAGCAGCTCCTGTGTAAGTGTGCTCGTTATTGTTGACTGTTCCTGGCATTCAATCAATGACTGAAAAGTGCATCAGTGACTGTGGCTCTCCTTCTCACATGAGAAGTTGTCAAGTAACGATACTGTAAAAACTCATTATAAAACAATTACTAATAAAATGCAATCCCAGGAACATAAACATAGAGCACACAATGCTCATCAGAGTCTGCTGGAATCTGCGTTTTAAATCGCCGTCCCCACATAATTTTGTTTTCGTTTATTTGTCAGGGACCACGAACAGAAAACATTACACTCATGAATAGAGATAGGCTCTGCCAAATTATACCTTTGAAGCTAGCTCATTTCCATCTGCAGTCCCTGTAGTACATATGAAAGAAAATTAGGAAAAGAGCAGAAAATTTTAGTTGATAATAATAATACATTTTATCTAAAGGAGCTTTTTTGGTGCTCAAGGACACTGTACAATATATTACATTACGTTAAATAAAACAACAATAAAAAGTGCAATCAAAGAAATGACTTAAAAACAACAGAAAGAGGCAGATCAAATAGCATTATGTTGCCTAGACCGTTTTGAACAGGTGTTTACCCGTTAAGAGATTAGAAGCAGGCAAATCTTCTACACATATGTACAGTATACATATAAATTGCATAATTCACACCAGAGGTGGGTATTTTACTAAATTTTGTTTGTCCGTCAGCGTCCAAGGTACCCATCCGTCATTTGTCAGTCTGTCATTTTTCGTAACGGACTGAATTGTAATCGTCAGTTAAGTCGCTCAGAAGTCTGTCCCCAAAAACCGTCAGAAAAACGGGCGTTTAATTCGTCAGTTACGGATGCTGTTAGTGACGATTACACTGACGGATGAAAACTCACTTCGGTCATTCGTCAGTCCGTCATTTTTAAAAGATGTGCCGTCAAACGTCAGCAAAACGTCCACCCGTCAGTCTGACCGAATGCCCACCTCTGAGTCAAACTTATACGATAACAAAATACATCACTCGGATTGACGGGCAACCGGTTGTGTGCTGATACACTGCCTGCTACCCAAAGTCAAATGTGAGCCCAGCTCACCTGTGACCCTGAGAAAAAGATTTCACCGCGATATATTCCTAGTGAAAGTGGAAATAAAAATGTGAATCTTATTTGTAACACAGCATGAAACTATTTGACACCCACCAAAAAAAAAAAAAAATCGTGATATTATAGGTTATAAAAAATGAGGTTAAAGTGAGGTGAGCCAGATAAGATGATGGCTGAGAGGTGTAAATCCAGATGATATCGATTGACTGGAGGAGACACTACGCAGACCGGGGCGGTGGGGGGGACTCGCAAAGAGGTAGACAAAAGCCTTGCTATTCGTGGAATGGCAGCGGGGATCAAGGCTGCAAAAAGAGCTATGTGTGGTATCCCGTTACACAATGCCAATTTACTGCCTCAGCACTCACTGGCTTCTCCGCAGCCCACTCTGACAACTTCCTCTCTGAGCCGCTCTCCATCTTTGCCTGCCACGCTATTTCTGCTAGAGTAGCTTTGTGTCATACACACTGAGGCATGCACTCATAGTATTGAACTTAGTCTGTGGCCAATGGCGATACAACAGGCTGAATCACGACTGAGCCTTTGTGGAAACGTGCGCGTGCGAGTGCTGTCCTGCATTATAAACGCTTCCTTATGCTCTCGCGCGTCTGCGCGGGCGACAACTGCCACATTGCCTCACGTGACCGACGCGTTGTGCTGTGCGACATTGTTGGCGACCGGTCTGCAACGCATGCCGCGCGCACGTCAGAAATTGTTGCTGCGTAGACGACGACGACGCACGCATTCTCTCTGCTGATTGGTCCGTTATGTCACACGGTGCGATAACGTACACCTTTCCCCCGGCTCAGTAATTTGAGGGGAATTTATTTGTCGCCACGGAGGAGCGGATCCACCACGCAGCTTGTTGCTGCTGCGAAGAAAACTATTTTGGCAGCGGCGTGGGTGTTATGTCACTTATGAAAAGAAGCCTACACACGCACGTACCACCTTCGCCGCCACCTTCCTGATTGAGTTCGCGATACAATTAAATGCATCATCTAGTCATCTAGGTCCCTTTGTCGCATCAGGCACGATATCAATCGTCTTTTTGATCGTTGTTCTTCAGTAAAAACGCCGACTGGAATTGGCCATAAAAGGCAGAGGGAATTCCGCCCTCCGGTGTCCTCGTCAGTTTCAGCCGTAGCGACACCCCGCGACTTGGAGTGAAACTGCAACACATTTTCAAAACAATACGTGTATAAAGGCAAGCTGCGCGCGGCATTGCCGTAGTGACGTGCTCGCAGACGTTGTCCGCGATAGTATGAAGTAGTCTTTAGACAGCATTTTGGATTACCTCCACCATAGAGGTTTTGTTTTCTTTGCCGTGGATTTGTCACAGTTTGTACCGCTACTGTTACAAGGAATATTTTCACATTAACTGGTGTAACAATAAGTGTGTACCGTATTTTCCGGGCTATAAGCTGCACCGTTATATAAGCCGCACCCACTCTATTTTTAGAAAATGTGGGAAAAAAACCTTATATAAGCCGCACCTTTATACAAGCCACACCAATCTATGTTGAAAACTTTTATATTTACTGCATTTACAGAACGATTATGAACTTAAAATGTACATGTATGTACCTGAGTAGATTCTTGCCTAGCAGTGCCTTTTAACACTGCAGCAACGTTGCTGATTAAAACGGAACAGGACCAAGAGAAAATAAACATTGCATCGTCGTTTCACTGCCGGATGCCGTTCCAGTTTGTCAGCTAATGTCCACCAGACACCACCATCTATTGTTCTACTACATTCTACATATGCACCTGTCTTGTTTTATGTTAAGAAAGTCAGCCAATCTAACACACGACGACGTGCTAAATCAACAATAGCATTTCACATCGAAACAACAGAACATACGTAACATCAGCCAATCGCATTCATGTGCACTTCAGGGACCTCTCGGACAACATAAAATCAAAGAATTACAGCACCTAATGCAATAACCTAGTGTATAGCGCCCTCGCCTGTTGAACTCCTCCACCTGCAGTCACTTCCAGTTAATGGCAAATGTATTGCATTGAATTGTACTGTCATTCCGGTTAGAGCGCCCCGAGCGGTGGAAGAAAAATCCACAGAATAGCCGCACCAGACTATAAGCCGCTTGGCTCAAAACCTAGGGAAAAAGTCGCGGCTTATAGTCCGGAAAATACGGTACTCACAGTCAACACGCAGAGGGAGATTGCCGCTTGTGCTTGGGAGCCAAATCCCCAGTCCTAAACAATCATTATCCCCAATACATTCCATTCATATTTTGGGGTTATTTTTGACTGCTTGGTTTGTCCATATTGCATATATGATACGAGGACAGAGATGTGTGTAAAAGGGGTGGGTCTGAAGTCAGTAAAACTGAATACGGTCCAGTACTCTTTGCACGTTACAAAATACCCTCAAGGACCACGTTTTTGGGGTTTTACACTCAGACTACGCACTCGGGTAGAGTTAAAAATCACTTCGATATATATTCTGTACCCCAGTAATATGTTTGTTTGGCTCTTCCACTAACAAAGCGCAAAACTGTCTTTTAAATACAGGATACGAACTATTGGAATGTTTTGTGTGCAAAATCACGGAGATTACAAGCCGGGTTGCGGTCCTCCTTGCTACTCCTAAACAAGTCATACCTTAAGGATACAACAGCTCTCTACTTGAAATCACCACGAAAGGGAAAAAACACGAGAAAATGTTTTACCAACTTGCACTTTGCTAGGCTTGAAGATGTTAGTGCTTCACTTTATGCTGTTGATACATAAATGTGGCCGTAAAACGAAAATTCTTTAGTATGCCTTATTCAAGGTAAGAGCTTTAAGAACCATTACTTTTATACTTTCTAAGATACATGTTTTGTCCTCAGTATGCACTAAAATTCAGTCTTTTAGTGATAGTGAATAACAATTTCTTTTTAGCATTTGTTAAAGATAGTGTTCTTCACCAAATAAGTGAAAAGCGTGCTTGAACTAGTAATGTGTCCTCTCTTGCAGCGAGGCTGTCACAATGATGTCAAATGTCAGACTGTCTCACTTCATAGATGGATCCCACTTTACCCCTCAAAATCATTTCTGTGTAAGATTATTTGTTGATAAATATTTCTATTCAAAAGTAGTCAGAAAACCTGCCACATTATTTATTTATTTTTTCGCATGTGGTTGCAACTTCAATTTAAAATGGAAACTCTCAAATAACATCAAATCCCCTCTCGTTTATACAACTCCTTTCTTGTTTATTGAATGCCTTACAGTTATCTTTTTGAATAACGAGAGCAATCGCAGTCCTTCACTCATTGATTTTTGCGGGTTGAACTCTTGGTGGAGGTCCGGGCTGTGAGTGCTCCAATTGCGCGTTGATGTGGGGTCCACATCACTCTGGCATCAGTCCTGCTGAAAGCCTTAATAAGGTTAGAAAGTAAGTGGCGTGTGTTTGTGCTTGTTTAAATGTGTGCGCGCGTGAGTGTGTTTGTGTGTTGGTGGGGTTGTAGGTTGATGCGATCATTCCTTCTGATGTCAGATATTGCCTTTCATCCACTTCCTCCTCCAAAGAGTCAAGTCGCGAGTTTCCGTCCAAGAAGCGAGTGATTGCACTCCCACCCCCCCTCTCCCTCCCCATCCCCTCCTCCCTCCCCTTCCTGCTCACTCTCTCTCGCTTTCTCTCTCTCTCTCTCTCTCTCTCTCTGTGCACAGCATTCCACTCTGTCCCGATCACTCACAGCTCTTCTTCTCCTCTATCGTCCAGTGGCTGCACGAAAGGAGCGCCGTGTGGTCCGAGGCGACGCTAGTGGAGGAAGTCAAGCAGGAGGTAAGTCTTTATTTTCATCCTTTTTCTTCCACTCTCAACTGTTTCCCCATAGCTGGCATCTCTGCCACTATTTCCCTGCTTTCCCGTCTTCTTTTTCTCCGCGTCTGATAGCATCTTTCATCTTCACCTCTCATTTTCTTTCCGCTCTCCCACCCCGCGGTGGAGCGCCCGCCGCTCGTGCATCTGTTGCTTTGCTTTTCAGTCCGCGCCTCCTATCACATTCCCCCAGAAAGCGCCCGTGTGTTTCCCAAATGATTTTTTTTTTTTTTTCCCCCCACTCTCCTGCCAACTTCACCGTTTGTGGCAAATACTTGAGAATGACTCCGGCTGATGCCGCAGCCAAAAGTGCACATTCGAGACAGACTGTGTATCGCAGCTTCGTTTTTGCGGGCGCTCCAGGGCTCCACTTTCGCTATTAACTCTTTTGTCTCAGTCGTCTGTTTGTCTGGGTTATATATGGAGCGTGACGGAGCGCTGAGAGGTTGGAATTAATGTGTGTCTGCAAAAAAAAAAAAAAAAAAGAGAGAGCGAGCCAGGAGACGAGAGAGAGAGAGAGAGAGGGTGATTGTGCACTGTATGTTAAGTCAAGGCTAGTGGCTCACTGAGCGACTCTCTCAAATAAATCCCAGTGTGACTTTCCACTCCAGCGACATCACGCGCAGGTTAAGTGTTGTGCATTCCCTGTCTCCCTTCACTTCTCCCTTTTATTTTTTCATCCCCCCTAACCCCCCACCCCCCAACCCCCCGCTCCCTTTCGTTCTCATAGATCGCTCAGCGCTACTTTTTGGTGTTTTTGGCCACCTCATTACGCCTCTCATTTCCCTCCTTCTTCTCTTTGCCCCCTCCTCCTCCTCCCTCCACCACCCACCCGCCTCATGCTCTCTCCCGCAGGTTGCAAAATGGACTCTTCTCAGTCATCAGGAAAAGGGCAGAAAGCGGAAGCGGTCAGAGCCCAAGGTGAACTACAAAGAGGTAAGCAGCAATTGACTCTCGTTGACACTTTTTTTTTTTTTTTTTTTTTTTTTTTTTGGGTATGTCACCTTGGTTTGTGCTGGGGCTACAGGGATACTTGGCTATGTTCATGTGGTGTACTCTGCTGACATGCTTAACCTGTTAAGCACTTGTATACATCACATGCCACTCAGTCTGCATGTGGTCATGGTCAGTGTGTGTGGGTGTTTTGTGTGTATGGCAAAGGGGGAGGGAAGAGTGGACGCAATTCGGCCGTGACATTTTGCCGTCGAAGGTTCTGTCTCATTTTCTGCAGTACTTCTTGTCATAGTGGCCTGCATGTCACCCGCGGAAATAGTAACCACCTCCCCAAAATGATAATCGCGCAAGTGTGTGTGTGTGTGCGTGTGTCGTTAATTAGGGATCCCCAGGGACGGCTAATCCCTTCCACCCACTAATTGACACACAAACACACGCTGCATCATTAATGGACACACACTGATCCAAGAGCCACACAGGGGGCCGGGAGTCATTAGCCAGAGTAGAGCGTCGTTTATATATCACCCTCCGTGTGCTTCTGGACTGTATGGAGCACTTGACGAACCGTGTTTTTTTTTTTTTTTTTTTTTTTTCTATTTATTATTTTGTGCAGGAGTAAGGGCATTTATGATGATACATTGGATCCTCTAAAGTCAGCAAAAATATGCCCCATAAGTCACACCAACATAATTTTGAGAACTGCTGCCATGCATCAGCTTCATGCAAGGCCCGTTGAGAACATCAGAAGATGCATATGCTTTTTCTTTGGCTTTTTTTTGCAACACTAAATTGAAAAAAATGGGTTTTAAGACAATAGCGAGGGAGAGAAGAATATACACATGGAAAATCATGTGAAGTACACTCAATCCGTAAGGCTCAAGGTCAACGTACTGTATGCAGTATTTGTAAAGTGATGTACACACATACACATTTTTAACATCTTAAAACCGATTTTTCAAGCGTGAAAGACCCCACACATGACGAGGAAAACAAAAGAAAGTGTGTCCTTACTCTTATCTGTAGTGTACTTCAGATCAGGAATTTCCAACCAATGTGCTCCAGGAAATGGTCTAATTTCTCTTAATTGGTCCAAAAATTATGTATTTACTACAAAGCACATGTCTTTGTTCAACTATCTATGCCAGTGATGTATAGTGATGACAAGCGGAACAATAAAATGATATTCCACTAGATGGCAGAATGTACATACTGTAATTTACTCTGTATCCACTTTTTTTGCGGCCGTTTTGTTGGTGGTGTTCTGTGAGATTTTTTTTCCAATGTAAAATTTGTGCCTTGGCGCAAACGTTGTTAAACACTGCGCCCTTGATGATCAACAGAGCACACCGTGTGCATTATAGGGGTTATTTTTTTCCTAATGAAAGTCAAGTCAATGAATATTTTCCAGTGCTATAATTTAAAAAAAAAAAAAAAAAAAAAAAAAAAGAATCACAGCGGTAGAGAATGCTTTGCACTAATCTATATTCACTGACGACGGACAGCTCATGCACCAAATTTCCGCCGAACAAGCATGTTAATCACAAGAGCTGTCACGTGATGGTATTTCCATCTGAGAAAAAAAAAAATCTTTTCGCTAGGTGTGCATGCTGCTGGGACAGCCAGTTAACATTTGCACATCATGACCCAATGGCGAAACCTGTTCTCGTTCTGGACCCGCCCCAGAAGTGGGTTCTGCATGGTGGGAAATTGCAGTGTTTGCATATACAGTAATCACCGAAGTCTTCATGTGGAGTGGAATAATTCCCCACTCTCCTTCCACTTTGATAGTGTCGGGCTTAAAAATTGTGTAAAATCCTGCTCCAGTCTGGCGTTTTGCCCCTTACTGGTTCTCCCTCATTTACCAAAGCTGCACAGTCACAAATTCAAGACCATTTAAATCTGTTTAAGTGACGGACTCATTTCATCGAGCGCACTCATCTGTAGCTGCAAGTGGCTCTGCCTCTTTCTCAATCCAAAAACACATGATTAGCAACCACTGAGTGGCAAACGTTTGTAAGTGTTTGTGAAGGTCGCGAATGTTGAGTTCTTGTCAGGGTTCGTCCAAAGTCGCAAACGTTTGCCAAACGTTCTCGAGGTTTGCCAGGCATAAGGATTTGCAATCTTAAATATTAAACAAGCTTAGCATATCGTCGCTGTACTGTGAAAAACACTTATCTCCAATTTGGGAAACTTCTTTAATTTTCACTTGAATGCGATGCCTGTAACGCGGAAACATGACTCATGTAAAAATAAGAAAATGAAAAAAATTGGGAGATAAATGTTTTTCACATGACAGCGACGATATATGATTGTAAGCCCAGCTGTTTTACAAATAAATCAGGGAAGAAAAATCACTATATCAACACGCACCACCTCACAGGATAATCACTCAGGAGAATCTTTCATATATCCAATAACTGGCCCTTTTTTGGCTTTGACGGCATGAATAGAAAAATGTTCGAATCTGGAGCGATTGTGGGCATGCTTTGTCAAAGTTACGGTTGAGTGTTTTACAACGATTTACAATACCTCCATGAACATGGACAGGACAAATTAGACACGTGAGGAGCTGTCGAAGTTAAGAGAGTGTTTGTTTTGCGTCTTAATATTAACAGTGGTTAGCTCAGTGTTACACTTGTCTGACCGTTGAGAATGTTACTGAGAGCACAATGTCGACAGTTGAACTCTTGAACAGGTGGTTTCTTTTTCCTCATATCCTATTGGAAATCATTGTTTTAAAGCAGCGCCCCATAACATATTGTGGTGGACTTTAGAGGTTCCACTTCATATCGCTGGTAAGATTACGGCTTTATAGTTGTGTGTCTATTTAAAACATAGTTGTGCACGTACCTGCAATCCACAGCATACTCAAGCCCAGACATGAAGTTCTTTTCGAGATCTAGATTAGTGTACTCTTTTCCTTTCTTTTATCCAGGGGCACGCACATGCCTGTAGAGAAAAAAAAAACCCAACCCCTCCCCACCCCCTTTTCAAGCACCTGAAACTACCGTATGGTATATTTACAAGGCGCACACTCGTGCACAACACACTTACTTCCAGAAGTGGCAGCAAAAGGACCTCTTCCTGTCGGAGGTGGAAAGGGGGGGAAGATGGAGTGAAGGGTGGGGGTGGGGGGGTGCCATAATCCACCTCATGAAAGAATGGCCAATTGCTGTCTACTTTGCCGTACACAATAGTGAGAGAGAGGGAGGGAGGGGACGAGTGGCTGGTCGGATGGAGCGAGGGAGGGGGAGGTCACCGTTTGAAGTTACACCATAAAAGCCACGGTGAAAGGAAACACGAAGTGACCCCTCCACCACCACCTTTTTTTTTTTTTTACCTCCCCTCTCCATTCACCCCTCTCCCCTGCGTCCAGGCTCGCTCCTCCCTTTATGATGTGTGTGCAGATTGCCCCATGGATGGACCAGGTGTACTTTATAGTACTCCTTCATGTATTTCAAACGCTAATAGTCCAATTTCACCTCGGCCCCCTCCTCTGTGCGTCCCTCCCCGCCAGCCTGTGGTTTGAATGTTATCGACAGCACAATAGTCAGAGGAGACAAAAATGGCTCGCAACAGGTCGGAAAAGGCGGTGAAAATGAATGCTTATGGTAATAGAGCCGTGTTCTCCAACCTTTATTGATCCGAGGCACATATTTTACATTGGAAAAATCGCATGACACACCACCAAAGGCGTCGCACAAAAGTGTATTAAAATAATGATGATCTCAATTTACTCACAAATGTTCTTACTCAGTGGGAAATGCGGACCTGTTTAGCTGGACACAAAACTCTGTTGTGTGAATGGCAACACAACAGGTTGATACACAGGTTAATTGTGCCTTCTGCCATCTAGTGGGAGAGAACTTAATTGTTCTGTCTGTCGACATTACTGGCATAGATCGATGAAAAAAAGGTACATTATTTGTAGTTGGGGCGAAAAAAATGGGACCAATTCAGTGAAATTGGATAATTTCCCATGGCACTGTGGTGAGGAATAACTGTAATAGATGATGAATTAAGAGAGAGCGAGAGAGAGAGAGAGAGAGAGAGAGAGAGAGGGGTCCTCGGTTTACATTCCAGTTTGAAATAAGACTCTATGAGGTTCATAAAGGCATTATTAACTGTAATTCTGACTTCACCGTTGTGTGAGTATTGTGCGGGTTGATAAATAAGTATTCAAATTACGTTGCCATAGGAACTCAATTCTGTCATTAACCGAGGACCCATGTACACTTTATGAATCAGTGAGGGACATTAAGGAAGTGCTTATTAAGACTTTACTGGAAACTGTATGGAAGGTTAAGCACTATTAAGGTTAAGCACTACTAAGTCCTCAGACGGCCATTCAAAATTTATGAAATGATGCATTGAACACGTTATATGTTGTATTATATCCCGGGTTAGAATTTTTTGGCAGTTTTAACAATTCCTCTGAGTAGGGTTGTCACAAGTGAATATTTTTGGGAATCGATTATTCTATCAATTATTCCATCGATTAATTGAATAATCGGATACAATTTTATTTTGCATTAAAGCAACACTGTGTAACCATAAGTTTTCATTGATTTTGGCGGCACCATGTGGACAAAAGCGGCAGTCTTTTGAGTGAAGTCAAGCCCATTTCCCATGAGCCCCAGCGGCGCAGCACAGTATAGCGTAATGTCGTGAAATCCTGAGGTCTCGCTCGCCTGCAGTTGGAGTGAATTGCATTTCTGTTTCCAGAGGCTGTGTTTAGGATGAATGGCCATGATGTAGTGAATCTAATTGTGTCCAAACAATGTAATATAACGATGTTTTGTCTTTGAACGAAAGGGGTGAGGGGGAAGGGACATATGCCGATAAGCAGTCAGCACATTTGTATTTTTTTTTTTTGTGTGTCAGTGTTTGTGGTTTCCTCTTCAAAGTTGCCTAGTGCGAGTAAAAGTGATACAGACGCCCTCAGGCTATGACAAAAGGTACCATTCAACCAGTTCTAAGTCGATGTTTCATCAGAAGAGTTATGAAAATATTTTATTAAGGTCGAATAGTTACGTAGTGTTGTTTTAAAGTTTATCACAAAACACATTTCCGCCAATTACTGTTTATTAACCAAATGTTGTTTATTTGACATTCCATATGGGAATGGACACATTTTTATTCTCTGAAATGTCAAAGTGAGGCGGCTGCATAACAGTCTTGGTGGTCCCAGAGCAGTTGGAATTTTGGTGTGTTGCACAAGTCTTTTGGTCTATGTGTTGATTATGATCATTTTTCCATCTATTTATACTTTTCCTTTTATTATTGTCATTTACGTTTCATTTTGCACCATCGGACCAAAAAATAAATAAACCCCCAAAAATGTAGTTGTGAATATAGAAAATCACAGAAAATAGCAATGAATCAATTCCGATTCTGATTTTGAACAATTATCAGCCCTTTTTAAAAACAGTGACATAATCAAATCAAGAGGGCACAGCACAGTGTGGTACTCTTAAGTATTTCTCCAAATTTCCATTGTAAAGGGTGCCAAAAAACATGAAACCCATGTTGTCACAACAACTTCAAATTTGTTTTATATGTATTAATTCAAGAAATGCCCATATTACTTTTGATTAAAAAAAAAAAAAAAGAATATATATATATATATATATATATATACAACATTATTAAACACTTAAATCGATTGAAGAATAAAAAATTGAACGTTTCTAAAAACTTCTATTAATTGCATATGCAGTAGTGTAAAAAAGTCTTAGGGCATTAAAAATTGTTGTTCATTGTTTAAGACAGGGGTGCCCATTAAGTAGCTCGCTAAGGCAGCGTTGGTAGCTCTCATAGCATTAACTCAATTACTGCCAACCCTCCCATTTTTATGCTATTGATACAGCTGCTTGTCGTAGGCCCGTTGCATACCTCATCGTGTATATACTGTATATATGGGGTCAGGTAGTCATGCCAGGTACACCTGAAGCCCGAATGTTATAATAGTGGAAGTAGAGTGCAGCACACTACAGAACGGGCCTGGTGATGTCAGAGGTAAGGATTGTTGAGAAAGAGATGGGCTTGAGGGAGGTGTAACGTCGTGTGGTGAGCATTCAGCCGGTGCTCAGGCAGCATTTAGGACTAATGACCTGATGCATGATTAGGGAATACAACACACATGCACACGCTCACAAGTCCAGAGTTGGAAAGAGCCAGACATCCCCTGCTGAGCCGCCAGAGTTCTGGTCATTCCAATAAAGTCCCAAGTTTATTACCAACTTCCCCCTCACCTTCCTACGTGGTTCTGCAGTAAGGCTATTGATTTGTACGCCTCATCGTCATCTCTGACCACCACTTTTCATAGACGTGTGTAACGAGTGTGTGCACATGTGCCCAACATGCTTGTGTCCGGTGTGCTGGGAAGTCTATTGAGGAATATTAGTCACGGCTGCGTGGTAATGGGCCTCATTTTGCTCTCATTTTCCTCTGTGGTCGACATAATGAGGCCGCCGTCTGCCCGTGTCCGTCAGAACAGGAAACCTTGAAGCGGCAAAAAAAGCTGGGAACACCTAATAGGACTTCTCTGGCATTGATAAGGTCTCTTTGGAACTGGCGCTGGTACGATGGAAAATTGATCAAGTTGTACATCTGAACTTCCTCGCGGGCCTTTGCAATAATCACAAGATCATTTGGATTGATTAATTTGAACATACCTTAAGTGTTTCTTGATCAGCGTGGAACTTACCCTCCAGCGAGCTTTATGGTCAACAACTGTAAATGACCTCAGTGAACTCAATTGAAACCTCAACTGCTTTGCAGGATTGGTTAAATGTGTGTGGCTTTCACATAGAATTCAATTTGTCAAGTTTGATTCACGTTCAGGAGTCAGAAAACGTCCATACTTGAGATTAGTGGGGGTTCTGTCGTGCATATCTTGTGTGGAATCTCAACGGACACATCACCTTTTTGTGTGAACGTGAAAAGGTTTGTATACAGACAATATTTACTCTTACACTTCCTCCTAATAAACACATCCGGGAGATGGCGTAACCCTGGATTCTTCCGTGTTCGAGGCAATTTATTAAACCGTTGCGTTTGTTCAGTTGATTTCAACACTTGCTCTGTTTGTGCTGGGTAAAATAAGAACGTGCAGTATGCACTGCAGGAATCACCTCATTTGCACCTCCACTGCAGTTTGCCCCTTCCCACTTGACTCGATAGGACGCTATGAAAACGCGCCACTTGGTTTGTGCTCATTATGAGAGCAGCCTATTGAGTGTCTCTGGAAACAGATTTGAGCTTCACTCATCTTTGGAGCCTAGGCCGAGTTCCATAAATGGTTAAAGATATGCAATGAATGATGTTTAGGGTTTTATTAGTTCCGCGTGATTGAAATTAGGCTGGAATAAGTGCCGTGGACTACCGGTATATTTCAGAATTATTTTCAACTTCTAATTTCTATTTCAGGATATAATCAACAATATGTGAACATTTTAAGCAGCGCTTTCAAACACGAATCCACCAGAGAAGTTCAAATGGCAGCAACGCAAAAATGTTTCCACTATTGAAGGACTTGTTGAATAGCTTCAAATTACCCAAAATGCCTTACACCTGATCCCTTTGGATTTGTCTTTGTTGCCTTTCCTCTATATTGAACAGTTTTACAGTTGGACTTTGAAGAAGCGTACCTGTCGTGCTTTCAAAGCAATATTTCTGGCAACTCTGGTGTTGAAGAGATCCTTCACACATCTGTTTTTGCTTTGTCTCTGTTTTCCCATCAGTGTCCCTTGGTTTATATTGCCTTCTTAGCCTTCCATCACCCGTTCCCTTTCTCTTTGGTCCTGTCTCTGGCATTTATTGGCAATGAATCAGAGATGATGCAGGAGAGGAGCGATAGGAACCTTCAGGGAAATGGCAGGCTGTTTACGGACAGGCTTCATCACAGCAGGATGGGAAATGGTCAGAAGAGCAATATATACTGTATGTGTGTCTGTGTTTGTACATTACTCTGTCATCGGATCTACTGAGCAATCAGCTCCGGCTAGTAATGCGCGCCCCTTTCATTTCACACACACATCATGTATGATTTAGCTGAGAGCTCGGGCAAGTATTTTAAACATTAGTTCTGTTTTTGTGATGTAAGTGGACTTTGAAAGGCATACTTGATGGAAATATAGTTGCAAATCAACAAAGGCGGGGCAATAGATTGTGGCCACTAAGCCTTCTTTATGGGTTTCACCAAACACGAACTGTGAAGGAACTAATGTATTGACAGAAAGTGGAACGGGCTGACAATTCCTCTCCAGGTGAAAGGTTAATACATTGCCTGTAGATTGATGAGATGGCAATAAATCAGAAGGGTGCACACATGCGGTAGCTACAGCAGAAAATGGAGTCATTTATTTGTGAGATAATACATATAGACTATTCGGGCCTGCCAACGCTTCGACTTCAGATCAGTCATAACGAGAGGAAGGTCTGTCCAGGCCGTTTAATATGACAATACAGGTGCAATCAAACAAGACTCAATCTAGAATAGCACTCAGTAGACACAAACCTCCACAAAGGCCAACATTGTACATCGTAGACTCCGTTTTTATCCTCAGCTCAGTAAAAAGTCCTTGGTATGTGACGATTTTTAACGGTTCTTCCTCGACCCACTCAGTCCTCACAAATATTCATACAAACAGTTACGATGACATAGTTTCCATATTTGTAGCATCCTCAGTCCTCTGTGATGAACCGTATTTTCCTCGGTTTTGTAATTTCTCGTAGATGCTAATTAAATATGACTTGTCACAGCTGTAGAAATAAAACTATTTTTTAAACGGTGTGGAATCAGGGTTGGGGGAAATAAGGGAAAACTCTCGTTTTAGACGTATGCCATTATTCTAGAAGACATGATTATCGGGACATAAAATGCTAATAAGATCATGTATTTCTACTTATTGAAGTAATGTTAGCATTTTAGAGAATATTAAAGACGCAGGTGTATACAAGGTGACGATTGTTTCTTTGAACTCAAACTTTGAGTCACTAAAACGTCGAATTGTAACTTCCGGCCACGGTCTTTGAAATCCATTTCATACATCAAGTCTTCAGCACCTGCATTTCCTTGACAGACTTTCCTCATTCCTAGATGCGTGCATTTAAAACAAATAAAATCCTTTACACGAAATCGACCTACGGACCAAGCAGGGATGCAAATAGCGAGGGTCCTCGGTTTACGATGGGGTTGCGTTCCTAATTCTGCAATTAATTACTGCTGTTTTTTCCACCTTTTCCATGTTGCTGTTCTTTATAAATGTCAACAACACTGGGATTGAGGTGTACATACTTTTTTTCACCCGGACAATTTAGGTAGTATCAGAGCTGTGACAGAGACAGCACAGCACCTGGCTAAGTGTGTTCTATAATTCCAGGATGAGCGTGTGACGTCTCACACCTGACACCTTGTTGTGTTGAGAGCAGTCGTTGCTGTCCTAATAAATACGTTGTATGTCCGAACAGAATCTGGCTTGGACATCCTTATCTTGCGGGCTGTTATTGCCGCTGTGTGTTCGGCCATGTAGTTGCGCCAATATCGCCCTTTGCTGGATTTTGTGTAAAATTGATATTATACCTATGGTACCGCAATTTTGCATTATCCCTGCACGAAAGAGGCTAATGAGGCATCAGTCATGAAAATGCTGGCCAGAAGCAAGCGATGTCGCGGGGTGGGGAGTGAAGGAAATGTGCGGCGAACCTCTGCACCTGCCTTCTCTCACACTAATCATGATATCAATAGGTTGTTGTTATCAGGCTTCTTCAATGAGTTTGTGTTTAATTTGACCGGCGAAACAACAATTAGACAGAGTGGGTAAGATTTGTGCTGTGTGGAGAGACAGTCCTATTTTCCACAGTTGAATGTAGACAATTGCAATCTATCAGCAGCAGCAGATTTTTTATTCGGAGTAATGAGTAAAGAGGATAAAACGCGAGAGTGCCAACGTGTATTTGTCTCATTTATTACTCAGCGGCAGTTCTGTTTTTTTGGGGTCGTTTAAAACTCACAGCCGCTCTCCTCTCAAGTGGAGGGCATCCCTACCGCGTGTTGCTTGTGTGTTTATTGTCTGTGTGTTTGTTAACGCGCTTTGCATACTGTACAGTCGCATACTGTTGCTTACTATGCAACAGAGGAAGTGTTGAGGATGTTTACAAGCCGCGTCTTGACAGACTCAGCAACTGTAATGACCTTACTTGAGAGAGGCGATTATTATTATAGCAGGTATGGCCGCTTATTTGCTAACGACAACAGTAGCAGTGAAGCACCTTCTCTCTCTTGACCCATTAAGACCGGGAGCGCATAACCGCGTTCCTACCACTAGAGCGCTGTTACGTCTTTTAAAGCCGGGAAAGCGGCTTGTCTTTTCAAGGGCAAGGTTGACTGTATTTCTTCTACAACTATGTCTTGACATTTCTTTATATTTTCCTTAATTTTTCCTTTTTATATAGTTCTACGCTGCATGTTCGCTTGACATAAATTGTAATACTTTACGCTGGTATTAGGAAAATGCGGTTGTGCAAATAAAGGCATCGCCCTAAGACAACGCCCCCCATTGTAGTTTGTAAAACGAGCTCCAATTGACGCAAGCATCGATCACAGAAGCAAGTAAATATATTACAGCAGTTTCATGGTTGGTAGGATGGCTTGTTTTAGTGGAGGCCAATGCATTGAGACGCACTTCATAAAACCTTTCTCGGTGACACCTCATCGATTTCATAGGTACGCTGGCTAATGTTTTGGCGTGTAATTATTGCAGCGCGCTAAGCGCCGAAACATCTGTCGCTCCCACTAACGACTCGGGCGCCAACGGGGCCCTCTGACGGCCCTAACGCAATTAGCCTCGTCAACGGCGCGCGCACGCGTGCAAAAAGTGATGTCAGCTGTGTGCTACTGTGTTCCAAAGATGATGGATAGCCCTGCACGTGAAACCAATCACCAGAGATCTGTGCGTGCGTGCGTGTGTGTCGTCGAAGGCTGTAGAGAAAATTCCTAGATCGCCGTCTGACTAGCTCACAGCTTTCTTTGCTGTTTGTTTACATGGACATCAATATTCTGATATGAAGCCAATGCCTAGAGTTCTGCTCATACATTGTATTTGTAGAAGGAAAGTAGCATTATGGATTAGGATTAGTTGTCTAGACTTAATGGCGTGTATAACGTCCTATGAGGGTTTTGGTAGAAATATTGTACCAAAGTGCCGCTCTCTTTTTTTCTGTAGAAAAACAGACAAACAAGCCTTCAAACTCAAATCACACCTATGAACAATTTAGTCTTCACTGAACCTAACATGCATATTTTGGGGGAATGTGGGTGGAAGTTAAAGTACGCGCAGAAAACCTCCACAAGCATGGGAAGAAAATGCAAACACCACACAGGAAGCACAGAGTAAATATTCAAACTCTAAACTTCAAAAATGCGAGGCAGACTTGCTAACCACTAGTGTACCATACTGTCCGTGAACTAGATTATGAAATAAATATTATATAAGCAACCATAAGTGATGTCAGCCTCTCTGAACCAATGTTGTTTATTTCCAGTTTTGTCATTCAGGTGTAAAACAAACTCAACCACTGTTTTGGACAAGGTGATGCAAAAAAAAAAAAAAAAATCATTTGATGCAAGGAAGATTCACTGAGGTCTCGTATGATGTCGTGCATGATGGTCGACCCCACTTTGAACTTTAGGTCCACTTCCAAATTTCATGTTGTTCGGATGGTTCCACCTTAGAGGTTGAGAGTGGGAAAGCCATAACGGTGACAAATATGTTCCCCCCAAAAAAGAGGCTGTAATTCATTCTGCCAACGGATGACAACATGGAATTATTGTCTCACTCCATCCAAAGTCTGCTGTAATCTAGGATCTCGTTAGACAGGCAGGCGCACTCATGTGAAAGCCATTGAGTCGGTGCCAATTGCAGGCAGCTTGGGCGTCCTGGCTATCATGTGACGCAAGGCTGGATGTGGTCTTATCACAGCAAATAGAAAGAAGGATTATCTTCCCCAGGAGTCGGCAGTTTTTAATGCAACACAAACAAAACATTTTGAATTTCCCCCTGTGTTTTTCCCTTATCTTTTCTTTTCCGTGCCCTCCCGTCCCCGTAGCGCTTTCGGCCATTGGCTAATGTGGTCGATGGCGGTGAATGGTTTTTTGAGCATTTCCCTGCAAGATAACTGCTTTTAGTCCTTTCTGACTTCCGACACAAAGCAAATTCACAGTGTGTTTTCCTTAACATGACCTTTCTGCTGCTCTTCACCCGTCGGTGGCTGCCACTCCCTCCTCTTGTTTGCAAGTCATCCCGTCTTTGGTGTCATCTTTCCTGCTGGCGGTATCACCCTTATGCCCAACAGCAGCAACCAGAATGTCTCTCAAGTCTGTATTTGGTGTTCTACGTTTTCGACGTATTTGGACTTGAACCTGCGTCTTCACAAACTAAACAACTACGATTGTCTGCTCTTTCTAGGCCTTTTTGTCTCCAATGCGCTACCTTTCTAGACAAAGCAACCCATGTAAACACTTAATCTCCCCAATACCCCACAGTGGCAGCGGCTTGATCCTTTTGTGCTCCAAAACCTTAGTGCTTTTAGTCTCTTGTCCGTAGTTGATCTTCTGCTCTTTGTGGGCATATTTGGTGTTAAACCAATGCTGGCCCCCCTCAGTCCGCGCCCTCTTAACCTCAGCAATTATCAACAGCAGCATCGACCACTGCAAATATTTATCTAGGAGTCCTTGAAGGAAGCTGCAGTTTGGCCAGAGGTTACGATGTTTCTTTTCACCCCTCGGGGATGATATTTTACCTCCCACACCCCACAGGATACGGGGCCAGAACAAATGACGGGAGGAAATTAAATCTGGGAGTGCTGCTATTTTCATCCTTGAGTCACATTTCATACTTGAGCACCTTATTTGTTAAGACGACGGGGTGTTAAGTGTCTGTGAGATAACTGAATTAAAGATTAGCGTTTCCGTGAATTCTGGCAAGAGTGACTGTGTTTGAATGTTGGAGGTTTTCGTCTCCCCCAAACTTGGCAGGAAAGTACCTCCACAAAGGGAGGAATATTCCAGTGAAATATTAGGTGGATTTTTTTCTTTATTTTTGTATTGTCAACCAAAACCTCAACTACTTATTGTGGTCAGGGAGAAAAAAAAAAAAAAAAAAAATATATATATATATATATATATATGTGTATATATATATATATATATACACATATATATGTATGTATGTATGTATATATATATATATATAGAGAGAGAGAGAGAGAGAGAGAGAGAGAGAGAGAGAGGAGAGAGAGAGAGAGAGAGAGAGAGAGAGAGAGAGAGGAGAGAGAGAGAGAGAGAGAGAGAGAGAGAGAGAGAGAGAGAGAGAGAGAGAGAGAGAGAGAGAGAGAGAGAGATAAATAAGGGCATATTTGGGTTAATGCTCACATTGACTTGGCTTTTAAAAACCCGAATACCGCCAATATTCAGGTTTTGAAAAGGTTATTGACTGCATGTAAACGTAGTCACTCCCTCTCAAACAGTGACCCATTTGTTTCAGCACTCTGTCAAAATATTCTCCCTTTCAAAGGAAACACTAGGCAAGCGGGTGCCGAGACCCAAGTTCAATCCCCGGGTTGCAGGCAAAATTGGATCTAAGAGGTCTTTTTACACCTTTGCAGAAGAGCTGGAAAGTGAAAAAGACACTTTTCTATCTTCAACTCCCCAGACTAAACAGAACACAATCCCCCGTCCTGCTGGGGAATTGGTATCGCTAAACTAGGATGAAGGTGTAAAGATGAGGAAAAAAAAAACGAGTCGCGAGGATAGCTGGGGAGTTGCTTATGTCTCCATCTGCAATGGAACGACGGATTACGGGAACTGTGATTGGACGGCAAGGGAGGCATTCGCTAGGGACCGGTACATTTGTGGCTTTCAAAAAGTGCCGGAGATTAATTAAACTCCCCCTGGTTTTGGAGGTGCGTGTGCATGTGTGAACGATTGAGTCAGAGTGATGATGAGCAGAGAGAAAATGTGGTAATTGCTTTGCCGATCAGGACCAAACTGCAGGAAGGTATCATTTTACATAACAACAGCTGCACAGAGAAAGAGCAAAGCGGCGATGGAAAGTTATCTGATGGTGCGCACATGCTGGTCTCACAAGTAGTCTTTCCCCTCGGCGATATTTCTTCGAGCTTAACCTGACCAGCAACCCTTCGTTGAACCCGCGTCGTCGTGTGACTGGTCTTAAGCTGTGTATGTACACCGTGAAAGCTGGTCGCTACATATAACAACAAGCAGTGGGAGACGCTAGCACAGAAGGCTTGGGCACTGTGGGAACTTTTGGAGACTTGGCACCCATGTTATGTGCACATGATGTTGCACATATTGCGACTATCCTACATGTTCAAAAATTTGAGTAAGGCTGCGAGGCAGCTGCTTTCACATTGCAAATTCCTCTTGCAAAGTCTCAGACGAATGCAAATGTGGGCGCAGAGATCCTTTGTGACTTCTTTAGGACGTTGAAGGGGACAGTTCAGAATTTTGAAAACAATATCGTCAGTTACCTGATTTGCTTTAAATAAATGTAAATTAGCGTCAAAAATACTTGGGGCCACAAAGACATCTCTGAATTCAATTTGCTGTTGACCAGTGTTTATATTGTCTTATCTTACATTTTTTCAATCATTTCAAACTCATCTTGCAACATAACCTTAAAAAGAAATGGCTTACCAAAAAACGCACCGGAAGTGCGCAAGTACTGTACATTCGCTTGCGGCGAAGATTCTCGCAACATTCCTCCAACAACCCAAGCTAAACTTGTGTCTCAGTTAACTCGAGCTATATCTTGTCGCCATGTAAATATGTGAATTATTAGTCGACCACAAATTTGCCAGGCATTACTCTGCCTGTAGTTTGTTTCTCAGAACCGGACAACAAATGGCGAAAGTCAACGATGGCTGCTTGTCAAGCAAGAGGCATGCAGTTTATTCTTCTACTTGTTGATCTGAATGACAGCTAATGGATGTGTCACACGCAACGTTTTGACCAGCCACGTTTCCCGGCTGGATTGTTGAGGAAAAAAAACAAAAACATTTAGCGTGTCGGGTGAAAAGATGAAATGAAACGCGCTTGTTTTCCAAATGGGCCCAGTTGATTGGCATGTCTGCGTGTGTTTTGAATATTTCCCCCGCCATTATTTTGATATTTGTGGCGACAAACATTCCCGAGTCAGACAGCACATCAATGCGACATTGATCGCAGCTTGCTGTTGTCTTTGCTGCGAGGCGACGTGTGTGTGTGTGTGTCTTGAACACACAAATACAGCCCTGAACCCGCTCCTCTGCTAGCAGTTGCTGAGGCGCTTTTCAAATGAAAAGCAGGGCGAATGCTCGTAATGTTCGGATTACAGCCACTGTAGGTCATCGCCCAAGTCATCAGTCTGTGACCGGAACTATCTGTGATATCATCACTGTGCTGCGGCAGAAGCAAGTGTAAACATCGCCTGAGGAGATGATAGAGCGAGTCCAATGGCTAGCATGCGACTCGCTGATAACCTTTCACAATCTCCAATCCCATTACCGGAAAATTGGTTTGCAAATTCTATGATGTCAGCAAGCCTATTTTTTTTTTTTTTTTTTTTTTTTTTTTTTTTTTTTAATAACGTCTCTTTTGACCATGTGAAACCACAAGATTGCAGTATCATATCCCTGCAGTCTGGGAATTTTATTTTGCTCTGGCCACTTACCGTATTTATAGACTTTTATATTTAAAGCTTTCCGTCATCTTGGCTGTGCCTTTTTATTAAACTCTCCCACGCGCGCTTCTGCAAGCAATATAGTGAGAAGAGAAACATCTTGGCAACACGTGAGCGCGGGATGCGGTTATTTAATCGACTTTACTACGACTCGACTATTTAGGGTATAGACGCCATAAGAATAAAAAAATAAAAATACTTGGATGACTGTAACCGTTTGCCAACATTTATCCGCCTTAAATCATTTGCCTTTAAAGTCTCCCGTCCTACTCTTTTACTCCCCACCATCTGCCCCCGTCTTTGCTCTGCATTTAAATTCCGAGCAGCCGTATCGAGCACTTACGGGCTAATTAAAAGTGCGAGTGTTTGCGAGGCCACTTATGCTGTCGTGGCCCGCACCAAATCCCAACAGCTGCCCCGTGCGCCGTTTCTCGTCAAGACCTGTGAACACCAAAGCGGTTAAAGCGCTTGAATGTTTGCAGCCTTAAATCAAGGATAAAATAAGACGGGGGCCAGACAATGGCACGCTTGACAGGGAGAGTGACGAGAAGCGGGCTTGTCGCGGGAGAGCGGACCGCCATGGAGACGTGGGGCGGCCGAGGAAGATAAAAAAAAAACAAAAAAAAAAGAAAAAAAAAAGAAGTGACTCTGGAGGAAAGAAAGGGTGAAACCTTAGCACCTGACACGTACGCTGAGGCCTTTAGCCACAGGAGCCAGAATGGCTTTTTACAAGCCTGCGGTCAGACAGAAATAAAAGGCAGCCAAGCGGGCTGAATGGCATCTCACACACACACACACACACGCACGCACGCACACACACACACACACACGCAAGTCAATGGCCTCTCAGAAATCACAGTTTGGTTTTATAATGTCACAGTTAGTCAACGTCTCCAAAGCCTTTAATGCGCTACGACTGAACAAGCAGCGTACTCTCCCTTGGGGGTAGCGGGCGTGCAGGCAGGGAAAGAAAGCATTAGCAACACCTCCGTGCGTCTTTGAAAGGTGCCAATGGCATGATGTTCTTTGGGGTCATTATATGCAATAGATTTGATCGTCAGCAATCCTCAAAGGCTTTTGGTGTCTCTTTGTCGCACAAATGCTTTTGTCATCGGCTTGCGACCGTCCCCGGTCTGAGATGGAGTTAATTATCAGGGAAACAGATGAGCGTTTATCTTGTCACGGGCTACCCGTGACCTGCCTAGACGTGTACGGCCACCGGACAGATGCGATGGAATGAACGGAGAAAATGAAAGTTCCGCCATCAATCCGAGCGTCGGCCATTACGGGCTCGCTCTGCTATTTACTGTACAAACTAGAGCTCCACTGGGTGCCGTTGCCATGGAGATGCTGATGGATTGCTTGCGAGCACCAGAAACAGATTTAGGACTGAAATGTTTTTATCTGGGCAACCCCTTTTAAATCACTTTGGGCTGTCTCCGAAAGTGAGGCGCTCAAGAGCGAGCCAAGACGGATTCTGATGTGTATTTGCAAGCGTGCGTGAAGGCTAAAGAGGTCCTCCTAATTTTGGACTACATAAACATGCAAGGAAGCAGCAATCGCGTGACCGGTTTATCTTATTCCCGTGGTCCCATACGCCCACGTGAGTTATTTGGACTTTTCCAAAAGCGCGCGACGCTCACGTTCATACCTGTCGTCATAACGGTGGGTGTGTGCGCGCCATTGTTCGGGCGGGGTGTGAAAAAGGCACCGCAGATTTCCCGCAGGTCTTTGCAAGTCAATATGTACCCGATGGCGGTCGTGTCAGCAGTTTGCGGCGCACGTTCGGGCGCGTATTGTCTTTTAAACGACCATCCGCCCAACAGCGTTCCACCTTTCCCAAGGATGGTATCGAATGTAACGCTCCTTTGAAGTTGCATTTTGCGGCTGGGCGCGTGGGTGTGTTTGTGGCTGTCCGCGTGTGAGCGCGTGTGTGTGTGTGCGCGCCGGTAAGTGGTTGTTTGCCATTCTACCGGCTCGCTCATTAATAAGTGAGCACTCAGCAATGGCGTTCACCTTTGGCCCGTAATTGCTTTCTCTCTGCGTCACTCAACACTCACAAACACAATGCAAGTAATGCTAATGAGCAATAAATCACAAGTTGGTTTGAGCGAGTCTGAGTGCAAAGTATGTAAAGGTCTCTTTTTGCGTTATGTTGTAATCAATGCGCGATTGCGGTCGAGTAGTATTTCCTCTAATAGCGGTGGGGTGTGTTACGCACTTAAGTCAAATGCCTCGCCTTTCCCTTCAAGAACAAAAAAAAAACAAAACAAAAAAAACTTGTCGTAACCGTTTGTGCAAGATGTTCCGCGCACAACATGAACTCGTTCACTGCCGTCCCAGTTAAAATGGATTTTTCACTTGTCAGTGGCAGGGAATGAGTTAAAAAGTGAACTGCTGTGCTTTTGAGCTCTGTCGCTAACCAAAACAGCAGCACGGAAGTATTTCAGGAGTCTCCATCAGAGGAAGTAAGGATTTGGAATCTTAGCGCATGTTGTAAAGGATTTTTCTGCTCAGTATAAATGATTCGCTTACATTATGTGGTGACTATTTGGACTCTGACGTGACCTCCACACGGCGTTCGATGCGTCCATGTTTGTCTTCCGGGAATCTGCATGACTTAGCTGCTAGGCGCAGATCAGCCTTGTTTCCCGTTTGATATTATTCCAAAAATGCATTAAACGCTTTCCACCTAATTAGACGGCGCCCTTGTCTGCAGTTGAGTAAATAAAACTCCCCTGGCCGTTATTTGAGCAAATACACTTATTGATATATTTGTGTGAGGTTATGTGCAAGGTGAAGGTGTCGCGCACAAATTGTGCACAGGAGGAAAAAGAAGACTCTCTAGGTTTGCATATGGCCGCTGTCCTGTGAAAAACACTTATCTCCATTCCCCCCCCCCCCCTTTTTCTTATTTTTACATTAATGGTGTTCCCGCGTTACAGGCGTCGCAATTTATGTGAAAATATAAAAAGATTCCAAAATTGGAGATGCATGTTTTTCACAGGACAGTGACGATATGTTCATTTTGGTCTTTTAAGTTCAAAGGAAAAACTGGCACCCATATCTGACAGTAGAATAACTGACGTCATATTTAGCAGAACATTGTGATTTTTTTTTCCTTTTTTTTAATTTTTTTTTAAAAGTGTGCCTTCACTGGCTGCTAAATTGTTATGGCGACAGTGGCGCAGACATATTGATTAGCAGCACGTGTGCATAGAGGCACACCAGGATCCTCACAGTTGGCAGAGTTGTGTGTGTGTGTGAGTGACTGAGCACTGGTTTATTGCTTTGGACTTTTCAAAGGGTGATGAGAGGGTGAGTGGGAGCATGGGTGGGCCCCACAGAAACCCTCCAGAGACGGAGGCTCCACTTCAGAGGACAGTCGCTCTTTACAATGTGGAGGGACGGAAGGTGAAAATGAGGACTTGCTGTCACATTTTCACATGAAATGGTCTCCGGTGTGTGCCTGTGTTTGTGTGCGCCAGGTTCTTTTCTCTCAGTAGCCACGACAACCTGCTGATGCTTCTGGATTAGAGCGGGTTGGGTGTTCCCTGGCAGCCAGATGGATGGATGGATGGAATGGGTGGTTGGATCAAAGGGTGAAGGGACAAACAAAAGGAGCGCTTGGTATGATGGTGAATTATGGAGGGCTGGGGTTGTTTGATGGTTGGATGCGTGGTTGGTTGATGGGGGGTTGGAAAGATTGACGGGGATTGTTGGCTAAATGGGTGGTAGGAAATACAGTTTGTAAAGGGTGGTTCCTGGACTGTTTTTGGTTTTGGGAAGAATGGGTAGATGGTGGCTTTGTTGGGCAGATGAAAGAATTTGGTAATTTGACGCATTGATGGATGGATGGATTGATGGGTGGGATCATTCAGGAAATGGATGGATGAAAGGAAGGATTGGTCAAACAAATGGATGCTTTAATGGAGGGTGGATGTATGGATGAGTGGAAGGGAGGACTGGAATGAATTGCATCGGAGGCATGATTGGATGATGGAGGAATTGTGTAATGATGGATGAAAGGACTGGTGGAGGGATATTGATAGATGGAAATAATAATGAGCGAAATTGATGCGTTGACAAAAGGAAAGAGTAGTAGAATGGGATGTCTATTGGAAGGATGAATGGATGAAAGCATTGGTGGAATGGCTGCTATGAAGGCGCTGCATGGATTGGAATGGATGAAAGGAATATGGGCAGGAAGGATTGGTGGTGGAATTGAAGGACGTTTGAGGGATGGATGGAAGATTGATGATATGGATGCAGATTGATGGTTGAATGGATGTTATTGGATAGGATGGGAGGAAGTACCGGGAACCTTCGCTTACTTGCCCTTCGGCATCTGCGGATTTGCATGTTGCCATGTTATTTTTTTCAATATTTTTTTGCGGGGGTAGATGACAGTTGGGAGTGATGTAGGTGTAAATTGTGTGGTTTTTGGAGGACGAATGGAATAGTACGTGGAAATAAGGAAGGGTTCATGGCGCAATTATAATCTTGGAGGGATGGGCGGATAGGTGGTTGTTGGTTTGGAAGGATGAAGGGAAGGAGTAGCAGGGTGAATGGACAGAAGAGAGCCTAAGCCTAACCCTTACGAACTGCCAAAGGTAGCAAGATGAAACCGGCTTTACTTGAAATCTTCCAAGTTTTCTGCTGTGGCGGTCTTGTCAGGCCATTGGTACGTCACAAGGTTTTGACTTTTTGCCTAAAACGGGGTTTGCGCTGATTTCATTGCTATTTACTGATAACGCCCTTCACTGGAAAGGAGAGAAGACTCGGATAACTGCGGTCTTGACAACAAATTGATCCCGCTTTGCTTGTTCGCCTTTGGCACGAAATGGAATAGCGTTTCCTCGTATGAGCGTATTGAACATTCCTGAAAAGTTTACTAAATCATTCATTTCTTGCATTTTTGTGTTTAAAAAGTTTTGCTCCAAAAACCTAAGATCAATAGCTTTCAGGAAAGTTGGGTTTTCGTGGAGTTATAAGGTTAAAATGACACAAATGTATGAAAGTCCATGTACATTAGAGCGGTGCGTGATGATTGCCTAGAGATTGGAATCTTGTAGGGTGGCCGCAGGGTGAAATCGTGGTTATTAGCACACCTGCCTCAGAGGCCCTGAGTTCAAATCTTGCCTCGGGCCTCCAGTTGTGATGTTAATATGTTGCCCACCTTATTTTCCAGGCGTCCTCCTTCATTCAAACACATGAACTGTATGTTAAGTTCATTAACGTCGTTGAAGTCGTCCGGAGAGTGAATGTGTGTCAATGCTTGTTTTTCTACGGTATGTGCCCTGACTGGCGATAGAAAATGGATGGATATGTGTTTGGAATGGATGGACGAAAGCATCCACTTCCTGGTTGTTCTTCACTCCCTCACACTTACATTCACATTAGCCTGTATAGAGACCCTGAGCCATTCATTTTGTCCCAGAAGGGAAGCCCCACAGGGCAGGTGTGTCTGGGAGTTGAGAGCGTTCCCTCCCTGGAGGACTCTGAATCACTGCGGCACATCGCAACCCACATCCATCGCCGCAATCATCCCTTTCAATTCACCGCTGACTTGTCGGCGTCCCTCGTGGCCTTTGTCATCACAAAAAAAAAGAATTCCAAGCGTTTTGTCTTTCCGACAGCGTTTTTTTCTCTGCTGCTTTTGCCTTTCGGAAGCAGCATTTAGTCTACGTGCTCCCTCAGCTTTATTAAAATGTTACACTTATATTGCTTTCTTAATTCCTCCTCTTTACACTCCATTTCTGCCTCTTTTGCTAATATTCCCCCAGTTGCAAAGGATGCGCTCAGTTTAGCATATTTATTTCATTACCGCGATCGGCTCACTTTTATTATCTCCATGCTTGTTGCCTTCGAACGGATGCTTTAATTGACTTGTATTGATGCGTTCCGTCTCCCCACCGCCCACAAAATGAAACTTCCAGGAAATGCCGCGAAATGAAAATGTGTTTGCAAATATGCAATATGCGCGATTCTGATGGGTTTAGGAGCTTGAGACAGTACAGTATATTCCTTTTTTTTTTTTTTTTTTTTTTTTTTTTTGTGGGGTCAAGCTGTTAATGTATAATGCATTATTCCTTTTTGTCTCCAGGTGACCTCGGAGCAACTTGTATTGCTTTTGGAGCTCCTCTTAGAAGAAGCCAAGCTGAGCACATCCGCCATGCGCATTCTGGCTCGCGTCTACGACCTGCAGAATCAAGACGCTGAGGTAAGCTACACGCATGCTTACGCAAATACACACACACGCGCACACAAACAGTCTCTTAGAATAACGAGTACAAGGTCTCCCCTCGCCTCCCGACCCCGCCTTCTACCGCGCTGAGTAATGCGTAGTAAATTCTCCCCGTAATAGCAACTCTCCTCTTTACGGCCGCCATTACTGAGTAAAATCCCTCAAGTATGCACGTCATGTTTTTTTTAGTGCTGCACAAAGTTCCTTAATGGCGCTATTAACAAAATGTGTGTACGTGTGTGTGCTTTACTTGTCTCTATTTGTTCTCTGCTGCACCCGCCGGTCGCAGCAATAGGTACACGATGTAATGAATAAAAGGAGGCTGAAAGTTGTACAATTTGAAGTGGAAATATGCCGGAAAAACACAAACTATGATCCCAAACGCTGAATTCGAATTTCAATTAGCCTTACAAATAAATGACAACGGCTCCGATGCAGAAAACAGGTCAACCGCGATTGGTCGTTGTGAGCAGTTGTGATGTCATTTTCAGAAGACAAAATGGCCGTCCCCAGAGATGGCTAAAAATTGGTGGCTCGACTCTTATTCCACAAACGCAAAAATAATCAGAATGCCGTGTTTTCAACTAGTGGGCCTGCTGCGAACATATTCTTGAAAAAAATATATGTTTGGGTTGACTTCCGCTTTAAGTACGGTGCCGCTTATTCATCTCAGCAATACTTTATTTCCTTTGGGAAAACTTCCAATTGCAACAATTCAAAGTCAGCCAGGGTCACAGACTGAAAATAAGGTCACCACATTGCGAAGGTCTTTCAAGGCTTTTAGTCCTTGTTGTTGTAGGCCCACTTAAAATTTGGCCCCGGCTCCTGATTCTCGACGCTTAGTCGAACTTCCCAGCACACGGGAGGAGAGTCGGACTCTAGAGTTTCCAGGAAAAACCTTGAGTGTGTACTAAAAATACACAGGGCCATTATGCACATGGCGGTGCATGGAAAAACACTTAGGCAAACACACACACACACACACACACACACGCCTTTCTCAAGGCACATTTCTCATCCGAAGAAGTGAGTTCATCTTCTGCATTGATTCATTCTAGCTGTGCTTCCTCTTTCATCTTCTCTGTACAAGACTGATGATACTCTTAACTACAATCTTCATAACACTGCCTGGACTTTACCCACAAACTATTTGTCTTTGTGTAATTGTAGTATTTTGAAATCTCTTTATGACTGTTTACTCAGAATTGTCCTGGAAAACCTGGAAAGGGGTTGACCCATTTTTCACTCATGGAAAATGGAAAAAAATAATTATTGACTATTGCTCAGTCCTCCCACCAAATGGGGCCATTCTACTTTCAAATCATACTTTCTGAAAGTGTATGCTTGTTTCGTTTCATAGGCGGATAGACTAGCCCCTGCCACTTTTTTAGGTGACCTCAATTCTTGTGTTCACATTGTCTATTTAATGAGGAAGAAAGGCAGTTATTCCATCTATAAAATGTAATCTTTTTCAACATGGAAAAATGGGGTCAAGTGCTAATTGTCTATTTTGGCCTGTTTTTTGTTGTTGTTTATTATGTACGTGCGTATTATTTAAGTGCGTGTACATTTGGGGTGTTACAGTTTCTTGTCCCAAAGTTAATATACAGTTTACTTTTAAGGTTTGGGAACACATATTTTCCAATTTGGCCCTAAGAAAAGGTACAAAACTGTCACATTTCATACTTTTAATTGGCCCTATGGGGTGCACTTGTGTGGCTGCTTGAGAAACACATGACGAGTGCCCCTTTTGCTGACAGCATTCTATCGTAGTTTTTAATGACAGAAAATAGCAGTCATGGTTCTTGTGTTAGTTTGCACATTTCACGCAGTCTCCACATGGAACCGAAAGGGACCGAAGGTGTGACTAGCCTCACGTGCGCACTGTCAACAAACACAGTACAGCTCAGCCTCTGTCGAGCAGACGTCATGGTCAACGATTTGCTTTTTACAGGACGTCAGTCTTTTTAACTTATTCGAAACAGCATCAAAGCATCTTGAGTATCAGTGTAGTAGAAAAAAAATAATTAGTGAGTAGTGCCATGTGGATGTAACTTCCAGTGGTGTTGAAACTGCCTCTCCCGTCAAAGCTATACAAAATACCACAACAATATGTTCCCAGCAGGCCTACTAGTTGAAACGCGGCATTCTGATTAATGTTGCATTTGTGGAATATGAGTTAAGCAGCAAAATCCAGCCCTTTTTTAGCCATCTCAGGGGGCGGCCATTTTGTCACTTCCGTCGACTGAAAATGACATCACAGATGCTCACGGTTGTGATGTCATTTTCAATCAACAGAGATGGCAAAAAACGGGTGGATTAACTTTTATTCCGCAAACGCAGTATTTATCAGACTGCCTTGATTCAACTAGTGGGTTTGCATAGAACATATTCTGGAAAAAAATATTTCATCACCCTGGATAAACTCTTAATGAGATTACGCAGTGTAGAAAATGGATGGATGGATGCTTGGTGGGGGGAAAAAAAGGGCTTATTCGTGGTCTCATTCATGTTTGTCACGGCAGCGTGAAAAGGTGCTGGCAGAGTTCACTCATTCAGCATCTGTTTTAGCGCTAAAGGCATGAAGTCGTCCGCGACGTTGTGAGCGTGGCGTGCAAAGCTTCACTTTCAGTCGGTGTCGGTGAAAGGAAATAGGGCGGCTGCCTGCAAATTAGCCTGCCCATGGGACCCTGTGAGTGACCACGCATATACGCGCGTGTGAGTGAGTGGAGCATGTGTCCGCATGTATGAGACCCGCTGCGTGACTTTGGCCCGCTTCCTTTCCTCTCATGTGTCCCGTGCGATGTCCGGCCTGTGTGCGCTCGCGCACCGGAATGTAAGTATGAATTCATTAAAGTTGCAAACCCCCAAAATGTCACACTTTCAACCATAATGGCAGACCTCCTGTTCATTTACGGCATGTGCCCTTGAGATGTTTTTGTGCAGCATGTCATAAGAGATAATCCCACCAAGTTGCGCATTGACGGATGTAGCTGGAAGTGGATTCTCAAATTCTGACCCCCACCTGCGCGGACGCAATTAAACGCTACTCATTTTTTATCCTTCAGGAGCAAAAAAATAAATAAATAACAGGTGGTGCCACGAATTAGGTGTTATTACCTTTACGATGACTGATAATGCCATGCGTCACGGCATCTTTTCCTAGGGTACTCACGGTGTCCGCCGGGCTTTGTAAATGACCGCGTTCTTTAACTTTAACGAATATATTGAAGCGGAAGTCAACGCAAACATATTTTTTTCAAGAATATGTTCCCAGCAGGCCCACCTAGTTGAAACACGGCATTCTGATTAATTTTGCGTTTGTGGAATATAAATTAAGCAGCAAAATGCACTCGTTTTTAGCCATCTCTGGGGGGCGGCCATTTTGTCTTCTGTCGACTAAAAATGACATCACAACTGCTCACAATGACCAATCACGGCTGACCTGTTTTCTGAATCTGAGCTGTGATTGGTCGTAGTGAGCAACTGTGATGTCATTTTCAGTTGACTGGAAGTGACAAAACGGCCGCCCCCAGAGATGGCTAAAAAGGAGTGCATTTTTCTGCTTAACTCGTATTCCACAAACGCAAAATTAATCAGAAATCCGTGTTTCAACTAGTGGGCCTGCTGGGAACATATTCTTGAAAAAAATAGGTTTGGGTTTAGTTTTCAAAACTAAGTAGAATTGGCTAAACTCTGAGTGTGACAATTGACTGGTAATCAGTCCAGGGTGTAACCTGTCTACAGGTACATCCTGAAGTCAAGATGGAGGCTATTAAAAAAGGTATTACATTTAAATATTAGTGTATATATCCTGATATTGTTAGTGTATATATCCTGATATTGTTGTCCATGTAATTTGGACTTTTGGATTTTTTTTTTTTTGTTGACGTAAATAGAAAATAATAATAAATTACTACCCTCACAAGGGCAGCGATGCAAAGTAAAGTTTCATTGCCAGATTATTATGTCCATAGTGAGGACATAGTGAGGTTACTACACAGTCCTAGCTAGGAATGCAGTCGTACTAATAACTAACTGTCCGCGTGCAGTCCCCACTGTAATGTGCTCCTGACAGAATTTTAAAAATATGAAATTTTCCAATGAATCAGTCTGGAAGGCTCATTTGTATAGGTTGCTCGCTTTGTGATGATTTATCCAAGATGCTGGAGCTAGCCAGACGCCAGTTTGTACAGACATTCCGAGCAATAAGATTCAAGATGCCTTTGTGATAGCAGTAAATTTATTGTCACGTATTCGAACTTTAACTGTTAATGTTTCCGCACATTATCACAGACTTTAGTCACAAGTATGATATCGACACCGTGGAGGTGTGTGGTGTGATCGTTCGCACTGCAAAGAAGGTAGTATCAGTTGCGGTGGTAGTAATGCGAGGGGGGGGGGGGTCGCACTAATAAATGGAGGAATGTTACTGTCAGAGCGAGAGGGGCACTCTAAGAGGAAGCAGTCAAATTTGAAAAAGGAAAAAAAAGACAAGAAAATGAGAGCATGAACTCCATGCAGCTGCTGCGCCCCGGGGCTCTCCCCAGGAATGTAACCCGAATGTAACAGCTGCCGGGGGGGTGCCTGAGCACGACGACGGGCCGAGGGCCGCGCGGCGCAGCAGGCCTCCAAACGTCAATCGGGGGGGACGTGTGCCTTTGCACCTGCGCGCTTTTTTCTCATGCTCGCCATGTTACCTTGGCAATGGAACGCCTACTTTATTCTCGGAAACAACAATTTAACAAAGATTTGCGGCAAGTACACGCTCACTTGTGAGGCGACCGTTCTGGGTTTCTCAAACAACTTTTATGCTACGTCATACCTTGACTCATGAGTTCAAGTTGACCAAATTCGTAACTGAATTTTCCTGATTGAAATGAGTTAAAGTACTTTTGTAAAGTACAATGTAGAAAAATAGCACTGTATTTGTATATACAATGGAATTAAAATACACTTTTTGACGACCCCTTAGATACAAATTAACGGCTATACATTGTTGCAAATGTTCATTTTTCGCCTTAAACCTATGTATAATACACTGCCTCGATTTGTAATATTATTATTTTATTTTGTCGACTTACCAATGACATTCGGGCTGCATATAAAGTACATTGCAGGTCCAAAAGGCCAATTCCAACTCAAGTTTCCAAGTATATTTCAAGTGACGCGTATCCCAGATATGGCTACGTTCACACGGTGATAGAACACGTTTGTGTGCACGCGCAGGCCGATGCCCGAATTGCATGCATCTACACAGACGTAAACAATAATACATCATAGAAATATTAAACATTACACAACATTTATTAGCCTTTGGCTGACTGTCCAGCTGTATTATGCTTATTTATGATCACATCTTTTTTTCTTTTTTTTTTTTTATAATTTGGAAAAGCCTGGTTCCAAATTAATATTAACCATATGCTTCAAAGAATAAATCACAAAATTATTAAAATACTTGATTAGCACTGACATTGCAACAGCGCACACACTTCAAACACAAACAAAACAAATGGTCGAAAATATCACTCAAGATATCCAATTCAATCGTTTTTCTTTTTAAGATGCCATGACACATAAATGAATTGTGAAACTTCTAGAGCAAAAAAAAAAAAAAAAAGCAAACAAAATGGAAGCATGCTGCGTAAATGCAACCTAATTTTTCTTGATTATTGTTTTATGGTGCGCCTCTTTCCGACTGATGCCTTCAACGTCACGGGTTTTAGTTTCCAAACGGAGGCGAGCCCTTGCTGCCCATTGGAAAAGCAGCATAAGAGTGTTTGTCCTCCAAAGTCCGTCCAGTTCTTTATGAGTGGTCAAGCATCATGTTTTTTTTTTTTTATCCAATCAAGCCTCCTCCCTTGTTGAGGAGCATCTTCAAAAATCAGGTTGATGTCCGACCTTGACAAGGTCACGCGCTCGGAGATGGTCACGTCTGGACTGCAGTGGGTCAGGACGGCAGCCAAAATACACTCGCGCGCCTTCAGCCAGCACAGATGAGCCGTCAGCTCCATTTAAAGTGTTTTCGTGGCTGCCCGCCAAGCGGGGAGCCGAGCACTGCCTCGTACCTTCACTCGCTTGTTTTTTTGTTTGGGACTCAAGGAGACCTGGACATAGAGTAAAAGGGCTTGATGAGGCTTGAGCAATTGCATTTAATTTTTTTATGTTATGGGTTATGAACCTTATCCCAAAGGTTCTTATCACTGTTTTTATTAGTATTTTTTTTTTCAGATTCAGAAAAAAAGTTGAGCCGCCGGGCACCGAATGTTGTTTGTTTTGCTAGTTCCTTAGTAAAGTGTGCCCATTTGTACCATCTTGACCATTTTTTATTTTTTATTTTTTTTTTATGTGAGCCACCTCACACATGAAGAGAATAAACAAATCAGCAAGCGCGTTCTTATAGCTCTCATACCGTTGGCCTATATTCTCCCGTTCACACCGACGTCCTTTCTTACACGCGCCGACTTACACGCACTTTTCATCTATGCATAATCTCCCGTCCGGACTTCTGACAATCCAACAGGCATAGGCTGGAAATGAACGTGGAAACACCCAAGAGGTGCAATTCGCCGACAGCCGAGGCTGACTTCAAATCATGGAAGGTGGCTCATTGCTGCCACGAGTGAAATCCATGAAAAAGATAAAGCACACTTTGGCAAGATGCAATGCGTGCTGCGTCGTCTGCCAGTGGGCATGTGCCGGCCGCTCCGGCCTACACCTTTCAAAGGGAGCTTTTTTTTGTTCTTGTTCTATCTTACATAAAGCCAGAGGTGGGTAGTAACGAGTTACATTTGCTCCGTTACATTTACTTGAGTAAGTTTGGGGAGATTTTCTTTTAAATCACTATACTTTTTACTTTTGCTTGAGTAGATTTGTGAGGAAGAAACTGTCTTACTTCGCTACATTAGGCTACATTGAACCCGTTACTTGAATCCCCTTCGCGTACGTACGTGTCACTCTCTCTCTGTCTGAGAAAAGCGCATTTACTTTGTCACTGCGCCAGGCTCTGCCATGTGACTGCGTTTCGCCAATCAAACGTAGCCATTTGGCCGTATAGCCCTGCAGTCTCGTCGCGTGATCATATTCAACTTCAGCGGATCAAAAATGTCACGCAGCAATGCCGACTATGCGGACACAAAAGAGGAGGTTTTTTGGGGGGGAAAATGTTTGTTTTTGCATGTTTTGTCACATACACACAGACTGAAACACAGACACACACACACACACACACACATACACATTTTATACGAGTTCATGGGCTACTTTGTTGTTCTGCCTGCGGAGCCTGTTAAAAAAAAAAAGTACAGTACAAATTTTCTGCTACTTGTGCTTAATTTATTTCTTTTATTTATACTATTATTTTATTGTTTATTAAAGTACTTGAATTCCCCTTAAGATTATTTGAAGTTACTCTTTAATTAAATGTAATTCATTTTATTGATTGGATTGACTTTAATTTGCCTGAAGATGATTGTTTTGTATTTTCGCCTGACTGAATGGTTGTTTTAAAAATAAATAAATAAATAAATGAGACGCTACGGTTACTCACTACTTGAGTAGTTTTTTCACCAAGTACTTTTTTTGACTTTTACTCAAGTAATTATTTGGATGACAACTTTTTACTTCTACTTCTAGAGTCCTATTATTCTGAAGTAACAGTAACCGCATTTGTATTTTCCCTCCGCTGTGACTTGCAGGTGCGCCATCGCTGGTGCGAGCTGGTGATCAAACACAGACACGTCAAGGCTTATGGCGACGTGGAGCGCTTCCTGCTTCGTGACCAAGTAAATAACACACACACACACGCGCGCGCGTCATGTGAACTGCTTCACACACTCGTTACGATCAAACAGTGTGTTTGTACACCGATAGGCGATGGGCGTGTATCTGTACGGCGAGCTGATGGTCCAGGAGGACGCCGAGCAGCAGGCTCTGGCTCGTCGCTGCCTCTCGTTGGCCGCGGAGGAAATGGACCAATCGGCACGCGGGGTGGTGGAGGAGATGGTGCTCTGACAGCTGAGAGAGGTCTGTTCCCGCTCTTCGTCGCTACTGACGTTAACGTGACTCGCCCTTCATTTCATAGCTCTTGTCGTGCTGTATGATCTTCAGCTTTACCTCCCCCCGAGGTTTTTTTCTTCTTTTTTTTACTGGTGGATTTATCCCTTTATTTGTATTTGTAAAGCTTCCCCGTCCACACTTTTTGATCCAATATCCAGTTCAGACATATTTGGTCATTGATTCTATTGACTATTATGACAACTGTCCAAAATACTTTTGCGCCACTGAAAATAGCATCCATCTAGGTTACTCTCCGGGAATTGAATTTAAAGTGTAACAAAATGTGTTTACTGATTGAGTTCACAGGTGATACACTAAGTTTGTTTTGCCTTGGCGGAGGTACGTGTTGTCTCGTTGAATTCGTGCTGACATGTACTCTGTTTTAAGGTCCTTAATGATCACCACTAGCAGTCTTCCACTCCACTCGGGAGTCACCTCTCTTACCTACACTGACACATTCCTCCCTGATCCCTTTGTGTGTGTGTGTGCGTGGGGGAAGGGGGGGGGGGGGGGTCATGCATATTTTCAGTCTCAGGATGGGGCCTTTTCCATGCACTCCTAGTAGCGCCGTCAGGATGTGTTTGTCAGAGAAGGAATTTGAGAATGTGGAAAGAGAAGTGTGTGTGTGTGTGGTGGGGGGCGGCGGGTGGATAGTCGGGGGGGAGTGTCAATTTTTGAGTCTTAAAAAGGGAAGTCAACCCAAACATATTTTTTTTCAAGAATATGTTCCTAGCAGGCTCACTAGTTAAAACACGGCATTCGGATTAATTTTGCGTTTGCGGAATATAAGTGAAGCGTTTTTAGCCATCTCCGGGGGCGGCCATTTTGTCTTCTGTCGACTGAAAATGACATCACAACTGCTCACAACGACCCGTCACGGCTGACCTGTTTTCTGAATCTGAGCCGTGATGGGTCGGTGTGAGCAGTTGTGGTGTCATTTTCAGGCAATAGAAGTGACAAAATGGCCAATGGGGTGGATTAACACTTATTCCATAAATGCAATATATTTATCAGAATGCCCTGTTTCAGTTTAGTGGGCTTGCATAGAACATATTCTTGAAAAAAATATGCTTGGATTGATTCTCCCCTTTAACCACTAATTGTCTTCTGCTGTGTGTGCGGCCGGAATTTTCACCGTCCGGAGTATCGGACTAGTCGAGCCAGACCGGCCACAAGCTTGTGAATGGCACACGTTCCCCTTTCAATTCTCATTTTTTTCTCATGAATGTCCCATTTTTACTGCATTCCTCCGCAAAAGCCCTTCAAAGTCCCGTAGGTTGATATAGTGGCAAGATGTCCCGATACTTCTGTCCACTGAGCGTATATTAGACTTGTCAACATGTTTGCTGGAAGGAAAAACATTTTTATTCAAGTCTTCTGTGGGAATGACCTTGATGTGCTGCTTTCAACACAGGTCCACATTAACCCGAGTGACTGATTTCCAGCTCGAAATCCTATTTTACGTAGGTCACCACCACAACACTGATTTTATCTTTTATCACACACACACGCGCGCACGCATACACTCTCAACTAGACATCTTGCTGCCCAGGATGTGAAAGGCTTTTTGCGCATCTGTCTGTATCCTGATAAATGGCTCCGTCTGACATTTGTTCGTTTGTACTTGCCCAGCTCGTCATCGTACATCACTGCATCTTTTCCATCTCTGTCCCTTTCTTGGTGTAGCACAAGGCGCTAAATTGTGATTGGACTGGTGGAAATCGGTCTTTTGAGTTCAATTAACCAACTATAAACCTAGTACTCCTACAATATACCCCATTGGACCGATTAGTTAACAGTGACATTTTCCAGCTACCGGTAGACAGTACATCGGGTCCTTGGTTTACAATACAGTGGTGACCGATTCGTGCATATTTGTACTTAAGTCGGACTGTGTCGCAGTATATCAAATTTTTTTTATCAAGGGAGGGCTTTAGATGTCCCTAAAAATATTTGGGTGGCTAATTTAATGAAAATGTTTTGGAATTTATAACCTATGACGTTTCAGGAAAAAAAAATCCACCTGTTGCTGGAGCTATTAATTCATAAATACTACATCATAATAATAGTAATAATAATATTATTTTGTTGTTGTTGTTATTTTTAAAAGCTGATTTGACAAAAAAAAAAAAAAGAGCATATTCGGCATCAACGCAATAAATATATAATCTGCAAAGGTTTACTTGCATCTCTGATTAAAAGATTATAAGTAAAAAGATGATGACCAGTGCAATCAAAATGAGAAAACAGTACGCCACCAACTGTGAGTGACCTTTTCTTAAAACGCCGTCTAAACCAGTCAGTGCCATTTGCAACCTCAAAACTTTGCATGATGCATTAACATACCTGTCTTATAACTCTAATTTATACGTTTTCCCAGTATTTTATGCGTTTTTTGATCACTCCAAATTGTGTACGTTGTATAACAATTTTTGTAGGGGGGAAAAAAAAAATAATTAAAAACTCGTTTTTTGTTAGACCGATCTCGTCTTGCCCATTTCGGCTCTAATCCGGAGCGTCCGTTAGCGATTAGTAAACTTCAGTCGACTTTCACGAGCATAGCGCACCACCTGCCCCACCCCCGGTGATCGATAAAAACTGTGGGAGAATCTACATAAAAAACGTCCGGTCCGTTTGGCCCACCTCTCTCGCTGAGCGAAAATGACTGTATAAGATTATATATAGTTACTTTGTAAGCTTATATACAGAAAAGTACGGGCAAATGAGAACTTTTGTAAGATTCAGCACAGCCCGGGGTTGACAGGTATGCATTAATATATAAGTGCTACCTAATATTTTCGCATTACCATGAATTTGTCGAAGAGTGGCACGCCCTTAAATTGGAAGGATTGCCTTTCTCGAACACTCACTCTTTGTAAGTCGTGCTACCTGAAAAATTGCCAGCAGAGCCAGCTTTTTCAACTTGAGGAAAAGTCTCGTCAGTGGAAGGGGGGCGGGGTATGGGGGGTAGTGTCAATTTGCCTGCACTGAAAACTCCTCTTCAAAAAAAAAAAAAAAAAAGCCCACACAGCTGATGGCAAGTTTTAGCAATTTTGAAACAGCCAAGTTTCGCAGGCCTACCGAAAGCCTCTTGTATGTTGTCATCCAAGGCCAAAAAGCTCAGGTCCATTTGTGGATAACACCCCAGTGACAAGACATGGTCGCAGTTATTTTTGAAGGGTTTGCGATAACATACACAACCCCCCCCCCCCCAAAAGAGGCCCTTGGAACAAACTAATTCTACAGTTTGTGAAAACAAAAGTGGACCTGAGTGCTCCACAACTCTGGCCAATTAAAATGATGGATGATTCTACTCCCTGGCTGTATGAATGTTTTTTTTTGTTGTTGTTTTTACAACTTGGTTTCCCCCACAGTTCCCCCCCCCCTCCAAAGTGTTGCTAGTTGAGATCAGAGCAAGCCTTGAAAACATGTCCGTGCATCTATCAGGGCTTTTTTTTTTTTCTTCAAAGGAAAGACGGGTGGTCTCTCCGTCCCAGCATTCCCTCCGAGCGCCGCATGCCTTCGGAATCCTTCTTGATCCGCTTAATGAGGGGCATATCGCCGGGTTGGCCGAGCGTGGCCAATGAAAGCAAAGATCGGCATATTGACTTTTTTTCAGTATGCTTAACGTTCCCCCAGAGAAAGTTTGGATTTTAGAGCGGGAAAAAGTGAGGCGCAAGATTGTCGCGATGCCCACTGTCTGGGCTGTGGGGGTTCCTGGCGTGCTGATTTGTGACTTGTGATAAAAATCACATTGCCAGGGATTACCACACAGCCCCGACCCGACCGGCTGCCATGGCAGCCACAGTCACAACAGTCTCAAAAGTGAAGAAGACATGATTATCCAGGAGTGTGGGAGCAGTCGGCCATGATTAGGAAAGCGGGGGTCTTCGTGCGTGCGTGCGTGCGTGCCTGTCTCGCTGCCCTAAACAGGTCGTACGTGTGTTGTCTCGTCTCCAGGCAGGCACAGAGCTTAGCTGATTGGTGAACAGTGATTATTTCCTCTTTGTTCACAGTGGCTAAGTTCTGCACCTGAGGAGAACATTGTCCCCAAGACAGAAGCAAGAGACTCAAGTACAGAAAAAGGGCCTTCCCACCAACTCCTGACTGATTGACGCATTGATGAAGGGGCATGTGGCATCCATATATAGTACATTCAAGTGACGCGTGCGGCTGAGGGTGGGGGTGGGGGGGCATCCATCTAGACGAGGACGGATGCGTGAATTAGAAATGAGGTCCGTGTCGAGCATGTCATCAGTCCACCTATATTTAGGGCCTATTAAAAGGCTAATGGCCATCAACGGGCCATTAAAGAGAGCGCTGGCCATATGACGGTCTACACTGTAGAAGGCCGTGATTTATGACGCCATAATGGCGCACGACCATCAGCGCAATCAAACTGTTGATAGTGGAAAAGCATTTGACGGATTTATGGCGTTTAGGTTCTTGTTTATGATGTTTGGGTGGTTTATGACATTTTTTTTTTTTTGGTAACCATTCTGCTGAGAGTAGGTTGATGTCTTTAAACGCCTTTCACAAACGGCAACGATTCAGTCACAGCTAGACGGAGCCCCAGACATGAATCATATCATAAAACGTAGCATATGATTAATAGGCAGCAAGAAATGGGCTCGGCCTCCTGTGCCTACTGAGCTGATAATCAGTCCTACACAACCACTGGCTCAGTTCAGCAGGAACAGGCGTCCAGTCCACTCGCCAACAACAGTCGCATGAACGGAGCAAGTCGGCGCAGGAGTTGTTTTGCATCTTTTTAGAAAATGTATTATTTTCAAAAAGCATCTTTTCTTACGTGCATTTTTTTTCTTCAAGCATCATTTTGTCTAGTATTATTTTTGTATTTTTTTCATGTAAAATACTTATTTCACAAGCTTTTTTTCAATGTATTCTTAATTTACATTTCCCAAGCTTTTTCTGTCTTCATTTTTTAAGCTTTTTATTTTTCATGTTAAAAATACTTTTAGGAATTTTACAAGCACTACTTTTCATTTGATTTCTCATCTATCTCTTTATTCATGTTTCTTTGTTTTTAACAATCATAAGCATTTTCTTTTTCAAGCATTACTCTGCTATATATAATTATTGATTGTAACATATTTCAATCGTTTTATTTTTTGTGTTTTGTATTTTCTTTTCAAGCATTTTGAATCGTTTATTTTTTCAAGCAATTAATTATTTTTCCAGCAGTATCTATTTTTGGGTTCATTTTCTTCAATCATTTTTTAATTGATATATTAATATATTTTTATTTTTATTCGTTTATTTTTCACTAAAATGCATTTTATTAGATTTTTAGTATTTGTGTTTTTTAACATAATTTCCAGTCCTCATTTTTAAAATGTTATTTCACAGCATTTGTTAAAACCATTTTTTTTTATAAATCCTCAGTCTCTTCAGTTTAAAATGCCATTTGCTTTGTTTATTTGGTTTGATTGCATGGGGTCTACCAAACTTTGGACTGTTTTTTGTTTTTGCCAATGGTCAGCAAAACATCAACCCACCAAATTGAAACTGATCAGTTGCAAATGTGTTTTATTATCATGCACAATGTGTCCGATAGAAGGTGTATGTAAAAGTCCCGTATCCTCTGCATGTGAGTGTGCCTTGTAGCTCCGGTTCCGTAACGGGCGCCCCTCTTTCTCTCTCTCCTCCAAGGCTGCTGACAACAGACGAGGATGTCAGGAGGTCGTGCGAGGTTGGAGCATTCGCGGCGACCACTTGGAATGTTTGTGGTGGTCCGACGGTGTGGCCGAGGCTACTAACTGGAGAGGAAACATTGAAAAGAAAAAAAGGAACATTGGTGGGGAGGTGGTCAACTTTAAACAATGGACGCTGCTTCATAGTCACTTCTGTGGTAACGCACAAAAATGTCACTTTTTTCCATCTGAAATAAAAATGTGAGAGAAGAACTTGATCTGTGTGTTTGTGCTGTGTTTAGTCTGAGGCTCCAATCAGACTGTGAAGAGTTTAGACTGGAAATTCATTCAGGTGTTTTCATACATAACACATGACTTCATGTAAGAGATACAGCACAATGTGAATAAGAACGTGGGAAGCACAGACAGGGTCAAGATAGAATAATAAGAGATCAGTTTCTTCAAATGACGGTGCAACGGTCATAATGCGACGAACAAATTCACTTAATTCAATCAACACTGAATAATACACAGTAGCAGTAGAGAATTTGGTATTTGCTTGTATTCATGCATTACAGTTTTTAAAAAATGTTTCAATGCTACAATTTAAAAAATTATGTCAGTATAAAAAGCTGTGAGAAAAGATATAGGAATGAAACTCTTGGAATAAGTTGTACTATGAGAAAAAAAAAAAGTAACATTAATAGCGTTTTAAAGTTTAATAAAAGTTTTAATGTTATGATCAAAAAGTTGTGATTGATATAGAAAAAAAAACTGAGAAATTATACTAGAAAGGCCAAAAAGTCATGAAAATACTCTAAAAGTAAAGCTGTATTAACATAAAAAAGTTGAAATGTTACGTGAAAAAGTAGCCATGTTGAATATTGCAAGAAAAAAAGTGTTAATGTTGATGTTAAATAACTATTGCTAGGAATTTTGTAATATGACCAAGTTAGATAGCAATCAGAATAATAGAAAAAAAGGTGCAGTATTACGAGAAAAAAAGGTAGTTAGTTTTGAGCACTTATTACAGTCGCTTGTTTTTTTTGTTTTTGTTTTTTTTGCAATGATGGTATCTCGGCATTGCTACGATATGCTGTGATGTATTGCCCAAGCTTCTACCCAACCCAAAGTTTGACATGTATTCATTGCAGGCTGACTATTCAGCGCTCCACTGTCCTTGTTAGCTGTGTGTGCGCGCGCGTGCCTGCGTGTGGTTAGACTAACGTCCTGCCCCGACCGTGGCCTTCATTAACAATGCTAACGTTGCTCATGAAGCAGACCCTGAACTGACACTCACCAGGGTGTGTTACCATCCAGTGTGTGCGTCCGTGTGCCTGTGTGTGTGAGGCCCCACCTGGGTGAGTGTCAGTGGTGGGCGTCTCCCGCATGAGTGAGGTCCGGTTGCTGCGACGATGGCGGTAGCGCGGGGATGGCGAGCGCGTTCTGAAGCTGACGGATCCTGACAGAGGCCGCGCGGGGGTCACCGGACATCGGGCGATTGCCGCTTCCCGTGCCGAGCCGACGCTCCAGCAGGCTCAGGACGCGCGCCGCTTCGCTGACCGGGCCGGACGCAGCCGCCACCTGGTGCCATCCGCACACACGCCTAATTATATGCAAACTCATTCGACAGCTTGGTAGTTATTATCACACGGAGACACAAATGGCATACGTGTCCTCACTGTAACTTTAGCTTGGCACCCACAAGCTTGCTGTGCACCATTTCCACAGAACGTATAGAAAGGGGGGAAAAGACGCAGGGATCCACTTATTTAAAGCGGAAGTCAACCCAAGCATAATTTTTTCAACAATATTTTCCCCGCAGGCCCACTAGTTGAAACACAGCATTCTGATTAATTTTGCGTTTGTGGAATATAAGTTAAGTAGCAAAATGCACTTGTTTTTAGCCATCTCCGGGGGCGGCCATTTTGTCTTCTGTCGACTGAAAATGACATCACAACTGCTCACAACCACCAATCACGGCTGACCTGTACTCTGAATCTGAGCCGTGATTGGTCGTTGTGAGCAGTTGTGATGTCATTTTCAGTCGACAGAAGACAAAATGGCCGCCCCAGAGATGGCTGAAAACGAGTGGATTAACACTTATTCCACAAACGCCAAATTAATCAGAAAGCCCTGTTTCAACGAGTGGGCTTGCATAAAACATATTCTTGAAAAAAATATGTTTGCGTTGACTTCCGCTTTAAAGATGGATGGATGGATGGAGAGAGGGAGGGAATGAAGGGAGGCCTGGTGGACAGGTGGTACGAAAGGAAAGAAGGAAGTAAGGGAGGGCGGACGAATGGTACAGTATGAAAGAAGGACAGGTGGACGAAAGGAAGGGTAGAATGGAGAAGGAAAGAACGCCGGGAAGTCAGGGTGCGATGGTGAAAGGAAGAAACTGAAAGGAAAGGTGGAAGGCAGGATGGATGAAGGAGGGAAGGGTGGTTGGACAGAGGCCAATCAAAAAGAAGGAGATATGGAAGGATGAAGGTTGGCATCAAAGGAAAGAAGGGAGGTTGTTAAGGATGGAAAAAGGGAGAGGCGGGAAGAATGCATGAAAGGAGGACAGATGCAAAAGAGGGAGGAAGGACGGACGGTATGAAAGAAAAAAGGAAGGGGTAAGGAAGGAACGATGGTAGGGAAGGAAGAAGGGCTGATATAAAAGTAAGGACAAATGAAGGAAGGTTGGTTGGATGGATGTACGAGACCAAGAGAAGTAAAGAAGGTAGGCTAGGGTGCTGACTTATGTATGGAAGGATGGAGGAAGGCAAACGAAGGAAAAGAAAGATCGATGAAGGCAAGCAGGAAGGATGGTGACTTGGAAGGAAGGAAGCAAAGTATGTAGGCAGGCAGGTATGAAAGAAACATGAACTCTTGTTTAGAACCCTCCCCCTGGCTTGAAACCCGATTTTTAAGAGGGCTGGTATTTGGGCATTGCTCGGATATGCGGCGTTTCTTTCTTGTCTCAGCATCCCACACAAACCAGATTAAGATTCACGTAAATGCAATGTGTACGATTTTATAGCTGCGGTTTGCAACCGGCTCCTCTGACGTCCGGATTTTGGCCTGTTTTACTGCCCCTTCGCCCCTTTCCCCCTCGGAGGGTGCACATCCCATCTTCATGGCGCCCACCTCACCGCTCGCACGATGCGCGCGGAAACGCCGCGCGGCTGGCGGGAGAAAACGGCAAAGTTGACCGCCAGGCCCAGGATCAACGTCGGCGACGGCCGCCGAGCGCTCGTGGAGACGACGGCCAGCAAAGCGCCGAGCGGCTCCGCCGGTTGGAGATGACCGGCTGAGAAAAGGCTGCGCATCCGCTCCCAGACTTGTCGGGCACACGCCTGCGGATCCAAAGCGGAAAGTCAATACTTGCACAACCGCGGAAAGGCGGCCACAGACGACGGCCCGTCTCCTCCGTTATGAGAGGAGGCGGCCCAACGGCTGGAATCAATACTTCTTCATCCCCCTCCTCCCTCGGATGGCGCTCATCCATTATTTACTTTTTAATGTGTCTCTTCCTTCTGTGTGTTTGCTCTTCACACGTGGCATACGGCCAATTGCGTCCACCCAGGGCTTTGCTGTTAGCAATTTAACACCGAAGAGAATCTCGGGGGTTGACATTTTGTGCCCGTTCGCTTTTTCATTTTCAAGACATTGTGGCCGAGTGCGATTTTTCACAACGTTTTAGAACTGTCGTCTAGGAAGGAGACACATCTTTTTTTTTTCAAGTCGTACTCCCACGTTTAAATGAATGTATCGTTTCAAGTCCAAAAAGTGGGATACGGTGGCGCCCCGCGACCGCAATGGCCCGGAAATAGAAAAAATCCGCATACAATTGACGACCACTGAAATGCAAAGGGGCTGAGGATGTTAAATCAATTTGGACTTCTGCGTTTTGATTTCAATGTTTCATTTATCCCATAATAGAGGGTTAAAATCCCCCAGACTATCATGACCATGTATAACTCGGGGTGTTAGTTGACCTTTGAGTCGATACTGTTTCTGGGAAGACGACGTTACCAGTCGTTGGTTCCTGTGGTGCCCCCTGTTGGTGGGGTGGTGGTAAAAGGTCAGCAGCCACAGCAGAGGGTGGCAGTCTTGGGGCTGGGTGGTGGCCAGCAACTGGAGGGCCTCCTGCACCCAGTGGGAACACTGGACCAGCAGGAACCAGGCCTCAAACACCACGCCAACACCATCACTAGAAAGATGACATCACATAGTAGGGCTGAACGGCGCTGGAAATAATCTAATTGCGTTCTTTTTTAAAAAATTTTTTTTTATCCCTCAATCTCGTAATTGTGATTTAATACGGGATGGGTTTTTCAAGGGCCACTTCCCTGTGTATTTTATTAATAAACAAGGAATAAATTCATCTGTATTGCAATAAATACAATCAGATTACACAATAGTGCAACCCAAATGCGTTTTCCCCCCCCCCCAAATTAATTTGATTAACTGTTGAGCCCTAAATAGGTCGATAGATGGAGCGTCTAACCCGCCGCTGCCTCCTGCCTCCTCTTCCCCCTCTGTCAGTCTTCGTAATGAGTCGCTGAGCCAGTTCAGGTGACGTCTGCGAGCCTCCCCAGACGCCTCTGCAAAGGACACATTCGTGCGCACACACCCCCGCACACAAATCTGCCCTTTTTACACTCAATTACTATCTGAAATTCCTGTGACTGTGCAATTCAGGAAAATTCACACTTTTTAAGCACACTTTAATGATCTTCAATACAACAGTTTCAGCAACTATTTTGTCCTTACAAAGATATCGAATTTAACGTTTATTTCGTGTGATTGCGGTTTACAGTGCGGTAGAACCAGGAACTGGCTGTGTCTGATATTTTAGGCCATCTCTCAGTAGGATATATTATTTTCCATTAAAATGTAAAAAGTGACATTGCTGACAGTTGTGAATTTCATGATAGCTCTTTTTAAACTGCCTACGAAAGCCACCAACTTTTTCACCGAGGTTGCTGTTCTATATAAACGGCGCTGACACGCAAAGGCGGACTTCTCACGCACCGCCATTTTCCGCCACTGCGACGTTGCGCACATTTTGAATGTTAAAACTGCAGGAAATGAAAAACTTTGTCCTTAAATAATGATCCAATTAAAATGTACTGCACATTACAAAAAAATGTGCCTAAAAACAAACAGCTTTTGAAAAATGAAATGCAAATGTATGAACTACAAAGTCAATTAAAACTGAAGTGTACTTTGGCAGTGATTCTTTCACCTACCACTAGAGGGAGCCCACAAACCACTAGTGGTAATAGTACCCACAATTTGCGAATTACTGTGTTAATGATCGGCAAATGAATGGATGGATGAATATTATTTTGGAAAGGGGCAGTATGGTAACTTAGGTACTTGTTTTTAACCACCCACCTCATCGTCAGGAGATCTTGTATCGAATGTGCATGGCGACATCTCTCTGAATATTCTCTCTAGCTTCCTCCCATATCTCAAAAACAATACTTCTGCGTTTCATTGTGTGAACCGTTGTTCGTCTACAATGTCTACCCTGCGATTAGTTACAGAAAATAGATGATATAAAGGCAGAATGTTTTACTGAGTCTAAGTGATATCGTGCAAGTGTACCTAATAAAGTGTCTGGTTAGTGTACAGTGCAGTACTTCTTGGTTCAACCCTCGGGCCGTGTTTTAACAATGCAAAGGCAACTTTTCAGTGAGCGGAAATCAGGATAAAAAAAAAAAAATGTGAAAAGTTCAGCTCGTCACACTTCTCATTTCCATTCGGCTCCTGCAAAGGATTAGCCTTTCTCGTGCAAACACCAAAATAAGTAGTAATCATTAACTCCGAGTTCTGGCTGCGATCCAGTGTTCCCTTAATGGCGCCATTCATGTCAATCCTTCCTCAACACATGCGGGCCAGGTGTGGGCACACATTGATAAGCACAACTAGACATGTTCATCCCAACAACACTGGAGACGACCACAAAATGATGACCTGTGTTAGTTGCGCGTGGCCAATAGGATGAAGGAGTGTTTTCCACCACAATGTAAATAAATACTACTACCGAGACTTACACGTTTAAATTGTTCCATGGCCAAACTCTTACTTTTCCCCGTTGTGCCCATCTAAAAACACCACCATCTTTTTTTGTTACATTTTTTTCAATACAGAAAAAATTGCACCGTTTTGTATCAAATATAAGTAAATAGAAAAATAAAGAAAGAATGTAATTACTATACCCACTGTAGCAGGGCTCTTTCAGCTTAAAGCGCAAACATTTTTTTTTCCAAGAATATGTTCTATGCAAGACCACTAGTTGAAACTGGGCATTCTGATTAATATTGCGTTTGTGGAATAAGTGTTATTCCACTCGTTTTTAGCCATCTCAGGGTGCGGCCATTTTGTCTTCTGTCGACTAAAAATGACATCACAACTGCTCACAACAACCAATCGCGGCTCAGATTTAGAAACCACGGCTGGCCTGGTTTCTAAATCTGAGCCTCTTTCTCTTGTCTTGTAATGGGTTCATATATATATTTTTTTTAAAAATGCAAAACTTGAGGAAGAAAAAAAACAACTTTTTGCCGATTTTAAGAGCACTAATAACAGCTGTTTGAATCGTCCAGCTGATTAATTGGTCAGGCCCTCATATTTTCAACCTTACAATCCTACTTGTCATGTGTAAACATTTTTAAGCCTTGAGAAATATTGATTTATACATTTGAATGCCACATTTTTACATTCATGGATTCAATGCCCTTTTAAGACTTTTTAAGGATCCGTGGCGACTCTGTGTAGCATTTCGTGTTGGATTGTGTCATTAAGGGGTGTGGCCAAGTGAGTGACGTTAGGAGCTGGAAGTTGGTTGGTCTGCATGTGAGCATCTGGGTCACATGAGCTGCGGTCTACTGCAGCTCCTTGCCAGTGTTCTCATTTTGGATTTGAGTGCCTGACAGTGTCACTACAGCTTTTGTATTGATTGTGTAAGTGTACCTAATGTTTGGACCGATGATGAGCGCGCATGAGTTGGCTTATAAGGAAGCAGCTCACAACCAAGCTTAATACTTTTAATAGCTGATGGCTGACACTGACTGCACATCATGTGAGAGCAATCATCACTGTCATTAACCAGTATTGACTGGCGAAACAATTATTCATTCACTGCATAGCAGGAAGCTGCATCTAGTTCGGATAATACAAGGTATTGTGCATTGAGTGAATAGATAGACACACACACACACACACACACTGACCTGGAGGCTGCGTCAAGAGCGGAAGCAGCAGATTTGGGGGGCAGTGAGGGAAGAAGGCCTTCAAAGGGGTCTGAAGTGAGACCAAAAAAAAAAAAAAGTGAATGAATGAGTGGCACTCTGCCAATGACAAACGTTGAGGTTGTGTGGCAGTGACACACTAGTTGCGGAGTGTGTTATAACGTAGCGTGTAATAGGTTAGCGTTTCGGGCAGTGCCACAGCAGTCATCAAGATGACGTCTGTTGAGCAGGCTGCCACTGCCATCTAGTGTTTCCAAAAATGGGCAATCCAAGTATTCGAAAACGCTTTGATGGAATTCTACACCACTACAAAAAAATAAATAAACCTTGTGACAATCAAAACTAAGACAGCAATTTGAGAGTTTGCATTAAATCTGTGTTCCTAATATTGTGGCCAGGGTGGCATGGTCTGAAAAAATGTTGTAATTTTACATGAATATGGTAAGTAAAAACATAGGCATATTATTTCCTAAAATCCTAATGTTATATTATATATAGTTGTAAATATATATATATATATATATATATATATATATATATATATATATATATATATATATATACGTATAATTATATATACGTATATATATATATATATATATACATACATATATATATAATTATATATACGTATATATATATATATATATATATATATATATATATATATATATATATATATATATATATATATATATAACTATATATAACTATATATATCTATATATACATATATAGATATATATAGTTATAACAGATAAAATAAAAATATTACAAGGAAAGATTTATTTCACTAGATTAAGTCAAAATATGTATATATTAAGCAAAAATGTTTAGTGGATATATTCAATGTTTTGACAGCATACAAGATCAAGTCAAAATATTGCAAAGGAAAAACTTACAATATATTCATAAACGAGGTAAAAATTATAAACGAGGTAAAAATTATATTTTAGCAGATAGTCCTAATATTACAATAAATAAATTTGAAGTCATGACATAATATAACATATAAGGGTAAGAAATACTCTGTTAGATGAAGTCATAATATTAAGAGGGAAAACAAATTACCGGTATACATAGAGTTGCAACATTGGTAACAATATACAATGAAAACTTATTTTAGTAGCTAGGGATACGACACTCAACTCAAGATTTATTTATAAATAAATAAATAAAAAATATTACAAAGGAATAAATTATTTTACAGGATTTTCATATTACAAGAGACGTTTTTACTTCACTAAATAAAGGCAGAATTTTAGAAGAAAAAAAAAAAAACTTGGAGCTTCCCCAAAATTAAGATGAAATATCAAGAATACATTCAGAATTGGCCTCATGCAGGCCAGTCTCAGTAAACGGTCTGCTATCATTCAAACATGAAATACAAAAATGGAGTAAATGTTAAAAAAAACACACACACACACACGGAATGACAGTACCTGTGTATGCAAGAGTGCCAGTTCCCTATAGAAGCAGCTGGTAAAGCTCTGGATGAGATCCTTAACGCACGGGTGATCCTCGTGCTTCTTGAGTACGGACCTGTCAAACACACACAAGTCAGTCCAAAAAGACGAATTTCGCTCGAGTGGCACCGCCGTACGTCAAAGCGCGCGATGAATAACACGCATGTGGACAGTGTGACTCACCTGAAAATATCACTCACCAACAAGAAGATGGAGCAGTGTTGAGCACAGGCCTTAGGCTGGAAAAGACAGGCAAAAACGTTCTGAGCACACACCACTAGATGTCCCTCCAGATCAACTCTTTGCCCCAACTCCAATTTATTTCGTTTCCGCACATCCCCACCTATTCTAAGTGCTTCACGTGTTTTACATTTAACACATTCTAATAAAACGCCCCAGCACAAACGCTTAACAGCTGTACTGCGCTCCTCCTCCCTCTTCTGATTTGCGACATTTTAATTCATAACCAACACTTTTAACATACACTCTCACAAACACAGGACAGGAGCACATCATGATTATTACTGGAAAAAAAAAGGTGGGAGGGAACTCATGTTTGGGCGTTATTTAAGTTGTTCATGTCAGAAGACAACATACAATAGTCTAACAAAAATACAAAAATAAAGTATAGTCTGTGAAATAAATGAAAAGGGGCTTTTTCAATGATTTCCCTTCTAAAGTTAAGTGTGCATCAATATCCTAATGGGAAGTTATCATATTTGGGCAAACAGAAGCATCAAGTGGATTCCTAATGTTATTGCAACATCGCCACCTTTTCATTCGCGGTCTTGCCATGTTTCTCGTAAAAGCGACGCTAACAGCCTGCGCGTTAAGTGATTGGCTGGGCTGCAGTGATGTGTCGTTGTCAACATGCACGCACCAAAGTGTACTGATGTGTTTTTGCAGTTTGCTTTGCACACCAGTATGCACCCTGTGCCACGGTTCCTGCTATTTAAAACAGATGGGCCTTTTAGCATCCGCCTCCATTACCTTACCGCTAACACTTGAAGGAGGCTCACTTACGGCACCCAACAAACATGCTGGTTTTTTTTTTTTTTTCTTTTTCTTTTGCTTCAGCGGTCGGAAACGAGAAAGCGAATGTTTATCGTTATTGGTCTTGAGTCAGAATAGATCACGCAGACGTGGCGGCACAAGCCCAAACGAGGAGTGTCCGCCTTAATGTCAGGTGGATGCAGAGATTGAAAAGAAAGACTTTTTTTTTTTTTTTTTGCCTTTACACACATGTGCACATCTGACATCCAAACAACCTTAAGGCTAAGTGAAACCTAAACGTTTGCCTCCTACCCTCTTAACGACAGACACACTACACCAGATGTAAAATCATAAACAAAGTACCGTATGTCAACTAAAGACGTGTATGTGTGTGTGTGTGTACCAAGGTGATAAAAACAAGAGGTACTGTAAATAAGGGAGAGATGAAAGCATAAACAAATCTCAAATAGACATAAACAAAAGATTGGCATTTCAATCTCTCCCTTACGCACATAAATGTGCCTCACTTCTTCCCATCAGCCCTGATTAGTAACCCGTGTGAACATGAGATGGTCATAGAGTGCAATCAACAGGCGGATATACCGTACACACTTTTTCTCAGTGCAGTGTTAGTCATCTGTCTCATTTTATGGCTACAGAACCTGAAAAGTGTGCATTGTTAGGCAGTTCAACACAGCTCAAGTGGACCATCACTGTTGGAAAACAGCAGTGACACGACCGACAACAACTTGCGCGAGGCAAGATGGCTGCCAAATTACTGTTTCCCACCAGAGTATCTTTTCTAAGTAATTGTGGGGGGAAGAAAAAAAAAAATCACAATTTTACTTGAAAAACGTTGCAATTTTTTGGGGGAAGTCGTATTTTTTTTGGGGGGGGGGGATAGAGTTGTAATTTTCACAAGATATAACAAAAAGTATGTATAAAAGACAAATTAAGTCACAATTTTATGACTTGTTGTAATTTTAGGTGAATAAAGTTGAAATTTAACAAGAAGCGTGGCAAAATATTCAGCAAATCCTTTTATCAATATCATACTATTGTAATACGAAAAGCTTTACCGGATGAAGTTGCAATGTAAGCCAAAAATAATTTTACAAGAATAAATAATGGCAAAGAAAGAATATTCTAAGCGGCTGCTGGCTTTCTGACATTTTTCCCAGAAATTGGACCGTTTATTTAGTGTTTTCGCTGTGGCCCTAATACTCCTTTGTAGTTTTCAGTGCGGCCGCCATGTATGTGTAGAAGCATGATTTGTACGCTATTTATTTAGGACAGGCTTGTACCTTCTCTCGCAACACAACTTTCTCCATTACCTTAACCATCATCATATGATCAATGCCTTTACAGCTCTCCAAACGTTAGCTTACGCTCTGAGAAATGAGGAGGGGGGGGGGCGGTGGGGACTCAAGCGATTTAACCCGCACAATAAAGACTGTGTGGTGCACGCCAAATGATGTGAGACGCAGTTTAGAGCTGGCCAAATGATGTGAGACACACGCTGAGCAAATCCAAAGGGGAAAAAAAAATAATCTGTGAAAAATGTTCAAATGTTCTGAAGAAAATATTCTAATATTAGTTACGGTCGATGTGACACTCTAATGGAGAGCAGTTGAGTGCAATGGCCTCTTTGATTTTTCTACCATAAGGCTACATGCTACGTTACTCATTGGGACAACTAGTTGGAAATCTAAAGTGGCAACCGTCCCATTTGTTTAACGGTCATTCAACTGTGCAGTGTAGCAAAGCAACGACCAACCAGTAGTGACTGAGCTATTTGCTGCTCGAGCCGCTGCGGTGACAACGCCGTGTCAGCGAGGACGGTCGACTCCAGCAGACCGAGCACCGCCTCCTCCAGGCTGGGCAGGCTGCGATACCACAGGGCCACGACAGCCTGGCCCTCCAGTGACAAGCAACCGCTGTGAAAAATCAAGTCATATCTATTATGTCACATCACATTGTATCACACCGTGAACGGGAAAACATCTGCTAACCAGATGCCGAGGCTCGGCTTTGGATACTTTTTAAAACAATGCAATCAGAGAGTCAAACTAAGAAATGAGAGACTTTGATTTGTGTCCTGATATACACAACACACTTAGCATTGATTGCTCCTGGAAGAATATGAGGAATATGTGCCAAGCATTGTCGCCAAAGGAATATCAACTATGTTAAGTGGAAGTATTACAATTCAGGGAGGAATAAGCGGCTGAGTCCAAACACTGATTAAATAACCAACTGATTAAGAGTCCCCAAACTTGTCAAAACATAAGGACGAACGAGAAATATGTAGGGTCTAAAAAGAAAGTTACAATTTTTGGTTTTGGTTTTAAGGTGTAATTTTAAGAGTCTAAAGTTGTAACTTTATCAGGTTGGAGTTGAACTATTTAGCAAATGTTTAAACGGTTATACTAAATGGAGTGCACTTACAGTTTATGGAGGGGAAAAAAGTGGTCATTTTAAGTCAATGCAGATTTTTGGTTTGCTAAGATGCTCTTAATATTATGGGATTTTTTTTCCCCCCAGATAAAGAATATTATGACTTAAAACATTACAGGATTCTTAACATTACAAAGATGAAGTCTTCATTTTTTAATGAATTGTAAATACAGTAAAAACATTGAAAAATATTCGAATTAAGCTACACGTTTTAATGAAAAAAAAAAAACCTATTTGAGGTGACTAAACTTAAAATGTTAAGAGAGTATACAGTAGTAGAAATAATAGTTCCAAATTTATGAGGCAAAAAAAACAATTTCACGTCAACGAAGTTGCCACTTTACAAGATTAAGGAATAAAACAAAGCACTAGCTAGTCGTATAATGAAAAAAGTCTTAACTTTGCAAGGGTAAAGTAAAAATATGAGCATAAAATCGAAATACACAAGAGAAAGTCTTGTGATGAATAACAATGACGATTATAAAACAACCAATAAACAGAAGTGTAAAAAAAAAAAAAAACATCCAAAAGTACAGCATGTATATTGATTGTGAAAGTTAAGAGTACCTGGTATAGGCAGAGTTTAGAGCATCCAGGAAGTCATTAGTGAGAGCTGCTTGTGCACATGTGAGTGGCCGCTGCAGCAAGGATCTAATGAGAGGAGCAACCTCAGGGTAGGTAACCAGGGGAACGCAAGCCACGCATGTAGACACGATCCTATCACATGAACACCTGCACACAAAGGCTTTCATTAAGTGTATGCACGATACACGCTGGGCGATATGGTAGAAAAGTGCATCATGATACAAGTATTTCATATCACTCGATATCAATATATATTCAATATCTATGAAATGTTTTTGTTTTTTTTAACCCTTCAAATTGAGGACCCAAAGAAAAAAAGGCTCAATTCAGGTAATTTTATTTTGGAAAAAAAATGAAAAATTAACCTAATATGATGTCAACACAATTATGAAAAAGTCAAATGAACTGGTCAATTTGAGGTAAATAACTAACGTTTAAATAAACGTCTTTTTAAGCAAGGCTCAGATTCAGAAAAAAGGTCAGCCGTGATTGGTCGTTGTGAGCAGTCGTGATGTCATTTTCAGTCGACAGACGACAAAATGGCCCGCCCCAGAGATGGCTAAAAACTAGTGCATTTTGCTGCTTAACGAATTCCACAAACGCAAAATTAATCAGAATGCTGTGTATCAACTCTTCCAAGTAAAATATATTTAGGGATGCAACGGTAAAACACTACGATATTATCATGATATTGACCTCACGGTATGCAAATTATGACGAGATTGTGGGGAAGTTGGCAAAAAAAAAAAAAAAATCTCACAATACTGGATAAATACTTAGGATATTGGGGGGAAAAAAAGCTCATATTAAAAAAAATAAGGCACAAAATTGTGTTTTTGTACATAACGTATATGATAAAGTATCATGGTCTATGGAGTTCACAATGCTGTGTTCGGATGAACCGGGCAAAAAGTAGTGTTTTTTGACAGAGAGATGCTGCTTTTAATATCGTGACATGACGACAATATTGTGGCAATTTTAATATCGCGATATCATGATATCGCTGTTATCGTTACATCACTACATACAGTATATTTAGAAACAAATCGCATAATCACTTTACAGGGCCTTTAACCATTTTGCTTCACCTCTCATTTATGTCTGCCAATGAAGTGCAGCTTTTTCCGATGTCTTCCTGCAAGCACGCCACCACCTGAATAGTTTGAAAAGCATTGTTGTATTTTATGTATCATGCAATGTATTAAGCAGGCCGCCATAATGATTGGGAGTCAATACCTTTCTGAGGAGTTGGAGCTGGTACCGTGTTGGCGACACGTCTAAATGTTTGAGCAAAAAATCGGATGGCGATTTGTCATCTTCGGTGGTAAGTTGACACAACAGGTTCTGTGGAAGTCAGGGCAACACAATATGTAGCAGCAGGTTATTGCCACTTTATGCTTACAGTAACAATCCTTAAGATCTATTTACCATCAAAGCTAATTGAGGACGACTCTGTTGGCATTGTTTCAAAGACATGTGCGGGAATGTTTTATATATATACTGTATATTAAAAAAAAAAAAAAAAAAAAAGGCATTCCAGGAGGTAAGAATGTATGGACAACATATGAGGAGGACCTTTAGATGTGAGCATTCTTTGTTACTAAGGACCTCACTGTTTTACAAGCATTTTTCAGAAGGGGCCTCATCTCACACACACACACACACACACACACACACTGATAAAACGACTCCAATAAACTCAAATGATTCTTGACTGTGCAAAAGGCTGACGGTGGTGATGGTGATCATGAAGAAGGGCCAAGGAGAGGAAATACTAGACCGATGAAATAGAAATGTTAACGAAAGAGCCTTTTGGACTCTGCTTTTCATGGTGGGAGATTTTTTTTTTTTTAAATGGTGGTTTCTTCCATACAATTACGCATTTGACTAAAAGCTGGAATAAAAGCAAGATAAGAGTATACTATTCAGTGGTCAAACGATTCATAAACAACATTTTGGGTTAGGTTTCAAGAGGTTTGGTTTTCCCTCCTGTCACCATTTCTGCTGCGCCACATTAAAGCAATACTCTTATTTAGAAAAGCCACTTTGACAACAGGGCCTCATATTTTGCTACAACGTTTTGTGACTTCAATTGACCGCAGTCGGTAACAAGCCCACCCCAAAGAGCGGACTTTGCGGATGTTTCTGAAGACAAAAGGAGATGGTGGGGACTGGAAAGCGAGACAAGTAGAATAGTTGAAATGCCACGCGGCGAGTCATTGCTGTGCTGTCGGCGGAGCCGTGTGGTTATACCCTCCACGTCGCCTCACAAAACAAACCCCAATCACTACCATGTGAGCACCCTCCAAGCCCAAGTCCACACAAAAGCAATCCCACTCGCTTTGGAGGAACAGTCGGATTGACGGAGTGAGACTGGCCAAGGAAGCCTGGCTCGACACAATGACGACCGACTGGAGTGACTTGCTGGCTCTTTTAGAAAAGAACAAAAGGGGCGTGGTCGCCGGCGATGAAAGACAAACCGATTGTTGCACGGCAAATGTTTGGAGTCAAAAGTCATTTTTTGTTCCCAGAAAAATAGCCACCGAGCTGGCTTTCAGACACCACAGCAATTATACCCTTAAAACCAGGCTTGTATAAAAAAGCAGATGGCACTGGCTAAGCTATGGCTGAAGAGCCCAAGCCAATGAGAAAAGCATATATAGACAGATTTACAAGGTTAATTCACAATTCATAGTGCAGTTGAACATTTGAGATCGACCACAGTCGCTTCCAGGATGCAGATTGAACTCTGACTTCTGAATTCGCATTTTGCTTATAGAAAATAAAATATTGCCTTCTTAACTCTCCCTAATGAAAGGGAATTGAAATGGCATTAATCTGTTACAGCCCTCCACAAAAAAAAAACATTTTAATGTGGTTTTAATGAAGAAAAAAGGCACAGTATTGTAAAGAAAAAATCAATGTAAAGAAATAAAAGACAATGTTTTTATCAAGTGTAATGACTGTGAGCTGGAGTCCAGTTTGTCCCATTCAATAAAGTGTCGAAAGTACACCGGCGACTGTTTAAAAGAAAAGCAAGCAAAGGAAAGGCGTGTGATGTGGTGCCGGGCCAAGCGGAGTGGTGTGATATGGTGCTGCTTGGGCCGAATGGAAAAGCGGCAATAGTCTCTCCAGTGTGCCCGGGGTCGTCCCTGGGGCCTCTTCCTGGTGGCGCATGCTCGGAATACATCACCAGGGAACAGTGTTAGTACAGCCGCTTAAAGTAAGGACGCTACGTAACTCCATTCCCACCGTTAAAAGAGTAATCTGACAAATGATTTCCCCTCCCGGTTGGCCGAGTTTCTCACCCTAAATGAGAGCCCGGACAACCTGCAGATTCATTCAATTATCAGTCTCCCTCCACTATCTCGTGCATATTTGGCATTTTACATAGACATACTTGCCTCTGACCTTGATGAATCTGAAATAGTACTTATATCTCCACCCCGAAAAAAATTCCATCGGACTGCTCCGGACTCGCCATCTTCGTTGCTTGGTAAATTTAGTGGAGTGGTTGACATTTTGCACACGTTGCTGGTCCCGGTTTGTGTGTATACGCACTAGCTCCGCCTGGCTGCCGTGACTGCCATTCATGATTGCTTATCTCTATGCAAAGCACTCCCAACCAACAGTTTTTTGTGGAGCCCGAGTGTGCTACGATTACACAGTAGTCGGAGACTAATAAGTTAATTGTATTTGTAACGCATCGCATTTAACGTACATAATGTTAACGGTATTTCAACCAAGGAAAAAAAACAAGTTACATTACTCCATTAATGTAAAAAAAAAACAAAAAAACACCATTATTACCAACACTGCCCAATGCAGTGTCATCGTGTCATCAAGCCACCGTTAATGTTAAGTACAGTAAAACTAATCTTAAAATCAACACTCGTCCTCTGAAGTGCACTGTGGACATGTTGTGAGTACAGTACTTAAAGCAACTGCATGTGTCTGGGAGGCGAGTCTCTCAGGCCTTGTCTACTACACGTACCCGGGCTTTTTTTTTTTTTTCTTTAAACAACCGAATATTTCTCCCCCACGCGGTGTTGGAATACATACACATTATCGTTTGTTAAAAACGCAGCTACACTACACCGCTGAAGTGCGTTTTCAAACGCATGCCAAGCCTCTAGGCGGCAGTAGTTAGGCAAATACTGTCTATTCAACAGAAGGAACTTCCGTCTTTGACGTCACTTCTACGAAACCGAAAACACGGCGTCAGGCTCATTCGTGAGGACCGACAAGATGTCAGAACTGCTTTTAAACCTTTCAACGAGAAGCAGTGGTTGGTTGCGGACAAATAACTAAGCAAAAAGCGCCGTGGAAAATCTAAATACAAAAAGCCAAAGAAAAATCTAAATCCACTTGGACTTCATCCTTTACATGAATTCTGTAGTGCTGACAAATTTACATAAACATCACTATGTATCACTCACATCACTCATAAGAGCATTTTTGACCTTTAAAGTGTTGAGCGACTTCAGATGTGTAACTTCAATTGAATTCCAAACTGTACGACTTCAGTGGGCGTTATTCCACATGAGAAGCTCCACAAAAAACACTGATGCATTTCTGCATAATGCTGGAGCAGTTTGGGCGGACATCAAGTGGACCTTTGAAGAAATCCATTCGAAATAGGATGTAATAAAAGGGGACATGGCAAAATAGACGCGAATCGTTGATGAAGCACAAATGATTTCCAAAACACACAAAGTATTACAGTCAGTGTGAGCTCAGAGTCAGAGGTATGCTTTAACACTGGAAAGCAACCACAGAGTCTCCAGGGACCGTCTGTGGTTCACACCGCTTGAGTCACGAAAGAAACCCCTTGAAAGAAGAGCAATCGCCAGCCCTCTAATATAACACTCTCACACTTTATTTATCATGTCCTCAAAGAGCACCAGGACTGTGTAGGACTGTGTGGTCCTACTGCAAGGACAGGACAAAGTCGGTTTCTGCCGGAGCGCTAAAATGCGGCGATGACAGGCGCACGACGACGAAACAAAATGAGAAGGCAAAAATATGCTAACGCAAACAATCATTCAAGAAGGACTGTAGAACACATGGGCCAATTTGGTGCACAAAACCATATTTGTTTGTCATGAAAAATGGTGACTCTGAAACCAACTTCAGAGAAAACCAGAGCAAGCTCAAATATCCGACACTCCAAACCTTTAGGGGGCAGTATTTTACCATAGAGTGAACATGAGAACATTCTAATTTCCTTAGCGTTAACTAGAGAGGGGGCTCACTAACAGTGTTGTGGTTCACTCACTTGGCTTGCACGGAGTGCGGGTTCAGTTCCCACTCAGTAGTGACTATGTGAGTGTGAACGGTTAGTTATATGCGCCCCGTGATTGACGGGTGTTCAATCCAGCGCGTATTCTAAGTTGCACCCGACGTCAGCTAGGATAGGCTCTGGGGTAAAGCGGTATAGAAAATGGACTGACGGATGGATGGATGGAGCTGTAGGGGGAACGACTCAATTTAACTGTCTTGATTCAAAGAATGTTTATACATGAACGATTTAGCAATATAAGGTGCCTCGTTACCTTCTTTACATAGTAAAGAAGAGTATCACGAGATGGTATTCACTACCTTGCGCTCCTTATAATGGAAATCGTTGATTTAAATACTAATAAAGGAACTCCGTAGTCATCCGCATTCAAAAACAAAGCTGTGTGTCTCTCGTCCATGTCAAAGTCCACCTGGCAAATTGGAGGTTTACTTCCAAGTCTCTGTTTTAATTGGCAAGAGGTTTTATGAGACATGAATTAATCAAAAGAACACAAAGTTAATCCTGCCAAATGTGGCGGTTCAACATTGTAAACCATCTGCATGAACCCTGTTAAAAAGTTCTCGACTCTCTCTGCCTGCCTGGTGAGGCTGAAAAACCACAATAAAGTCACCCAGTGGGTAGGCCCACAATATAAATGATAATCTTTCTCTGGTGAGGAAAGGAAGTCAAAAACAGCTTACTTTCATTTGCTTTGAAAGTCTTGTTTCCCTTCTTTTTTTTTTTTTTTGTTAATTACAGTAACAGAAACCAACATTATTTCATCCACCACTAATGAGGAGACAGGATGTCCATAGAATAATACAAAACAGAGTGCCAACTCGAACATCTCACAGTATTAGCCGGACGCTAAATCCAGCATATTTACAATGTAAGTGTCTGATTACGGTGCATTGTCCCATCCATAAAAGTTCAGCGTTCAACCAAAATGAAACGTTTGCCTTAAAATTGATCAGGGATAGAAGGCTGCCTCAAAGTGCCCACTTTCCAGCGGCCAACATGACATCATCTGCAAGAGGAGATCTTCTTCCAGTTCCTTTTAAAATGTACTTTGTGCATCCCCATCTTCTGCATGGATTCCAGCAAGTCCACTTCTGCCATGTCGACCACACCTCTCCTGCTCTCAATTTAAAAGGAATGAGGGGAGCCGCTTCCAATGGATGTCAAACAAGTCGGCTGTGTTCCCTCCCACAATGGCGCAATCGCCCCTCTCTACCTGCACCCATCTATGAAACTACCCAAAGAAAGAAAACTCCACTGGTGCGCAGTTTGCGCTGAACTTGCACTGGCCACGAAAATTGGGCCCTTTGTGTGGAATAAGTCACCTCCCAAGCACAACCAGTAATCTCCTTCTAAATGAGTCAGTTCAACTGTCACTGGGAAAAATTCAGGCGTGAGAACGACATACTCACATGATAAAATGTCGCTTTAAACATTACCCGTACAATTGTCTAATTGTCTATTATGAAATTCGAACTCAATATTCAGGTCGAACAGCATCCATTCCGAATGGACTGTGGATGGACTCTGCCTTGCGGGTTTCACTGTAATTAATTGGACTGGATAAAATCCCTACCTGTATCCACTGGTTAGCCTTCCTTTCCAAAGCGTTGGCTGGGTGCTCAGAGTACAGCTCCCACAGACACTGGAAGATCAGCGTTCGACTTTTATCTTAAAAAAGAAAGAAACACTCGTGTAAATTGAATCTCAATTAGACTTAGGATAAATGAATAGCCTAAACGTTTGTGGGTGTTATTGTGGAATATTCTAAGACACAGTTCAGGGCAGTTCGCATGGGGTCTGTGACATACTCACCATCAGCAGTGACAAAAGGGTTCCAGCACAAACGGCCCAAAATCTGGCCAAGAGAAGGAATCGTCTTCATCGTCTCGGTTGTGGAACTCTTGGGTCAGTCAAAACAAAATCATTCGTTATTTCATTCATTTGTGTAATCATTAGTAACATTACATTTCATTTAACGTATAGAACACCAAGAGAGAATTGCTTTGCGTCAGGGGTGACGAGAAACACTCCACTGTGACAGGAAGCTTTCAGTGCGGGGCGGTCATCAGCCTCGACTGGCTGGGTTGCAATTTTGCTGCTAGTGTGCCACATCGAAATCACTTTCTATTTTGGATTTTATATTCCTAACTGCTGTGTGAAAGAAAACGAGCAAAAAGAGCGCACTTGGGGCGGTTTCCACCGTAGCAACTGCGATCAAATTTACATCGACTATTAATATCACTGAGCGGTATGGTGAGTAGTAATACGAGCTAACGCTGGCGGGTCTATGAATGGAAACGCACACGCGGGCACCCAACACTGCGCTCTTTATAAACACAGCATATATAAAGAATTTTGGATGACGTCAGCACTCCCCCAAGTTCCCGCCATCTCAGCAGGATTATGGCAATATGGGGGAACTGGGCTGCCAGGGCAGAGGCTGGTTGCCCTCCCAGCGCCGCATAGTTTTCATGTTGTGGTTTTCGCCATAACAGCAGTAGTGAAAGACAGAACAGAGCCTGGCTCATGTCCATGGTGCTATACTCTGTTTGTGTGTGCGTGTGTTTGTTTGTGTAGCTCATAAGCCACCGTATGCTACATTTCACCCGGCAGGGTTTGAGATCAGTACATTTGAGGATTTAGCAACATTTATTATGACCTTCTCCCCAGCAAAAAAAAGAAGAAAAAAAAAAAAAAAAAAAATCACAAGAAAATACCTAAATCGAGCTGTAATGTATTGAAGCGTGCACATGTTGTGCGCCCCGAGCATAGCCAAGTACAGGATTACCTAATTAACCGATATCAAGCCTGTATCGTGTTTGAGCCGTGAGCTAATTAAGTTCAACAGCGTAGCTTTGTTGCGGGAGAAGCCCACACAGAGCAATTGGACATATGCAAGTGTAATTGAGGCAATGTGCTGTTGCTCAAGCAGAGAGAAACTCCGACTGGGCCTCAAAGTGTTGAAAGAGCAAGCTCTCGTACGATCACATGCAGCTGCCTTTGAAATGGCTTCCATAGGTTTCGCGAGGCAAGGGGCGCTGTTGTTGTTCGTGAAAATGCAAACTTCCCGTTATCGGCCTGGTCTAAACACCCCCCCCCCCCCCCCCCAAAAAAAAATGCATGTCGTGTTTCTTTACAAAGTGCTCTCACCATCAATTATCTGGCACGCAAATTACAGCGGTTTTCGTTGAAATTGTTTGACCAAACACATTTGGCCTGCGCGAAAAGAAACCTGCCTCTCGAAAACCTAAATTGAAGGAAACCATAATGAATGGCTTTGCTAACATTGTTTTATTATGTCATAATGGCTGCAGTGAAGCTCAATAAAACAACAAAGCGAGTGGTCCCTGAAGAATGAGAAACATTTGGTCCGTAGGATCTTGAACCTTTCCAGTCTCCAGTATTTACGCCAAGTCCTCATCGACTGAATTACTGACCCCCCCTCCAGGCAGAACGTACGTATATATCTTTTTTTTTTTTTTTTTTTTTTTAATGGGGAAACAGATTGAAGAGAAGTCACCTATGATTAATTCCGTCTTCAAAGTAGCAAATGCTTGGGTAGCTTTGTGCCTATGGCTTCCAAAAAAAAAAACATCAAACAGACAAGGTGGCCAACTTGATTCATTTAGTTGAGTGAGATCATCATTAATGGGAAGCAGAGTGGCAATTGGCGGCTTCTCTTTAAGGGCCCCCCCCCCCCAACAGTAAAGCACATGTGATGAAGAGCCCCACACCACCTTCCTTTCCTGGGCAACATGCGGTCAAATCAATGCTGCCGTGATGATGCAGCTGCAATGAACTGATCATTAACTTGTCAATACCATCACAAGACAGATAGAACTGAAATCCATCGCATAGTTGAAGCATCGTTGACATTGTTGCTAATGAATGAAACGCTTGGTCCATGCTTCTTGATTAAAGACGGACCGAATCTGATTACTCTAAGTGCAAGGACAGGTTTATAGAAATCCTTACTAATTTAAGATGAGGAAAGGGAAAGAGGAAACACTTGCTCCTGACATCATTGGACCTCAATCAGATCAGCCCAGACAATAAATGGCAGTCTCCATGGTGAGCACAATAAATAAAGTGGGCAGCGGCATTCCCAAACCGCTTCATCTCCTTTCATATGACAGGGCTGCCGAGAGCCATGTGATTTTGAATTGTTCGTAGGGTAAAACTATTGGGAACCTTGAGGAGATCAACAAGAAAATGAGAAACATCCACTTCTTTCCAGAGCAACTGTTCTTATTCAACACTTCACTTTTTGGGCACGAGCCACAAGAAAGTAGTTAAGTCATCAAGGGATGCGGAGTGCTGCCAAGAAGCAGGCTATCCTCAGCTGGTCTTTTATGAGCCCAGCGCCTGTAAAAAGGATTTCAGTCCAATTAAACTATACCAGCTTTCTCTCTCTCTCTCTCTCTCTCTTTTCTCCCTTTCTTATCCAAGTCTTCATTTTACGCACCTCAGCATGACGTACGCCCGGAGTCATGCTAACAGACAGGAAGATGGAAACTCAAAGATTTTGTTTTCTTCATATCCATGCAGGTATTCATGTTAATATCTGTTCTGACAAAACAGTTTTAAGACGATTTGGAAGCCAAGCAATGCTTTAAGACATAGCTATCCACACTTGGGCTGAATTTACACTGAAGGTCTCAAGTGCCCATTCCTATTTAGTGTCTATATCTATCTACTTGATTTTTAAGTGACCTGGATTGGCTCCCCTAACTTCTAACCCTGACCCCATTGGTTCAAAAGGCACATAACCTCAACACTACTTCACCAGCTAAGTATTATTTTCCTAAATTGATGGTTTATGCACCTCCAAGTTCCATCCATGTCTGCCAGGTCCGACATTAACAGTGAACTTCGAGTGGCCCGACACGGTCAGGCGGTGGCCCCTGGCCATCGAAGGTCACTGACGCTGGGCCACCAGTACAAATTCCATGAATAAAATTGATGAAATCAACACGTTCTTGCTTTTTAAAAAATATTTAATCGTCAATATTTGGGAGTTTTATCCACTCAGAATGATTATCTTTGCTCTTTATCCACTGTGCACATTTGATCGCCGCCACTCACTGACGCATTGTGCGCTATACACTTGCCTGCATTTGGCCACCGAGTAGGTTCACTAGTTCATCCACAGGCCGGCATGAATGTACAATACGCATTTAGTTAAGTACTGTGTTAAATCATATTATCTATACACTGGGGAATGGAGTGTGGATGTTTTATTAAGAAGCAGCTGCCTTGATTGTCCGTACTTTTGTGCATTTTGGCTGCACAGACGACTTGCTTCACTATTTCATTCACAGGTAGGTCTACAAATATATAGTTGAATTTTGTTAAGTATTGTTTTAAATCAGGGCCAGTGCCGGCACAACAACATGGCTCTTGGTAGCCACCACCCATAAAGGCCGCATCTGCCATACAAGGACAGGGTAGAGTCAATCTGTCCGCTCAAGTCATTTATATATCAATGAGGCCTGATTTTAATCTGATTCCATGTGGTTTTTTTTTTAAATGAAATGACGCATATCCAAGCCTGTGCCAAAAAATAAATATTGGATTTGAGTCAGTTCAACCATGTTGTGTAAATCAAGCCTCAGTGGCTTAGGGGCAGTCGACTGGGATAACTGAAGAACTTAGTCAAGTTAACTTTTTTTACCCCCTCCTTCACAAGAACGTGATTATTTTACCAATGGGCTTTTTTTTGCTTTTTATAGACAAGCATTATGTTGCTATAGATTTCGGCACAATTACTAATATTTGAGGCGGGAGACCATGCTGTAAACATTCACAAACAGTCCAAAGCTGTCAGTCGACAACTGCCGGTATGTGAGACTTTCATTTTGCTGACAACAAGTACTCGCTGTGGCATAGTGTCAATAAGCTTGTACAATGTCCCGTCATTCAGTTAGGTCTGAATTTGCATTACAATCTTGCATGACATCCGGTTTCCTGAGACCGCATGACTGCTTTTCCATTACGCCAGATTCTTGTCTTTATGCTGCATAGAAAATGTATTAAAAATATTTTGCCTGTTTTGACATACGAGTTAATTGAGTTACATGCTTGGTCATGGAACAAATTCAACTCGTCAGTCAAGGTATCAGTATGTATTACAGTCATTTGAAGCCTCTTATCCGTTTTCAGCTTTATTCAGTCAAAAACGACAGTATTTTACGTTACGCAGCATGTAAGACCATCAAGAAAAATTATTGAAGCAAGTGCGTGATTCCTGAGGAGAAACAGCACTCGCGGTCTTCGCAACACTGAAATCTCACAACCCCTTCCGCCCTTCCTGCTGCAACTGATTCGGGGATACATTAGGTTAGCGCTGCGGGTCCCAGCGTGGCTATTACCTGACAAACCCAACATTGCGGTGCTGCCAGCCAGACGTAGGCGACCTCTGCGACGCACAGAGCAGCCCCTGTTGGCCTCCGAACGCTGGACTTACTGTTCGTGGGCTGGCTTGGACAGAGGCTGAGAGAGCGCGCGTTGTGTGTGTACTGTGCATGCGCCAGCGTCATTAATCGGACGGCTGCGGCTATTTGGCTGCTGATCCAATTGATAATTTCTCTCAGCGGGGGTCAGTGAAGCGTGCTTGTATGACCGAACAATCAATACCCACAGTATCAGAGTTTCCCCTACGCTGGAATAAATACGTACCATGCCGTTAATGTGCATAACGAGTCGCTGGAGGAAATCCCTCAGTGAGCACAGGTGGAAGCATGTATCTTTCTGAACGTCCACGCTGTCGGCTTGGCCCCAAGACACAACTTTGTCCAGCCACAACTGCATCTCTGTTTGCTGGACTAGGACCGCTGATTGAGACATCGCTCAAGTTTGCACGAGGATCCTTTGAGAGAGAGACATGAGTCAGTTGTCACGATTGCAGAGTTGTCGTGGACTGCGTATTGTCAAGGAACAGGGAAGAGAGGCAGTAAACATTCACATTGGTTTAATCAAATTTTAATCGTGTTTTGTTGAAGGTTGCACATTGTAAAACAATAAGGGCGCACTATAAAAACAGAAAAAATATGTTCAAACGCACTGACTCACAAAAATTACAGACCACTTTTTTACGATAAACACAATGTCATTGGGTACACAGTTTAATGGGATGCAATACAAGAGCTGTATAAAAATGCAGAGTTTTGACTGACTGTTTTTTTGTTGTTGTTTTTTTTAGGATTAGGTTGTACTTTAGAGATGTGGAGTAATAGACGGCATCAAACTGCGACGCCTTTCTGAAGGACAAAATGCTACAAAAAACATGTCAATTATTATAAAGGCATAAAAAAATGTGACATGGGCACATTCAAATGCAAGACCTCGGTCCGGATGCGGCCCGCCACAAAAATTTGATGTGGCCCACTAAAGCAAATAAAATGTAAGGACTTCAACCTTCTGCTACATGGATTTGTTTTCAATTTATGGCTGAAAATCTATAGTGCACACTTTGTTCCACTTTGTTGAGACAAACATTCATTTTCACCAAAACCCTTCTTAACACAAATCGGCAAATAGTTTGCCTGACACTATTTCCATGACTAATTTTTTTTCAAATTGAATTTGTTGTTTGAAATCTTTACAAAAACAATCAAACATAATTGTCGTAATTGTCACCAAGGGAAACTGCCTGTGACGGAAATGTATTTGACCCAACTGCCTTAGCGAATTACCGATTTGAAACCCTTTATGGCATTCGGGTTTACCAATTTGTCAAGTAATGGATCACTATAAATTGTCAATTGTTTTTAATCAATGTTTCAATGTTGTTGATTAATGGCGTCCTGAAGCAATTGGGACAAAATGAAGGGCACCACTCGGCTGAAATCACAACATAGGCTGCCGATTCATTTAAGAAGACCAACGTGACATCGTCTATCCATGCGATACTCCTCCCTCGAGGCAGGATTTGTAATCTTAACCAGGAGTTCAGAACATTCACAGAGAGATCCCATCCAATCCATTTACTTGCAATGTGAGCCAGACACACTCACCACTATAGTCAACTTGTGCCGCGGATCATCCATTCCCTGATAGTAAATAAATATATAAGACTGCTAATTGCAAACTGCAATGACTTTGGTGGAGCAAAAGGTCAATATGAAATGTTGCTTCCTTTGGAGCTTTGATTCAACCGTGGGAAATGCCTTCATTGTTGCTGTTACAGAGCCTCTGCAACTCGTTCTTGTAATCAGCCGCAAACTCCATCTCCTTCTCAATGACCCACTGGATGATGTTGTTTTGGGCTTCCTCCTTGCGGAGTTCCTGCTCCTTCAAGGCCAACACTTCCTCCAGGCCCTTCTGATAAGACAATTGGCTTTCTGCTTCCATCAGTTCCATGAAGACCTCGTTCCACCTTCGCTCGTCTTCGTCACTCTCTGCCTGTTCTTTCGGGGGCGGTTGCGTCGGACCTTCGGCGGCCACGCGGTCTCCCTCCGAGGCTAGTTCTTGGAGTCGTCTCATCCTCTCGTGCTCGTCCCCCAAACACATGTCCCGCACCTTTTGGAGAAGATCACTCTCGGTTTTTTTCTTCATCTTCTCCACTTCCACCTCATTGGTCAAGTACTCCACCTGGTCCCACAGGGTCTTGTACTCGTCCATTTCCAGTCGCAGTTTGGCCGAGAGCTCCACCGCGGCGGGCCCTTGTGACTTGACCCGCTCCTCCAGACATTGGAGTTGCGCTTGCAGGTCGCTCACTTCCTTCTCCAGACGCTCCTTCTCCGCCGCAAAGAACACGCTGAACATCTTCTGGCAGGCCAGGCCGTAGATGTCAAAGGCTAATCGCAACAGGCGTGAAAACATGCTTGACTGCTGTCTGGGGATGAACTTTGAATTAACTATAAGAGCAGTTTGAACAAAAGCAGGCATAAAATCGGTCATGTCAAAGTAACAGCAGAAGACAGCAGCAGTCCTTTTGTATTTGGCTTCCAAACCTTTGTGATGTCATAACATTTTCTGCTTCACAGCCATCACCATGGAAACCGATAAATTCATAGCTGACAAGGATTATGTGACGATATAGTATACAATGGAACCTCCAAGACCAAACACAATCCATGAATGGAGACTGTTCGACCATTATGAATCGATTCTTCCCATGGGAAATACAGTGAACCCCGCATATTTGCAGTTCGGCATTGACGAATTTACCTACTCGTGGCCGGCCAAAGCCATGTCTGATGTAAACAGATTGCTTTAGCGCCATTTGGTGGCATCTCGGTTCCAAGAACCATTTTTGAATTGAGGGGAGGAGTTTGATTTAGTCAGACCAGAGCTTTGCCTAATTTAAAAAAATGTGCTTTGCTGCTATCTCGTGACATCTATATGCAAGTACTAACCGTTTGGGTGGGCAGTAATTGGAAATTGTTGCTTCCCGCCGCAGGGCTTGATCCTCATCCTAGGTGAAAATCAAGGGTTCACTACAAGGGAAATCAAAATAATTTGTTTCAGGTTCAAAATGCCGACATCATAAACTCTGTATTAACTGTAAGGGCAATGTTTTAAGAATATTTCAATATTCCCAACCGTCATGGAAATATAACCATATGTTAACCACTGTGTAGTTAACCCAATTTCCAAGTCCAATATATTTTTTGGGGGGAAACTACATGTGAATGAAGAGCTGACGCTGAACTGAAATGCTGTACTGTGGGCTGCCACTATTCGCGGGGAATAGGGAACTTGCCAGCCGACACATAGCTAAAAAAAAAACAGGAGTTTCCTCACACCGGCCCCTCTTTTTTTTTTTAAACACATTTTTAAAAAAATATTGGAACAAAATCTGCAAATAGGTGAATCAGTGGGTGCTGAACCACAAGTATGCAGGGGTTCATTGTACTTTAAAATTCAAATGTAGACTAAGAGACTTTGAAATATGAAGAAGAAAAAAAAAAGATTTGTAACACTTTTTATTAGTTTGTGAATGTTCACATGGAAAATGTGGAAATCTTCAACAAAAAAGTAGGAATATGTAGAATTTGACTCAGCTGAAAATGTGCAAATTTTGAGGGAGATTTGTTGCATTTTATCATAAATTGGAATTTTGGGGGGTGTAAAATGTGGAATTACAAGAAAGGTGGAATTGGGTGAAATATGGGGGAAAACTAGCAGTAGCCCAGTTGTTAATAAAAATATTCACACTCTTAAAATTACACTCATTCAAAAAAATATTCACATTCATTTAATGCCATTCTTTTTTTCAGAACCGAGAACCCTCTGTTTTGTACTTAGCGTGTCATTTTTTTCCTTTGCTGCCACTGCTAGCCTTTCTATGGCGATATCACAGGAAAACAATGCTGACAACGAACACATAAGTTGCCCACAAAAATGTGTACTGTACAAGCAGAAAAAGCGCTCTGAGCTAAGCTGCTGCTGCTCCGGGTTTTGGCTGCCAAAAGACCCTCTGGAGAAGGAATAAGATGTGACTTGTCAAATATTATCTTTGAAGATTTGTACGACTAGGCTTGTGGATTTTAGGTTGGGGTCCGTTTGCTGTTCCAATTATGAGAATGTTTATATTATTCCAGTATAATCAAATCGGTAAAACATCACTTTTTATTAAAAACTAAGCGTGTGCTGCTCTGTGTTATTGAAAAGTGCGAAAATATTAGGAAACACGATTGGACGAAAACTACAAGGACATTGACATAAACATTGTCTACGTACATGATGATAGGCTAAAATGTAGATTATGAAAATTGACATGCAAGTAGTCTTCTTCTACATTAAATTCAACGGAATAGACACTCGCTTGTTTTTAAACGGCAAAATGAAGTATACTTACCCTTGAATAACAAGAAGAAATCAAATCCCGGTAAAACGAATATATCGTTTTCATTTTTACATAAAAGATCTAAAGTTATATGTTTCCAGACGACGTCCACAAACTGTATTTCCCTCTTCTACAAAGTTCCGCGTATGAGCGAAAATGATTGGCTGATGGACAATGACGGGTTTCGCGCTCCACGCAATGTCTTGTGGGAAAAGTAGTTGTCTTGATGCCGGAGGCGGTTGTCAGCCACAAGGACCATTCAGCTACACTAAATCTTTACTAAAAATTGCAAATGCACATATAACATATTTTTTCAAATACATGTGTAGGTACGCATTTGAATACAACTGATTAACTGAAATGAAATAGAAAACAACAACAAATAATTAAACTAATGTTTTTGAAAATGATAACAACATACAGTACACACAGACACACATTCTTGGTACATACGTGCACACCCTGGTCAAGAATTTTAGGTTTCTTGAATTCTGTGTACTTCTGGAGGCCAAGCAAAGTCTAAGAGGTCCTCTGGATTCCTCTCTCATACCGCAAATATATTAAAGATATTTACTGTATCCTTAACGCAGGTACAAACACACGCGCGCGCACGCACGTACACTCGCATACGCCCGCACGCACACACAAACGCACACGCGCACACACATTGTAGCTTTGTAGTAGTTCCCAGTATTTTTCAAAGCTTTTTAGCTTCAAGAGGAAACCAAGTATTGGTGGAGAAAAGGAGAAGGGTGCTGTGACCAATGTGAAACAGCATTGCTGAGCCTGTTGGAGCTTGGCCATGCCCATACGCACACACACAGCGATGCAAACGAAATACATATTTCACAGAAAGTACATACACACAAGCTGATATATTTTTTCAGTGTGTGTGTGTGTGTGTCTCTCTCTCTCTCTCTCTCTCTCTCTCTCTCGCTTTGTGTGCGCGTGTGTGTGCGCACGCGCGTGTGCATGTGCGTATGTTCTTTCGTTTATATATATAATAAATGCATTAAGTCATCATTGAGAAATGCAGTGGAAATCGTCAACATTTTTTTGTGCAAACGCAATCAGTTCACAGAAAATTATTTCAATGACAAATTGCATTGGCGGATAGTTGGGTATAGTACTCCAAAGAATCCAGCAGATGGTACTTTTAAAAAAGCTTTTTCTCAGTCACATAAATATACTTACCTAATCATCAGTTTTTGCAGTAAGTGAGTCTGTGTTTCCTTCCATCACTGATATATGATGAGAACGAGTTTCCCTGAATTGCTTTGAATTAAACTCCACTTCTTGCAATTCAAATTCAGCTCAATGTCCTGTGGGGTGGAGTCAATTCAAATTCAAGTTCACTCATTGAATTGAATCGAATTAAATTGAATTCTGAAATTCTGAATTTTCCACAACCCAGCATGTAGTGCATGGATGCTTCAACAAGCAAAATTTCCCTTCACAATCAAGCATGTACCACTTCTCAGAAGCCCAAACTGTTGATGAAGGCTAAATGTGCTTACAACAACACTCACCGCAGCTCTGCTTACCTTTTGACTTTGACGTGGTAGCATGGGTGTCGCCACGACTCACATAGTGGGGAATGTGGGCGTGTCTGCGTGATAGTGCCTCTGCATAATAGTGTTTCAGACAGTGTAGTCCAGGAGTGTCCAAACTCACCTGATTCATATGGTCAGCTCATCAGCAAGCTCTCAAGGAGCTTGATAACAATCCTGAGCATTTGAATCAGGTGGGTTGCTGCAGTGTGACCGATAAAACATGCAGGACTTGAGGACCGGAGCTGGACTTGCCTGGTGTAGTCCCTTGAAAGTAGCTCCGGATCTTTGCCCATCATAGCTACTAAGTCATGGACGTAGAATCTCAGAGTGGGCCGAAAATGTTATGGAAATTCAGAACGGCTTGCTCACATCAGTTAAAGGCAGGTGACAAAAGATTTACACGGTTGTTTAATTTTACATTTGACCAACAAAATGTCAATTTTACATTATGTCCACTTTAAGAAAGAGTGCCGGAAGTTATTATTTGGTGGTCTAACTTTTTTTTTTTAAATAACACCACTAATCATTGAGCTTATGATTCCTTATATCAATAAAGGCATCCTTGCATTGAACCTCCACTCGCTCACTGCATACTCGTTCATTTTGCTAAATTCAACAAACACACACCACGCGCACACCCCCCCACACACGCACACAATGATGTACATTCATCCGATCACTGCACTGAAATGTGCATATACATTTGCACTGAGTGTATAGACACCTGCTTCCCATTAGGCCAGTGGATTGCAATGGAAATTGAGTGGGAGTGCTGAACACACACGCGCACACACAGAACGTACGCTTGCACACATTCATCCATTCGCAACGTTTAGTTCATGATAATGACCCACTTCCTGCGCTGAAACCCGTTTTTCAAAAACTTCCAACCTGACCCTCTGTCTTTCACTTTCTTTGTGTGTGTGTGTGTTTGGTTAACACAGACACACACGCACACAGACAAAAGCTTGCATCATTTCCTCATTGGCGGCAAAATTGATACACCCCGAGTATATTACTCAAGCCTGTTTAAAATGAAGTAATAAAAAGTACTGTTGGGGGGGCGGAGGGGGGGGGGGTGCATTCGAGTGTGAGACAGTAATCATTCAAGTGCATGCATGTGCGCTTTCCTTCTACAATATGTTGTTGATTGTGACTGAGCCTCCTTCAGGGGTCCCCAGTACGCCACCCACTGCCTTAGCCATGGAATTTGTCATGATTCCAGAATCAATAAGCACAGACGGGAAATAAAAGCAAAATGGTGAATGGCTAGCTCATTAGTAAATTTTGTCGTGCCGGGGCTCATCGCGGTATTAAGATAAAGGCCCCTTCCCAGCTTCATTGGATGAATCTCTTTGCACGCATCCGCAATGTTTCAGTGATAGTGTTCACTCAGAAGACGCTCATTGGCTATAATGACAACACTTATTACATCGCTAGCCAGAATCATGAGTGTTTTTGTTCCGTGACCAAACCTGTTACTCAATGTACCCGGAATAAGCAGTTTCGCATCGCAGTTTGCGAGGCAAAATTTTCATTTCACGCCTCGTCAAAACATATTGAATAGCAAAACTGAGAATCAACACTGAGACAAACTGTCAAAAGAAAGGAGAAGAAGAACTACCAAGACCGTTCCAAAAAGCTTTACAGGGAATGCGCCACCTTTTTATTGTTTAAAAAAAAACCTTGCTTCAGGTCCGTTGGATTAACCTGCGAAAAAGAAAAACAATACAAAATTTGAAATATGCTCCTAAAATTCTCCTTAAATAGGAAGTCAATCCAAACATTTTTTTTCAAGAATATGTTATATGCAGGCGGCACGGTGGTCGACTGGTTAGCACGTCCGCCTCACAGTTCAGAGGTCGTGGGTTCGATCCCGGCTCCGGCCTCCCTGTGTGGAGTTTGCATGTTCTCCCCGTGCCTGCGTGGGTTTTCTCCGGGCACTCTGGTTTCCTCCCACATTCCAAAAACATGCATGGTAAGTTGATTGGATACTCTAAATTGCCCCTAGGTGTGATTGTGAGTGCGGATGTTTGTCTCTGTGTGCCCTGCGATTGGCTGGCAACCAGTTCAGGGTGTCCCCCGCCTACTGCCCAAAGACAGCTGGGATAGGCTCCAGCACGCCCCGCGACCCTTGTGAGGAGAAGCGGTACAGATAATGGATGGATGGATGTTATATGCAAGCCCACTAGTTGAAACTGAAATATTGTGTTTGTGGAATAAGATTTAATCCAACAGTTTTTAGCCATCTCTGGGGCGGCCATTTTGTCACTTCTGTCGACTGAAAATGACATTACAACTACTCAGGGCTCAGGTAACGACCAAGCTGACCTGTTTTCTGAAGCTAAGCTGTGATGGGTCGTTACCTGAGCCCTGAGCAGTTGTGATGTCATTTTCAGTCGACAGAAATGACAAAATGGCCGCCCTCTGAGATGGCTAAAAAGGGGTGGATTTTGCTGCTTCACTCATATTCCAAAAACGCAATATTTAGCAGAATGCTAATGTTTCAACTAGTGGGCCTGCTGGGAACATATTCTAGAAGCAAATGTGTTTGGGTTGATTTCCCCTTTTAAGTCACTGATTGACAAAATTGCTCCACAAATTTTTTTTTTTTTAAAAAGATCCTAAACTTGTATATTAAAATCATCTTCCTCACTGAAATGAATTGAAATGCCATTCATCCATTCCAGCCCCTGTCATGCCAAATGCCTAGGCATATATTTTGTCACGATGGCAGACATCTAGCTAACAGAATATAATGTTGTAAAAAACTGGAAGGGAATAAAGGATTTCTCTGCTAAAGAAAAAAAAAAACAGACCAACATGGTTTTGTTATGTTTTCTTGCTCATCTTGCTGGTGTCACCAGCTACCAGCAGAACCAACAACATGTTGGTCTTTGGCTGAGCTCACATGCAGTTGTTTATAGGGTAATAATCATTGGGCACCCCCCCCCCCCCATGCATTTCATGTGCCCCCCTAAAGACCATCAGTTTGACTGCTTGGACGTGAAGCGTGAAGGAAATGTGGCGGCTGAGTGCCATTGAAGAAATGCGCAGCTGTAGATAAAGAGGAGTCAGAAGAAAAAGAAGGAGAGCAAGAGCAAAACACCACAAATGATTCCATCAGCATATAGAGTGTTTTAACGCGGCCACAAGAGTCAGAAATAATCCGAACCCGTCAGACGTCCTCATGTTTGTCTTTCATACTGTCGGCGGTGAGAGCCATATAAAGACAGCATTCATTCCCGCCGAGACATTTTGACTGTACGGGCAGCTTGTCCGTGCACATGCTAAATTTCAAAGAATTGTGTATTTCGCCCTGCAATCTAGCAGAGCAGATCCATATATCAACGTGTCTTTAGATGGATTATCTAAAATTGTGTCAAGACATTGTTTTTACCAACTTCATAAATCTGTCGTCTAAATGTATGATCGAGCGTTTTTTAAACTGCTGTAAATTTGTGTGTGCATGAGGCGAAGCCAACTCTCAAGTTCATCAAGTTTAATGCATGCAATGTAGTGAACGTTTCAGACTGCAACATCATTCAGACTTGGGTGTCATCGGTACACTTATATTTATATTCATAGACATATGCGTATGGAGGATTTAATTATTTCATATGAGATAAACATAACAAAAATTGCAAAGATGCAGAGGAAATAGTTTATATGATCATATTGTCTTCATTTTATTCTTGAATACATCATCACCCTCCTAGAAAAAAATTGGCCGAGGTAAATTTTAGATAAAAACCATACAGAAATTATTATTATTATTTGCCTCTTCTATCTCATCATAAAACTTGTCACCTCTGCTACAATTGCCTACATCTGCAGTTTAACAGATGAGGCAATTCTACACAGGAAATGAAACGACTTGTAACTGTAAAGTATTCACCCTTTTAATGTTTTTTTTTTTTTTTTTCTGTTTTGAATCCTTTTCGGTTCCTGATCTTAACTAATTCACGCCAATACTTCTTTGACTAGAAATACCATATTTACTTTGATGTCAAAATTTAATGGCAGTGAGTTCTGGCTTCTGTTTTACCCTTTCTTCCAGAGGGAGGTAACAGGAAGTGGAGGCTAGGATGATGTTAAGGGCCCTTCCTTGACGACAACAGGCCTGCTCAATGTCCCCCCCCCCATTTTTAGTTAGGTGGGCTCCAATCATGAGGCGAGAATATTTAACGAGCCTTCGGTGCGGCAGCCGCACCACGCTGTGATGCACTTTGAGATGACAGTGTCCACAGCGCACCTGTAAAAAGTTAACCACGAGGTTGTTGTGTAGCTTCCTCTTGAAAAAGAGGCCCATGGGAGGACTTTCTCATGTCCCCCCCCCCCAGGATAGTAAAAACATGGGACCCTCACCACTGGTTAACATCATTATATTGATGGTTTTGCTCTGTTTTGTCTTAGTTATTTATAATGAAAAAAAAAAACTTATTGTATTATTAGATTGATTTTGCGCCAGAACAGGACTTAGGACACGTCCCTGAGGGACGCCATTGAAGGTCCATTTATACAAAATGTTGTACCCCCTCATGATCACAAACATACAATAAGTGAGTTGTTGACTGAGTGAGTGTGAGTGAGTCAGTGATTGAATGTTGGGAGGGAGGGAGGATGAGAGTGAGTTGGATATTAGCGGAATAAAAGTAGATAATTCACCGTTTAACTTTGTAGATGGGTGGCAGATGAGACAAGGAGGAAACCATTGAATATTGGTGCAGATCTGGATCAAGATGCAGCCTTTATAAATATTACAAATATTTTTTAGATGTTTTACAAAACATTTATGAGACCTTTACTCAAACAAGATTTTTAATCAAATGCACGGCCGTGCTAATTGTATTTTTGAGTGATGACTTGTTAAAGGATACTCCATGCATACAACAGCCCCAATAAATGACACACGTGTATTTACAGTTGAATACAGCCATGTTATCACTCAAGGAGAGCAGGAAAGTGCATTTATGTATAACATCGCTGTCAATCATGCCTGGCATGCCAACATACCGACACACACACCGACTGACTTCCTGGAAATTACCTACCTAAACATGATGATTTAAGATATGATGACTTTTTGAGCATGTAAACACATTTCCTTCCCCATTGCAATAATAACTGCGCACAAACACACACAGACACGCACACCCCAACATACGCACGCGCACACACACACATAATGTTGAATGGTTTTCAAGGTGCCTGTGAGGCCTCACACTGACCCCCCTTGACACACACACATACACGCGCACACACCCGCACTCACTTGTCTCCTAAACTAGTAAAGTGTGGCTGATGTGGAGTGGTATCAACAAGCTGCGAGATGCTTCCTGCAGATTTATTCTTGAACTCCGTTTGTTGTAAAGAGCTATGCATCTGGTAGGAGCATGTATGCGTGTGTGTGTGTGTATGTGTGCTGCCATGACAACAGAACAATCTGTCAGATATACAGTACATTTGATGACGGCCAGGCCTTTCTGGGTGTGATGAGTTTAAAAAACAAAAAAATCTTTGCACATGCAGATATAGATGGAAATACAAAATAGAATCAATATTAAATATGTTTGATCTGATCATTTTACATTACATTTCACTGCAGCCTCCAAAATGGTGGATGATGACGTTGTGATGACATGGTGCACGAGCCCTATGCATTTACGTCGACCGAGAACTGTGTCTATAATAGTGGTAGGGTTACTATTAAAACATTTTTTAAATGATGATGACAATCCGTAAACGTGGAACATTAGCATCCGTGCTAATGCTAGTAAATCATAAGATTTGCCATTTTGCTACCATGCTGGTAGACATGCCAGGGCAATAACATATTCGACTTACATTATTTCACACCAGTTCTGCGGCTTTATTTTGGGTAGTAAAAACCTACATGCATGTATGCATCATACATGTATTATAACTTTTACGTGAAAACCTCAACACAGTACAGCTAAGGGGAAAAAAAAACCCAATTAAAGCATGCAAGCAAGCAAGAATGCACTTGCTAAGATAATGGACAAAAAATGTCAAGTCGAGTTAGCAGAGTTCAAACTGTGACAGTTGACAGTTTGTTGGGTGTGTTTTGTTACCGTGTGGATCTTTATTGGCTCTAAAAAAAAATAACGACTAAATCCTCCCCGCACTGAAAGTAAGCGACTTTGCCTTGACATCAGGGATAAGACATATTAGGACATTCTCCAGCATCCATCTTCATGTCGTTTTCTTTCGATGCTGACCTACCGGCTGACAAAGGGTGCCACCCATGCAGCTGACAAGGGCAGTGGCGGGGAGGGAGTCTGGGTTGGGGGGTACGTCCTGCCTGGTGCCCCGCTAGTGCCGCCAGCTCGAGGCCACATGCCCTTTTTTTTTCATGACTCCGAGCAGGGCCAGCTGTATTCCGACTACAACCAATTTCCTTGCAGTCTATAAAGCTGTCAATCAAAATCATAAAACAGAGGTGGGGGGTGAGGGGGTGAAGGCAGAGGGGGGAACGACGATGAGGGCTATTGGCCACATGTTGGAGGAACCATATACACAGTGGGTGGATGAATTCCCTTTGAGTGTAAACATTTATAAAAATAACGCAACACAATATACAGGTAGATGAATAAAAAAAAAAAATTAAAACGTATATAGGGAGGTCATTAGAGAAAATGTGGTCTATAATAATTCAATAATACAGTAAAAGAAATAAAAATTTCTGCTAGACTGCAGCTAAATGTATATTATTTAAGATGATGATAAGCCAGAATGACTCCTCCATTGATGACTTTCTCTTTCTGGGATCTTCTTATAGCTGGGTGGTCACTAACAGACAGTGGGAGGTTGATAGCTTCACAGATCTGACAAGAAAGCGAAAACATTTAGCACTCTTACACTTCTTTCCCCAACTGCGTGCCTTGATGAAATGTAATATCACATCATCACCCTGTGCTGTGAAATAACTACAGGTGGGCAATGTATCACATTTTCAAAACAATAAGAATGTGAATGTTCGCCTCACAGTTCGGAGGTCGTGGGTTCAATCCCGGCTCCGGCCTCCCTGTGTGGAGTCTGCATGTTCTCCCTGTGCCTGCGTGGGTTTTCTCCGGGTAAGCGGTATCGATAATGGATGGATGGATGGTCCTACAGTATGCCATGTTTTTAGTTAGAAAATGCTTCGCGTTTCTCTGCTCCACATCTCTCTGCCGTCAACGGGCGCCATTGTCCGAAACAGGATGTGACGTAGGGATTTTATTCTTTGTGACTTCAGCTACTACTATTAATAGTAGGGCGCACGCAGAGCTATTTAAGGCTAAGTAACCTCCAAAGTTCTGTGAAATGTTCAATTTTAAAGTGTAATTGTTGCGGGAAACTTGCGGTGTTTAAACAAAGTTGAGGGAACGTGCGATTTTGCGGGACTTTCATGATTTTGCGTTAATAGTTGCCATCGCAGTTAACATTAATTAGAAAAATAAAAATAAACCACCACACAGTCCAAAATTTTGGGGGGAATTCTTTTTTATTATTAAAGTTAAACAAAGACACAAATAAGTTACATTTTTGATTTTATTAGTTAGAATTCTATCAGTGTTTGAACATGAATATTTGGCGAGCTAGTACAATGTTCTACTTGGATGGCCACGCACGCACACACTTACATACATACTCACTCACACATACATGCACACACACACAGCTCTGTAATACTGAAGGGGAGGTGTTAACGTTGTGTGCACCTTTCCCGGGGTATGGTACTGTATATCATTCCATATAAACTCTTTCAAATATACTTCTGTCAAAATAGCCTTGACCGCTACTATGTACACTACAAAAATAAATTTTCATATAAATAAATTATATGGCATACATTTATCTTTGTAACGGAACAACAGCATACATCCAAAATGGCAGTCTGGAACAATCACTTTTTTTTCTCAATTTTACTTGAAAAACAAACAAACAAAACAACAACAACAACCTCTAAGAGCTATGATGAGACCTGTAGTGTAAAAATGTTATATCATCTTTTTCTTGTCCTCCTATTTAACATTAGTAAGCACTTTATACAGATCAAAACAATAAACTGTAATAGTGTTTTTTTTATCTCATAAAAATCCCTGCATTTGTTATCCACTGGCATCACAACAACAATGACAAAAAAAACCCATCTTATATTACAAAAAATATAAATATCGCAATTGACTGTTGAGAACAAACAAACAAAACATATTTCAAATTGAATAAAATAGTTGCCAGCTATGATTTTCTCCTCTACTGCCAATATGACACGGAGAGAAAACAAACAAAAATAATAATAATAACAATAATGAGAGAACAACCTTGTTCATGCAAGCAGCTGATCGGACAGAGGACAGGAAGTAAAAGGAGACATAAACACACACAGACACATAAAAACACACACAGAGGGTGTGGGCTGTACAATTTGGCATTGAAGGATGGGAGTGGGGGTCCAATTAGCATTCTGATGCTAACTCCAGTTAAGTGGTAAGAAAGGGGAAGGAATAGGATACATACACATGATGCTAAGATCACATAGCATTTAGCCATTAGCAGGCTAGCGGGCTAACTAGCTTATTGTTTGGCCTAAAAGGAAAAAGAACCCTAAATGAGGAAAGTTGTTGTTACGAGTTGAAATATAGTTGATGGCCTGGTTGGGCCAGCCTATACAGTATGTGGTGGGAATATTTAGCTTATACGCTAGAACCAAAGGGGGGGGGGGGGGGGGGGTTAGCCCCCCCCCCCCCCCCCCACTGTTTGTTTGGACCCTGTTCCAGAACTTTCTGAGGTGGTTTAAGGAAAAAGAAAAAAAAAATGTTTGCAGACTGTTAAGGTTAAACAAGACATACGCTTCTACAGTATCGGTGGGGAACATACGGCTCATGGGCCATATAAGAGCATTTGATGCGACCCTTTTTTAGTTGTTATCATTAGCTAATTTAGCAGTTTTTTTTGTTAGTCACTCCACAATGTAAGCTAATACAAGAGGTAAACTATTTTGTGTACACACTTTTTTCATTTAGCATGTTATCGAAACAGGTATTGTACATAATTGACAGTAAATACTCGTTTTTAAATAATTCAGTCTGTACTTTTTTTTTAAGTACAGGAATTGAACCAGTACTTCTACTATTACCAGAGTCTTTTTTTAAAAACACAAGTGCCTGTACTTCTACTTGAGTACACTGTGTAGTGTGACTACTTCTGTCACATCTGGCCCTTGGAGGACTTCAATTGTTCCCCACCCTTTTCTACAAGAAAAAACAAAAACACTGGTAAGTGAAGCTGAGTGCACAAACAGGTTCCAATGTAGAGGCAATGACTTGAAAACAATCTAACAAAAAACAGCTTCATTAAAGAAAAAAAAAGTCTTCATATCTGCTTGTCTTAAATAGCACGCATAGCGTGTGGAGTTTAAGCAGTCATTGTTACAAAAACTACCACAGGTTTGTGATAAGAAGTCAGAATTTAACACGCGTACCTTTGTACAACAATCATAATTCACATACACACTCACTGTTTATACATACACACACCTACACGCACAAATTTGAACTAGCGAATAATGCTAACCATGTTTTCCCTCATATTTGAAATGAGCATAAAATAAGCTAGTCGACTGGCTAACACATAAGCGGTGGGGATCGCTGATTCACGATATGGCATTCTGTCAACAAAAGCAATTGTATCACAATATGGTATTTTGTTAACGATACTAATAGTATCACAATACCAATATTATCACAATTAAACTAGGGACGATATATCACAATAGTGGTCTAACTAAAGAAGGGAAATGTCGCTACTACGAAACAATGAATACTAAAACTCAGTCTTATCATTTAGACTAATATTGCTAATATGGAGATGGTATTTTCAAATTAAATAATTTTGTTGATATTTATATGCGTAGCTGATTTTCTTCCAATACATCGATTTTAGCAGAATGTATTGGAATAGCATATCGCTTACTCTGTGATGCCCACCATTAACAGATCATGTCTTTGTACTCCATCCTACATTTGCATAGTTCAAAATGGGTCATCATATTGTGATGGAATCACACACACACACACACACCCCGACACACACACACACAAACACACACGTACACACACCCACTCACACAATGGCAGCCCTAGTCTGTTAACATGAGGACTTGCACAACTTTCTCCCCTTCCTAAAAAAAAAAAAAAAAAAAAAGATAGCTAATTGATTTGATCCTATTTACATATGTATACATCTTTTTAAATATAGATAGAAATATTTTAAGATAAGAGACCACGGGGTTACAGTAAGAATGAGCACCATGAGGAGAAGGCATTAGGACCAAGAGCGAGCCAGGCCGGGCCAGGTTATCTGCTTGTAGTCCATCTTTGGCCGTGACGCACACAAACACACTGCAATACAAGATGTATTATTAAATATTATTTGAGGTGGGTAGGTTTTCTATGATTATAATGTATGAGGTGACAAACCTCAACTGGTCCGCCTGCAACTGTTGCCGCCAGCTGCCTCAAACTCCAGATCCTGGAGCTCCATTGCCTCCACCGTGCTCCCTCTGTTACCTGTGTGGGGGTCCGTGGGCACGTGGGGGTCCTGGAAGGAGGAGTGGGGCTCTTCCTGGCGGTAAGTGTCTGTCGGAGCGTATCCCGGGTAAGAGGAGCCAGGGGGGTGGACGGCGACGGTGACGGAGGCCGATGCCGTCACCGTGGTAATGGGCTGGCCGTAAGTGTTAGGGTGGTGCGGCGGGGCACGCCCCCGGTGGCCCGCGCAGTGTTCCCTGTGGCCGTGGGCGCCGGCCTCAGTTGAGGTTTCGAAAGCGTCTGTGCGCGGGCGGCCTGGGGGTGGGGCCTGACGGTGCTGCTGGCCCTTGGGGTCCCTGGCACGCTGAGGAGCGCTGGGCCCAGGTCCAGCATGACAACCCTGAGACTGTGCAAAAAAAAACAAAGTCAATGTCTTTTACTCATAATAATAATAATAACCATATACTTATATGTAGTTATTTAGGAGGTGCAGACAGGCATTTTATACTTCAATGAATATTGGAGAATTTAACATTAATTTCAAAATATTTTTTTTTTCCATAAAAAAAGTGATGAAAGAAAATATTACATTTTTCCTTCCTGTTCTTTTGAACATTTGTTAGATTTTCTTCCATTGACTCCAACATTCATACAGTATTATTAAAAAAAAATCATAAAATGCCAAGATGTATTTATTGCACATTTTTTAACAAATATTATTTCAACTTTTTTGTTTGTTCATTTCACTAATTTTAGATAATAGAAAGAAAAAATAGAAATACACTTCCTGCTCTCACTTTGATTTAATTAATTATTTTAAAAACATTTAATGATTAAAGAATATTTAATTAATGATTAAAAAAAATGATGCCGGAGAAATATTCTTCTTCACGTGTTATTTTTACAACAACTGTATATTTGTATTTTTAAAATTTATTTCGGATGGTAAAAAATATTAAGCTATATTTACTGTCAGATACAATTTGTTTTCATAGTTATTACTTATTTTACAAAACACTAAATACTAAGATATCTTAACTTCTTCCCCCCCCCAAATTAATTATGTATTTCTATCTATTAATTTCATTATTATTCCATTTAAAAAAGAGATATCAAGAGTTTTTTTTTATTAAAAACAACATTCACATTTTATATTCATAATCAGATCGAAAATGGTTTGTTTTAAAAATATATTTATTTCGATTTATATACTTTTTTAAAACAAAATTCTTAATTATCAGTGAATGGACAAATGGAAACTCATCGCGAGAGACAATGTCTTACCGAGGACGCATTATAGGCTGGGGGATCGGGCTGCCTGGTCGAGTGCCTGTGCCCCGACCCCGCCCTCCTTTCCTCTTCTGTCCTGGCTATTCTGCCACTGCTGGTGGGGAGGTGGCAATGCTGCTGCTGTTCCTGGGCTCCGGCCTGTCCCCTGTGCGAGGGCAGGTTGTCACTCGGCAGTTCCTGGTTGACGCCTGACGCGCTGCTGTTGGAGCTGTACTCAGAGTCCGACGAGTCTGAGGCTGCGCCTGAGGCCGAGGCGGTAGGGCGGGGACGAACAGAGAAGCGGACCACGTGGGATGATGACTCTGGGGTGGGTAACCTGCTGCGACCATCCACTGGAGACACCTTTAAAAAACATTTTCAAATGTATTATTATGTGCCGGTCTGATATACACCGGGCCTGTATTTTTGTTTGTTTAAAGTCTGTTTAATGTTTACCTCAGGATAGGGCCCAAAGTAGGACAGTAAAACGGGAAGGAGGACAAGTCCGTTCAGAACTCCCAGAACTGTCAGAATGGCCAATACTGCAAAGAAATACCTGCAAGCACAAACCACACATAAGTCAAGTTCCAAAAGTACAATAAACCAACAATACTTGGGAAGTGTACAATACATCTTACAAATATAGAGTACAACTGATTTCTCACCAATATATGACTTTTTATAATATACACAAATTAATTCCACCGTGCAGATGCTAATGTGAATAGCATGTAGTTGAAAGCATGTTGCTGCTGTGAATGCTAAGTAGTTTTACTTTATATTCACTTTAGTGAATACAGTATCTTGTCATTGTGCTTGTATGACAGTTGGAAATGTTAAAATCTTACTTAAAACAAAGCATTAAAGGTTAAAAGGATTTTAAGATTCACATTGCATGCAGAGTGTATTTCAGAGACTAGACGTATGGGTGTTTTCTCATTTAAAAAAAAAAAATCTAAAAAAATGAAGAAATTTTTTATGAAGAAAATTGTTGAAAAGTGTCACTAAACGTGCATTCAACTTTGGAGGTTCAACTGTACAACACACTTGGATGCAAACATGTTTGTGCTCATCTGAAACATGCCAATTTTTAAACATATTAATTGAAACAAAGCAGACACCCCCCCCCCAAAAAAATAAGTAACTAAAAAAAATTGCAAACCACAGACATTTAAACACGCCAAAACCACTACCACTCACCACATAGAAACAAACTCAGATTCAATTAACCCCCCCACCCCACATATTGAGGCATGCACTGTGTGTATTTTGTTTGACAAGACAGAAATGTACCTGATGTGGTTTTAAGTCCGACTAAAAGAGGGTTAGTCTTTAAGACGCCACGCAGAGGAAAGAAAGAGGAAGCATAATTAGCCAGTGCAAGTTAATTCAAAAAGTGATGGGCTGTGAGGGGTTGGGGGGGTGACTGGGAATAAGGGCACTCTCTCTTGGGTGTGTGTGTGTGTGGTGTGTAAGCAAAACATGGAGAAAACAAAGCAAGGAGGAATGTGAAAGGAGGAGGCGCGGGGTAAAAGAGGGGCGACGAGGGGGCCTCCCTCTCTTAAGAAAGTGAATGGAGTGAGGGGTATAGAATTTAGAAGCTAGAACAATTTAGTGGAGGAGGAAGGAGAAGCCCCCCCCCCCTTCCCCCCCGGCCTCCTCCACCTACGTGGCCCCCCCTGTCTTTTATTTCGTTGCCTCGTTTTTCTCTCCCTTCTTTCCAAGCTAAGCCCCTGTGAAATTCCCGGACCACTCCACAATCCACAATCCCCTCCGTCTAATTAAATCTCCAATGTATCAGGTAAGAAACGCCCCTTTTACCCTCTCACGCTGCCCTCATTAGTTGGAGGTCTCTATCAGAGGCACACTTGGATTGTAAACCACTTCGCTCATCGACATTACGTAGCCCAAAAACGGCTGTGCCTTGAGATATGATTAAATAAAGTCATGCGTATTTCAAATCCTCTTTCTCCATTGAAATGAATGGAAATGCCAGTAATCCGTTCTAGCGGCCTTCCCAAAAATGGAATGCAGTATACAAGGGTTTTTTCTGACTGACTGAGACGTTTCGTGATCACAGCATCGATTGATGTATTTGGAATCTAGCACGTGGAAAATGAACCACATGCTGCTGCACCATGTGTCGAGACAGACATGCAAAAGCCTGAAATTGCCGTGCCTTTCAAAGAGACCTCAATGAAGCAGGACATTTCTGTGCATGGTGACTCAGCGATGCGGCTTCCCACAATAGGATAATTAGACGCACAAAGGGATCCAAGCCACATGGGATGCGTGTTTTAAGTCCATCCATCCATTTTCTATCATGCTTGTCCTCCTCGCCAAGTCAATCATAGTCAATCATAACCATTCACACCCACATTCACACCTATGGGCAATTTGGAGTCTTCATTTAATCTAACATGCATGTTTTGGAGTATGGGGGGAAGCCAGCTGAAAACCAATGAAAATTCCTCTAAGTAGTAATGGCAAAAAGCACACAAGTAATTTAGGCCCCCCTAAAAGTGTTCAGAATTGCCTAAATTAATCGTTTCAACTGTAAATGTACCACAAACTACGATTAAATAACATTTCAAACTTGGATTACTCTTAAAAAATGTTTTACGGTTATTAGATTTTTTACAAATGCACCCAAAGTGTCTGCGTACAGCCGTAACTTCCACTAACAACACAGGCTAAACTTAACTCCTCACAGTCATACAAAGTTTGTCTCCTAGTTGACTTTCAGTCTAACACATCGACATAGTTCCTTGACATCAATGTACTTCTTTCCTATTAGAGCTTCTATGCCATCTTAGGGATTTTCAGTGAATACACAATAACTGTGGATAGGAGTTTTTCAACAAATACTTGCGTATTGGAGCAAAAAGCTGTGAATCGTTTCCAGAGAAAAAAACGCAATAGGTGGATTAGTGAATGGCGAATCTCGAATAGGTGGGGGACTACTGTAATCCAAACTACAATTATGATTGTGGTCCACACCATGTGGGGTAAAGGCTACATCACATTGAGGACGCACACGCACGTACACACTCGGTCGGGCCCATGTGTGGCCCACATGCCGGGACTGAGTGCCCCCGACGAGCTGTTTGGAGTGAAAACATTCACAGGGCTGACGGGAGAAAGTCAGGGGAAACACTCCCAGCAAGAAAATACGAGCGGAGCCTTGTTGTTACTGCGCTGTCTCGGGGCGCTGCTTTGTTTGCTCACACAACAGCAGAACCGTCCAAATGGAGGCCCAGAAAGCAGAGCACGCCGCTGGAAGTGAGGAGAGACGTGTCCGTGGGGCCTCCCCTGCGTGTGTGTGCGCGTCCCGGCTGGCGGGCACGCCATCGTTGACCCTCATGATTACAAGGTCAGAGAGCAGGTTGGGGGGGGGGGGAGGAGGGCGACGTGGATGTGCGTGCACATGACTGAAGTTTGCGTGCTTGGAGGTCACATGGACCTCAGTGCCGCCTTTTCCTTAAAGGAGCCGGCCGCGCAAATTACACGGCCAGCCCGTGTTGCGGCATCACGCAACCATACGCAAATGTGAAATTACTCTCTGAGCTCACTGGAAACTTCTCATAATGCTCTCTGGCCGCGCCAACGTATAGAACGGTGCCTCATCTTCGGTGTCCCCAGCGCCAGTTAAGCCGCCGCCTTTGCAGATTCTCGGCTTTCAAGAGCGCACAGGCAAAACAAACCGCCAACACAGTGCCCCCACAGTGTGTCGGCTTTAATTTCCACTTCTCCGGGCTTTCCACAGCTGCGCTCTTGAACCCCCGCCCACCCGGTGCCGCCCCTCCACACCCAACGTGCGTTATAAACGTCTCGCGAGGGTTGTGAAAAATATCTGAAAGGGATTTCAAAAGCCAGAGGACTTTCCTGCTCTTCCAACAAACTCCCCGCCATCACCCTTTCGTTTTGCGTGCCCCTGTACTCACTCCATCCTTCCTTCTCGTGACCTTCAACTCTTTATCTGTCCTCTGGGTTCCCTCCGAACATGGCAGGTATGGGAGACACAAAAGCTCCATTAACTCAGAGATGCACAGCGAAATATTTCTGCTGACTGTGACGGTGTGGTGCATGAAGTGAAAGGAGGTGTGTTCCAACATCCCACCATCCGAATGTCTCACCCATCTTTTGGGTGACTCACACACGGCTGACCAGCCAACCATTAAAAAAGATTTTTTAGACCAGTAATGGCACTAAACAGCTTTTTAGACCAGTAGTGGCACTAAACAGCTTGAAGCTAGCACACTTCTTTTTTGAAGAAGTGTTCGCTATCTGCCAAACTGCATTTGGCGCACTCAGGTAGGGAAGAATAGACATCATGGTTAGAAAAAGGGTCATTCTGAAGTAAAATTTCAGTTTCTACACCAAGGGAGAGAGAGCGAGAGAGAGAAAAATATGGACCGGGCGACAGCTTCTAACTTGAAACAAGTCGAGCCAGTCGGATGTCAAGCCAATAGTACTTTCAAGCCAGATTTGAACCCGAGTCTATTGATTTCCATCACCCAAGTGCTTCACCCGTCTTTAGGGTCAATCCCATTTCTGACACCATTAGATACAAAGCTTTGAGAAGTATTACATTTAACCCAGATTTGAACTTCGGTTGAAACAACTTTGCGCTAACCACAAACAGCCATTTTCTCCCCCCCCAAAAGTCCTTCTTTACTGGGCATGCCACAGTTCGTCTCTCATCCCACTTCTGACACCATTTGTCACAGAACTATAACGAGTCATACCCACAATTTAGATTTAAACCAGAGTCTCTTGGGTTGAAAATTGTACACTGACGACACCGATGAACCAGGCTCTTTCATACACTCAATCTTTCACATATTTTCACACCATATTGACTGAATGGCTCCATTTACAGAGCTACATACAGATCAAGGTTGTGAAGTTGTGAAGAGAGAGCTGTCTTAAAAGACAAAGGATTAAAAAAGCACAGTTGAGGACACCCTGGCAATATTAACCAGGTGTTCTTCAGGTATTTGGAAGAAGAAAGAGGATTAGAGGGGGAAAGAGGAGAGAAGGGAGCCCTCATGCGTGACCGGCATCTCGGGTAGATTCCAGGGCGACATGCAGGTTGAGGCATGGCCTCAGCGCACCGCTGACGCCACACACACCCCGATAAAGCGTTGCATGTAGGGGTAATCCTGTCATCTTATAACGTTCCGTATCCATAAGCGTTGACGTGCGCTCACCTGACGATGAAGTCGAACTCGGAGCCTGCGAGCATCAGAACGCCCAACAACGTTGAGAAGGCGCCGTCGAGCACCGGCGCAAACATGTGCTCCAGAGCCAGCGCTGCCCGCTTGTGACGGTCCCCTATGGCTGTCAGGAAGGCCTTCAACACACACAAAAGCACACACATGACCTCTCATTCTTGAGCGCCCGGCTGGCCGGAGCACATAGCTGTGCACGGATTGTCAAATTTACGAGCGTACCAGGGCCACGTGGACAGTGAACTCCACCCCGATGCCCACCGAGGCGATGAGGATGACCACGGGGACGGCGCTCAGCTTGATACCCATCAGCCCCATGAAGCCAAACAGCTCCACTGTCATGAGGGACAGCACCAAAACCTGCAGTGCACAGAAGCCACAGCAGCGTGGTTAATGCAGCATGCGGGCTTGAAAAGATTTGCTGACACAGTCGGTACATGTATGCGGATTTTAGTGATCTGCTTGTGCGATTCAGCTGCAGAGACAGATGGGATGCTCTTGCGGATGTGCTACAGTAGTACCAGCACATGTGTACGAAACGTGTGCGTCCGTATGGAGGCCACGGAGAAGAGAGCGACATGAGCCTGGACTAAATGCCATTATCAGCTGACAGGTGTCTGGTTACATGGGGCCCAAATCCTTTGAAGAAAGTGCACAAAGGGAGGGGACTCTGTGCGTGTGTGTGTAAAACAGTACGCTAGAATAGACTACACACATACATTTCCATGACCAGGATTTAGATGCGTGTGATCACTCAGGATGTTGCTTTTTGTCAAGCGTTCAACTGTGCAGTTTAAAAAAAAAAAAAAAGAAAATCTAAATGTCAATTCAAAGTGTAATGTTGCCTGTTGTGTTCAGAAGGCACCAACATGATGCCCTTTCTATTTTCCCAGAATCCAAATATTAGTTTACAGAAGTAAAGATTGTTCAACAAATAGGAAAACAAAATCTGTCAAAAATATCTTCATCCAAACGCAGTATGATCTAATGATAATCAATATAAAAGCTGTATTGAGAGGAAAATGCTTATGCGCTTGGTTTTTTTTCCTGATTTTTTTCTCTAATTTTGGCTGCATAGTTGTTTCTAATATTAACACTATAAAACTTTGTCCAATAAACAGATTACTGGTAACAGAATTTAAAATATTGATGCCACTAACAAATTTAAGTCACTTCAACATACATTTTTTTCTTTATCTACCCATCCATTATCCAACCACTCATCCTCGCTTCATAGAGAGAATGATTATATATTTTTGCATTTTCAAATATTTAAAGAATATATTTTATAATTACTTGCAAATTCTGATAAATCTTCACATATACAGGTGTCTCAATAAATTTGAAAAATGCAGCGTGAGAAAAAAACATTTCAATTCAGTAAAATATAAGAAGCTCCTATGAGTCACTACTACTCACTGCACACGGGGTGAAATATTGTATGATTTTATTGTTTTATATAATTAAGCAGGATTAGCCCCAAATTCACCATCTGAGCTAAAACAAACGAATACGTAAACAATCTGAAAAATAATTTTGTTATCGATATTAGGTGGGAACTGGCCTTCTGAAAAGTATTTTCCTACTGAATGAATATCTGTACGTATGTTTATAAATCTATTTTGTGTTGTGCAATATTTATTAAGTAAACTAAACCTACACAATCAGTCAGTTTTGTTCGTTTATGAGGAGTCCATAATCAAGTAACAGAGGAGGCTTGAAGGAAGCTTCATTTGGTGATGGTTGAATCTGACGCCTCTCCATAACCTGTCCTTTGATGTCGCTTGTAAAACTGGACGGATGAACATGAGGGCCCTTCCTCCCTTCCCAGTCCAAGGACTCGGGTGGCCAGGGCGGCTGCCTGCCATAAAATACAGCCCACCGCCGGAGAGAAAAAACAGAGCAATGTGTGTGTGTGTCTGTGTCTGTTTGTGTGTGAATTATGTCCTGGTGTGTTTATGCGTTCAGTCGCATGCGTTCGAGTACACACACGCCTGCGTGTGTGCCTGTCTCCGTGGAAACACCGCCACGGACAGGAAAGAGTGGAGGAGTCGGGTGGATGGAAATAAAATCAAACTTTTTTTTTATAGGTTTAAAAGTTGGGAACAGCTTTGCGTCCTTTCCTCGTCTTTTCAGTGTCTGGGAGTGTGTGAGTAGACTAAACAGCACAAGATAAACACTGGTGGCTGGGGCTAAAATAACACTCAGCAGATGCGTCTTCCCTTTCCTGCTCCTCTCTTGGAGATGCCCTCTGGACCACACAGAAAACACCTCCAAGTATAGAGCGGGAGGAAATTTGCCAACTTAACGTTGTTGTCGGCACATTTGAAAAATTCATCATCATTTTTGGTGCTACATTCATGGTGCTTTTCAGTAGTCCTTTTAGAAAACCTTTTCAGCATTAGCTGTTGGCTCACTATGTAGCTTAGCTTACATGCTTACAAAATGTTAACAAACTAGTTACGAAGCATTTCATGAAGCGTTTCTAAAACCTTAATACCGTATCGGACCGTAAGGCGCACTTAAAATCCGTCTATTTTCTCAAAAATCGAAGTTGCGCCTTGTAGTGCGCTGCGCCCTATGTATGGATGGATGTCAGCTTTTCAGTTCGTCGTCTTTGATGCCTTCCTATTACGTTTGCGCTGTCATTCTCATGAGCATCTAATGCTAGTAGGAGTTGTTTTTGTCGTCTGAGCTAAGACTACTTCCTGCTTCTGTGTCTTCATGGGAAATGTAGTCCTACTAGCCCAACATGCTGAGCGTTTCTAGCTGTGTGTTTCCAATGCTCTAAAGTGTCATAATATCATTGTGGTCTGTGGGACCGAGAGGGAAACGTTAAGTTAAATTCCTTCCTATTTACTTTCATATTCATGTATTCATGTTTGCATTCTCATTCCCATCCACGGTCGCCGGTACACGCAAACCTTTTCCGGTGACATATTTCCAACGTTACAATGTAGGACAGGACTGGCGCAAGGTAAACAACATAACCAGCTTGCTGCTGAGACCAAGTAAAAAAATGTTAAGATAATGGTGAGTGTATTGACTTACTGTACTTACAGCTCTTGAAGTGTCAACCATGATAGCATTTAGCATTAGCCAAAGTAATAACACAATCACCAGATTGACTGGTGAAACTTTTTTTTCCATCTGTCAGATGATCCCCTCCTCCGTCCGAAGCAACCCCCGTGTAATTACACGGCGAACAAAAGCAAGCGAGACACGCAGTGCTACCTAATATTGTCAGCTGGTCTGAAGCTAGCATAGTAGCGCCTATCAAATAAACATAAGATACAATTCGAATAAACCATTTCACATTCAATGCTTCATAAAAGTAGTGCGCCTTATGACTTGGTGAGTCTTATGTATGATTTTAATTTTTTTTAAATAGACCCGTTCATTATTAGTATTGGATTAGTGCGCTGCCTCCTATTGATTTGTGGAGAGTAGAAAATTAGCTTACAACATTATCTCTGGGTGCCACCATTATTAATTATTATCCAGCATGCAGCGTGTGTGCCATACTCACAATGATGCCGGCAGTCCACGGGTTGAGCAGGAAGAGAGCGCAGACCAGGAAGGTGCAAGCGAGCACCACACTGATGGAGAGCAGGAGCCAGTGGCGAAGACTGACGTACTGTTCCCAGAAGAGGAAGGGGTAGCCGTTGGGGTAGGAGGGCAGGCCTTGGCGGCTGTAGTTGCCACAGATGGCCCGCACGCTCTCGATGGCCTCCACAAACTGCGGCGTCTCCCGGAGCCCGTTGAGGTAGAAGGGGAACTGTGCGTATTCAATAGGCTCGGCCGCCGGGACTAACGAAAAGAAAAAGCAATAACAGCGTTAGCAAGAGAGTGCAACTGCTGTCGAAATTGTGTGTGAATGCCGAGGAGCTGACTCTGAACTGAAATGCGGTAGAATAAAGTGAAATACAGGGATTTACATTATTGCCTATGAGAAATATTGTTACTAAAACCAAAGCATTTCATAAAATTTGGTTTTAGCCAGACATTTTGGAACGGTTTCACAAAACTGAGGTCCCACTATGGCAAAGTTTTGAAGTTGTAATGGTTTCAAACTTTCGATAAATGTGGAAGGAGGAGGTAAATGTGTTAAGTACATAGCATTTACTGTCTGCGTTTATTTTGTAAATGAAAATGTGGACTACTGACAAATTGGGGAATTCTGAGAATATGGAAAAAAGTTCCGTAGATAACTTGAATGAGCTGAGCAGTTCGAACTTGGAATGGTTTGAGATGGTTGACAAATTTAAATTTCTGAATTTGCAAAAAATGGGCGAATTTATCATGCCATTCGAAATACTGAACGATGTGGGAATTTAGGGAATTTTAAAAATACTTCACGAATTAGCTGAAGATTTTGAAGTTGGAACGCTTTTCAGCATTCATGCAATAGTAGTAATAATATATAGTCGCTAATTTAGGATTATTCTTGGCCAAACCACCAATATGAAGTCGGGGAGCAGCTATTAAATCTGTGTGTGTGTGTGCGCGTGTGTGTGGTGGGGGTGGATGGAACAGTGTGAAACAGAGCTCCATTGAGTCCAAGCCAGCTAGTCTGTGGGCCAGCTGGCCTAATGAGGGCCTATCAGTTCCAGACACACCCGAGTGTCAGAGCTAATGTTGATCGGCTGTAATTGCAATGTCACAATGTCCATTACCACACCCTAATCGAAGTGCTGTGAAACATAATAAAAATATGTGTTGCATAATTTTAGGAATATTAACTGGCTCTCGGGTGTGTGGCTGCAGGTGCCGGACTTCAGTTCATTATAATCTCAGCTATAAAATCATCTCTTTCCCAGAAACTTGCTACTTGTTATCCAATTGTGCTACCCGCCCTCATTATCCAATCGTTGTCCTCCCCCACGTGGAGTACTTTCTGACTTCAAATCACAGGGTGGAAATCAAACAACAACATGAGCGAATTGCAGTGGACGTGCGGGGCATGAACGGGGTGTATTAGCTTTAATAATGTATGCATGCGTAATGACAGGGAGCCCCCGCACGAGCATGCCACAGGCACCATTAATGGCGCCCTGGTGTTCGGTCCGGCAACCTGAGCCCGCGCTACATTAAAGCGCACCCGCCACGGTGGCACAGTAAAGACTACTACCTCACTCAGGGCTTAGAGGCAGACAACCGTAAACCACAAGTGGTAAACACTGCTCACATTCAGAAAATGTGAAGAAAAAAAGGATCATATTGTGTTACAAATAACACACCTTGTGTTGTATTACAGAAGCTTCACCATCCCTGTAATCGTCGTGAGTATTTTTGTGTTATTCATTGCTTAATATATAAACAGGTTTAAATGTGTCTTAGAAGTGTGTTTATTTAAATGTCCTGGGTACTCGCAACGGCGACCGACAGCAGTCACCAATATCAATGTGCGCTATTGTGGCCGTTTTCAGGAACTAAATGGCAGAACGCTTTTCTAAGTGAACTGTATCCATGTCAGTTCTCCTCATATGCCTATTAAGATGTAATTTCTGTAAGTGTATGTATGTGTATAAGGTTTACATTAATGCTTAGAGTGTATCATTATTGTGCTGCTACCAATATTATACGTTTATATTGCTCAGTTTCGCTTGTATGATGATTTTCCCCGTTACGGTACTTCATGCATGTCGTTATTGTCATGTGAAAAACACTTACCTCCACTTTTTTTTTCATTTTCTTATTTTTACATGAATGGTGTTTCCGCGTTACAGACATCGCATTAATGTGAAAATGACAAAAGTTTCCAAAATTGGAGATAAGTGTTTTTCCACAGGACAGCGACGTTATACTTATTTTACACATCAGTGAGACCAGCTGTTCTTTTTCTCAGGGGAAATATGACTATCCTTGTCGTATTTTGTGACCATGAGGCACGTTTACTTACTGCTGAGGCGCGTCTCGGGCATGGAGTCGGTGCGGTCATGGATCCACTCGGGAGGATGCGGGCGAATATTGGCCTGCGACGCAGCATAGGCCACCGGGTCGTTGCTGACCCAGGCCGTCAGGTAGATGTAGAAAGCTCCGGGGTTGATGATCCCGTCGGCGTCCACAAGTCTGTGACGCGTCAGCTGGCAAAACAGATAAAGCAACTGAGTCCTACGTTCTGATCTTTTCACAGACATGAACTTTATAACAATTCTTTGTTGTTTTAAAGGAAATCCTAGCATAACTTGATTCAAATGAAAAAATATTGAAGCAAGAAGACATGCTGAATTGAAAACACTCAATGAGCAATTGTGACCACAGCAATGCATATTTAAGCACATGCATGAGGGCAGAGTACTAGCATAGCGTTCAAAATAAGACTGTAAATATTATTGGTTCATCTCTCTTTCCAACTGATGGATGGGGGTGCGGGACGCCTAACTTGTTTAATTTTTTTTAAATTCCTGTACTGTACAGCTCTTCCCCGAATTATCATGCCGCATTAAAACATGGAAATACCGCACATTGGTCTGCGCCATTTATTTTATCAACTGTAGATGAGGTGAGGCCTTTATTTTTACGCAATGCGTTTTTGGCATAATATTGAACAATGTTACTAATATACAGTATTACAATTTATTTGAAATGACATTGGAATTTAAAACAAAATAAAAAGCACGATTATGGCAAAAGGCAGAGAAACATCTCCCCGAACCACAAACACTGACGCACACAACAATGTGGTGCGAACACATGTTAGTCTAGTACAATTATTCCTGCTCACTGTGCCGGGGCACATTAGTATTATCATCCAATCTCACTTAATTTTTCCCAAAATGTATGTACAACAACTCATGTATTTTTGTGTATCTATCAATGCCAGCGACATGTAGTGACAGACAGAACAATTCAATACTCTTCCACTAGATGGCAGAAGATACAATAAACCTGTGTCTCCTGTTGCCATTCATCCAACAGAACAGTAGCTTTGAGTTCAACTACACAGGCCCAGATTCCAAAAGTGAACTTGTGAGTAAAACATGTTTGTTTGGTGGTGTGCCATGAGATTTTCCAATGGAAAATAGGTGGTTTGGCTCAATAAAGTGAGGAAAACACTGGCCAACTGGAATACTAATTGCAATTAAAGACGTCATCTCAACATTACGCAAGACCGTGACTCTCTGTTTATGTTATCGGGAACGCAGGTGCTGCTGTTTTGCTAAGCAATGGGCTCATCAGCTAACTTTTTAACGTGCGTGTGTCGACTGATGCAATTACGGTTGTTACCGGTGTTTTTCCTGATAGGAAAAAGGAGACACCTATAAGAGAGGCTTTTATTTGCTTTAAGCCAAGTCCATGACTTCTATAAAATACTATTGAGCTTGTTTTTTTTCTTTCTTTCCGATGCTGTTAAACTTTGTCGACAAAGTGAAGGCTCTTGTTCTTGGCCTCCCATGTGGAGGCAAAGGAGTGTAACCTTGCCTTGGGAGTTAGAAGCTTTACTATACATTGCCCTGCCACTCTCCCTTCACTCAGCCGTAAATTCCTCCTTCTAGGGAGGAAGGGAAAGGTCTGGGGGGTGAAGCCATACTAATGGGCTTAGGTAGATTTGGGTTTTTTTTTTGTGAAGTAAAAAAAAAAAAAAAAAATTGCTTGAGTTAGCGTAACAATAAAAAAAATTGGCTGGAGTCCCTGAGCCCGTCTGTGTGTAGTTAACCTGGTTGTTAACACTGAAGGAAATGCCACCCAGCAAATGGAGGAGAGCAATAAAAATAACACGACATCTGTACAAATGTTGCTTGTGCTTGCTTCTCCTGACCCCCTGCGCACAATGCCTGACGCTATGGACAAACCCAGCTCCTGATAGAAGTCACTCCTTAGTCAAAGCGCAACAAACGCACACAGAGCGGCGTGAAAAGGAACCGCGTGCTTCGGCTTTCCTGGTTGAAAGGGGACGCAGTAGTGGTGCGCTTGGGGAGGAGAAAAGGAGGGGGATTCCAAAGGGTCTTGGTGAAGCTGAACAGCAGGAAATGCAACAACTTTCTTGACGTTGTCCAGGGTAGGACATTGGTGCAGGAAGTGATGTAGTATACTGCACATGAATCAGAAGATTCAGCCATTTAATGTATCAGTTTGTACGATACCAAAGAACAATTTAGGGAAATGAGAGTCTCACCAAGAAGTACATGCTTCTTGCTTAGAAGAGACATTTTATTGGAGAAGACTGCTGTAGAAAAATGGAGACTGAGTAAGACCTGTATAATGCTACAGCATTCAGAACTAAAACACAACAAGAGGGTATGCTACCACTAGCATGGAGACAACAGTTGGGACGCTAAAAAACAGCAATTGAGGGAAACGAGGTTCTCCTGTAGTTACGTCACGGTTAAGAGGAGACAATTTTTTGTCTCAGAGGATTCTAAGGACCCCTGCCAAAAGGTGGAGACGGTGGAGCAAGACACAACTTGAGCGTAAGCTAATGCTAGCATGTATGTTCATTTTTGTCCAATGCCAATGAGCAAGCAACAGTGGTTTAAGTCACCCATATGGTATTAACACCCCCCTTTTATCAGCCATTGTCAGAAGTTTGCATCTCTGTGCTGGCAAAGAGAAGGCATGATGTTAATCCCACTTTGTGTTGCTATCCCGACCTCCCGCTGAGAATTTAGCTGGTGTCATTTCCTCTCCAGTTCCGCACTGGATATAAGCTTATTTGAGTGGAGGTATTAACTCAGCAGCATTTCTGACGCTGATCACCAACGATGTTGAAGCCTCTCTGGATAAGACACAAATTGCTTAACAGTACCGGTACGATTACAGGAATGGTCTTAAACTTGCCCAAAACCCCGGATTTAAAAAAAACAAAAAAACATCAGATGCCAATATGTGCCCAAATGTTGAATATCAGCCTGATAATCAACCCTTTTGATAATCTGTCTATCACTACACTGCACTGACACTCACCGAGCAATCTAGTAAAGTGAGTGCAGCTTTTCTTACCTTTTGACTTTGACATGATAGCACACCCATAGAGGACGTGAGTGCTCTGCATCATAGTTCCTCTGCATGATAGCATTTCACACAGCGGCACTTAAAAGTGTCTCTGGACCTTCACCAACTGATCATGTAACATGTGAATGAAGTTGGTATTAATGAAATTAGGCCTACTGTTACAAGTGCAGACATAATTTCACAGTTAACAAAAGATTTACTTGGTATCTTAATATCTCACTTAATGGATGGCGGCACTCCGGAGGACCCAAATATGTACGTACAAGTCAGTGAAAAGTCTATTTTCTCTACGTCCCCTTTAAAACAAGCAATTTCCACCTTTGAACTGGAGAACGCCCGTTAACATGATCTTGTCGATGGGTTCTGGTTGTAGTTTCACGCAACAGCTTCTTTGTGCTCGGCCTTGGAATCCCAGACAAAGTGTTAAGCTGACAGGCTGCATGCTACGGGGAGACATCCCGCTGTCGGAACCCCTCACGCACGTTCATCCATCACACGCTAACGCGCGGCAAGAGTTAATAGGTTTTTCAGAAGGCGGGCAGAGGGTCCCAGCGAGAGCTTTAAATTCCTCAGCTCGGTAAAGTCATCACAAAGCGCGAGACGATGAAGGAAGACAGACAAGGAGTGGGAAAAGGGGGGGGGGGGGTGGGGGGCGAGTTTGCGAGGTGGGCGTCGTTCCTCTTGGCCCAATCAAATGGCGGCTACACGGGCAGACGCATCTCATATGACGGCTGAAGCTTACCAGGTTGAAGTTGATCGGCTTGTCTCTGCGTCCCGTCTGCACCAGAAGCTTGTACGCCAAGACGCCGTCGTCAGAGCCGTTCTTGTAGCTGTTCAGAGTAATGCAGCCGGCCTCCCAGTCCTTGTCGAATGCCTGCTGCAGACCTGTGCGATCACACACACACACACACACACACAACTCAACACCAGAAACTTGAACTGTACAACTGGCTAACAAGATTGACTTATTTAATATGATAACTGGCCCTGAACCACCTTGGAAAAAGCTGAAAATGTTGTGTTTTTTATTCATAGAGACCATTAGGGGGAAAATATCAAGAACATGTGTCCCCTTTTCTTCATCCATATGTGCCTGTGCCGCGCTCTCCCAATACTCGCGCAGAGGGCCGACTGCGGGAGATGTTGTTTTGGGTCTCGTTCCTCAGGCCTGTCTGGCTCCAATTTGTCCCACCATTGCACACATCAATATCACACACATAGGCTCTCTCTGTGTGGTTTACACATGCACGCCCGCGCTCACGCGCACACACTTACATGTCCACAGGACAAAGTCAGCGAGTGCACGTCCCTGTCGTACGTGACTTAACAGAATTTAAGGAATTGCTTTCTTGGGCCGTCACAAATGATGTCAACGAGACAACTTTTTGCGCGAGTAAACCTCACTAGACTTCGGAACAGTGAGAATTAGTGGATTAACTGCTTTTTCTTTGTTTACTTATGCCAAAAGATTGATCAGCCTCACGATGGGTGTTATGGGATGAAGAATCAACGTGATACACATGGCCACTTATTAAAAAGTCAAATGCAAAGACAACCCGCAAAATTTCTTGACAAGAATATGTTTTATGCAGGCCCACGAGTTGAAACATGGCATCCTGATTAATATTGCCTTTATGAAATATAAGTTAATAAGCAGTAAAATCCACCCGTTTTTGTCCACCTCAGGGGGCGGCCATTTTGCCACTTGCTGTCGACTGAAAATGACATCACCGCTGCTCAGGGCTCAGATAACGGCCAATCATGGCTCAGTTTCAGAAAACACGTGAGCCGTGATTAGTTCTTACCTGTTCACATTATAAGTTGTTTTTGTTACGTAAACGAGTAAATAAAAAGATCGTATTAAAAAAAAAAAAAAAAAAAAAAAAAAAAAAAAAATCTGAATTGGGCATCATGCCATGCAGTGTGAACAACGTTTGTAGAGTAGTAGAGTTTGTCAAGTGTCACTTGCTTTACTGACTGTATTCCAGATGGTTTAAGAAAATTGGACAAATCTCATTTCATGTCATACCTTGCAGCCAGTCCCTGAAGTAGTGTAGCCACATGGGGGGCAGCTGTCCATTGTCCTCCTTCAGCACGTAGCGCACGGTGCGGAACCTGCGGTGCAGCTGGTGCAGCAGCGGCTGTTTGTGAGCATAGTCGGCCCGCTGCGTCACCACGTACATGTTGTAGAAGGAGAAGAACTTGAACTGGGCGCCGATGAAATCATACTCGCTGGTCTCCCGCGGCACAATATCGGTCAGCTCCAGGCCGTCCCGCACCTGGGTGGTGCCGTACAGACTGACCCCCAGCAAGCAGAGGAAGAGCATGATCACCACCACCTGCAAAAGGAAGGACAGTGGGGGGCACAAACCCCCCCCCACATCATTTGAGACTTGGTCCTATTACACACAGTTGAGCGTTTGTTTAAATTTGATCTCCTGCATAACATGGATTGTAATGCATTGTAGGTGTTTTCTCAATTTCAACACAATCACTGTATTGATGAAATATTATGACTTCATATTTTCACCTTTATAACATTAAAAACTAAGTAGAAACTTAATGACGGGTCAGCAAATTGTATTGCGCCACAATCCTTTAGGTGCCAATCCACCACAGATAGCAAACTTTTTAGTTTGAAAAATTGACCCGATGCAAGCAGACTGTAAACAGTATCACATGACAAACTTTTTTTTTTTTTTTTACTGCAATTCCATCTGGTGTGTCACTCTCCCATTTAATCCTGATGCAAGTGGACTGTAAAAGTGAAACAAATTAAAGTTACGCAACTTTATCCAGATCTGTGCCAGAATATACAGTAACGGCTTCTTCCCTGGCCCATGGACAACCCCTCTGTGAACTTTGGTTATGCATGTGACAGCACGGTAAGGCTAGTGGACCGGTTAGCACGTCTGCCTCACGGTCCAGAGCTAGTAGGTGTAAATCTCGGCTTCCCCCGTGTACCATGCTTTTCTCATCCAAGGTCAGCTGGGATGCACTCCAGTTTACCCGCGACCCAAATGAGGACGAGCGCTACGGAAAATGGATGGATGGATACTATTAACAAACAGTAAATCAAAACCCGACCATCTTGTGCTTTTGTACGTCGGGGAAGTAAAGTGGAATTTTCTGAGCAAAGCGCTCGCACCGGCAGAAACATTCACTTGTGGTTTCATCTCCTTCTAAAAGGGACTTGTATAATCTTGTATACAAAGCCTCTGATCATCTGACCATGTGTTGCCAGATTTGGCTAATAATCGTGGATCAAAGAGCGCAGATGGAATAAACTGGAATGTTCCTTTTAGACGTTTGGCAGCTAGGAGAGGATTGCGCATGAAATAATTTGCTAAAGTGGAGAAATATTTGACAGCGCGATGAAAAGACAAAGAAAAGATTCTGTAATGATGTCAAGTACAGGCCACCAGATGATTTGAGTTGTGCGAGTGTTTTGAGAGGGCCGGCCACCCACTAGACTGAGGTCAGACTGTGTGTGATTCAGATAGGACATGACTCCAGATTTCCTCCTACTCTGTCATGAGCTCTGGTGACTAATTCTCCTCGTTCAAACTCCCACACAGTCGCACAGAAGCCACTCTGCTCTGCCTACCTTGGTGGTGGACTGCAGCAGAAACGGAGCGTAATGCTTCTCAGCGAAAGAAGCCAGTGTCCAGCGGGTGCAGGGAGGTTCCATGCACCTCACGCCGATCGAAGCCTCCCCGAACTGGGAGAGCAAGTCCCGTGTGGAGTTGTTATTGTCCGGGCTCTGGCTGCTTCCTGAAGCAGAATCCTGCTGAGGGGCTGCGCCCGAAGCGGCAGCTGGAGCCCCGGAGTGACGATATTGAGCAGTCCGGTGACTGCGCCTCCCGCTGTTGTTATTGTTGTTGTTGTAGTAGTCGTTTTGAGGGTTGCTCCGGGCGGGGGGCGGGTTGATGGGCTGCACGGAGATCTGAGACCGGGGCTCGGCTGTGGTGTAGAAAGCCTGCGTGCGGGGGTCGTACTCGGTCCGGAGCTGCACTGTGGACTGCATGGTGATCTGGGTCTGCTGGGCAAAGCCGTGGCTGCTGTAGGTGGGCGGCGGGCTGTAGCTGGGCGGAGGCGTGTGGTACGAGGGGAGCGCCGTGCGGTAGGATGGCGGAGAGCTGTAGCGACTGCCGTCTGATCCATCCAGGTACGCCTGAGGCTCCATCTGGATCACGCGGTTGGCACAGGGGCTGTAAAGATAGACACGTTAGAACTCAACAAACAGGACCTTGTAAAAGCTGGCTTTTTTTTTTTTTTTTTTCATTTTGCAGTTTTTTCTAAATGGCAGAGACATGGAATGGGGGCATGAACTAGACAGTAGCAATTTCCAACTTTAGAGATAATATCAATGGTCCCTTTTTATACTACTTGTAAAAGTTGTCTGCTTAACACCTTTTCTTTCTGTCGCTGTTTTGTAATGAATGGCAACGACACCGGATTTGGGGACAGAGGCGAGGCAGCAATTTACCACCTTCCGACGTAGTATCAGAAGCCCCTTTTACACAGCGCGGTATACTGTTCATAAAATCAGGCATTTTTTTCTCTCCATTTTTCTCAAATTGCTGTTCTGTATAAATGGCACCGATGCTGAATAGGGGATTGAGGTTGACTCCCGACCCTGCTTTTGGAGGCAGTCTCCGTAAGTGAGAATTTTCAACATTATCAGACAATTTCAAGTATTTCTCAAGGGAAGAGGTATTTTGAAATACAAAAACAAATGAAAAAAAACTTCCCGGAATAGATTGTGTTCGGCCTGGGAGGTTCAGCTCTATTACTGTCCTTTTGATGGAGCTCTTGAATTGGCTCTCATTCGATTATTGCAGGTGTACCTAACGCTGTGTTTTCCGGAAAATGAGGAGCTGAGCCAACCAGGATTTAACTTTGAGTGTGTGTGTGTGTGTACTGTGCACATCTGTGCGAGTACGCTGCCAAAAAGCATGCCCAGACTGGCAGTAGACTGGCGAGGCTTTCACAACAAAGGCCAAGGCAGACAAACAACAAATAAAGCAGGCCATCAGACAGCACTAGACAACTTGAGAAGCCATTAGAGTAAAAAGGCTGTGTGTGTCAGACATAGTTACTGTCAGATCACAGAAAGTAGTTGGTGTGTGCGTCCATACCTGTAGAAGCAGCAGAAAATGTCGAAGCGTCTGTCTTCTCGGCGGTACAAGTCCATGCTGAGGATGGCCGGGAAGATGAGCAGTACCATGGCAAAGTTAAACACCACCACCACAGCAGCCTGCCGGTAACACAAAAAACTTGAAGTTAGCCAAAATAAAAAGCCACTTTAATAGAGGAAAGAAGAGTGTGATTTATTGAACATTTGCTCCTGAATGACATAATGTTTGGGTTACCATATTTATTGTATTTGAGGGAGGGGAACAATAATACTATATATTTTTGTTACCTTATTCAGCTACATGAGATGGTCAAAATATTAGAAACAGCTCTCAGTATCATGTGAGCACATCTCAGCAAAGTATAACCTCAAAAATAGATGCAAGAATATTTTTGGCCACATCACTCGTGTTACATTTTATTTTTCTTATTATTTTTTTTAACATGCTCGTAATGGCTTAAGAAAATAAACTAGCATTACTCTATTTTTTCAATATGTTTTAACGGCATTATTTTTCTATTACTATTTGCCTTCATTTTTAATTGATTGACAGTTAATGGAATATTGCATTGAATGTTTATAATAAATTATTTACCGCTATAAAATTAATTATTTACACTAAAAAAAAAAAAAAAAATTAAAACAATCAGAACTAAACATTTTACATATGACGTGCCGAAGACTACTAAATCAAACCATGCAACAAATGAAACAAGTAAAAAAAAAAAAAAAAGACTGAATAGTTAATTCAGGTACATTATTTGTTAACATTGCAACGGCATGAATTGTAGGTGAAAATGTCATTTCTTATACAATGTATATTTGATACACAATTAAACAACAATGACATTTCTTGTACCTTTTAACATTTTAAGACTGAAGATTAGAATGTACTTTTAGAATAAGAATAAGCCTGTGTCAAGGGCAACAAATTGCCATTCAATGTTCCTTTCAAGGCTGAAACACTTGAATATGCCCCAAAAATGTATGAGGTATGTGTATAAAAGTAGGCGCAGTATTGTGCTTGAGCTTGTGAAGGTGGTGCACTGAGCGAAAGGAGGATCATAATGACGGGGAGGAGTTGACTTCGACTGGGGCGCTGCCCGGTGCGTAATCTGGGACTTGCGTGGCTGCCAGACCGCTACACACAGACACACAAACACACCCTGATAGGCACACACACAGCCCTGTGTGTGTGTGTGTGTGTGAGAGACCACCCAAGAAGTCAAGAGGCCTGAGGTGAGGGGCAGACAACTCTTACACACCAAAATATGCACGTATACACAACAACCAACAAAGCTACACCACAAACTTCTTTTCAACACACACATGAACACGCACACACACATACAAACATCTGTGCCGTCCCCCTCATTCCTCAGCTCACTATGCAGTCAGGAGTAATGTGAGAGGCAACAACAGACAGCGCGCAAAAACAATTCATTCTCAATTGGCCCACTAATGTCCAGACTGATCCCCTATGACTCCAAAACACGCACACACACACGCACACACTTAAGTTGACCGCTCAGTGACCTCCGAGCGGGAAGATTTACCATCACATCTGTCTTCAACACATGAACGTGTGTGTTCCACTGTGCGTCTTTGTGCCGTTATCTGGACACAATTCCCTGCCCTTTAGTGACACGGGGGAGGGAAGATAATGAAGACAGGAAGCAGGAAGTGCTTCTTGCTGAGAGAGATACACACTCCCTGGATAAAATATTGGGACACGTGGAACATGGATCGGCCGTATCGGGGAGCCGCTTTTTTTTTTTTTTTTTGTCCAGATGTCAGAGTGTTTCTGTGGGGAATTTTTGTCCATCAATCCAGAAGAGGTGAGGTCAGAACCCTTTTAACGGGGGTGTGTCTCAATACTTTTGTCCACATGTGCTCCTTACACATTGCACAGTAGTCAATAATTAATTTGGTGTGGTCTGTTTTCAAAGTAGCGTGATATAGCAAGAAACTGTGAAAACCGCACCGCGGTGAATGCAAGTCGAATAAAGAAACACTAAGAAACAACAACGATAATGGGGAATGAGGGTCTGCTGTGCTGGGTGTGCTAATGTTAGCATGTATGTTTCTTGTTTGTCATTTGTAGCCTTGTCTATACAAAACGGTTGGTTTACATTGGAAACCAGGCTCTAAACTATAAACTACTATAAAGAGTGCCTGATTATGTTGGTGGAAAAGTGTCAAAAGGGGGAAGGGCCATGCCGAGGCAAGTAGGTCCCGTACTAAAGCCATCCATCCACACAAGCTAATACTCACTCGGGTGAAATCTGGCCTCTGTGTGTTATAGAGAGTAGAGAGATGACTATTTCCTATGCCACATGAATAACGACAGCAATACTATCTGTATTAACCTTAAATAAAAGAGTACCAACGTGCACTCCATTCTTACCATTACCTAAAGTGAATTCGTTGATTTTGTACAAATTATAGCCTCTGGCAGTCAGAAATAGAGCAATCTTTCTTTCCACCACGGCAAACTGCAAATTCAACTTCTGCTGCATATCAGCTTATTAATATTTAAATTGATGTTGTCGCCTCCAAAGTTCAACACAGTCTTGCTCAAGGCTTAATCAGCGGTGGTGGTAATCATGGAAATGTTCCTGGTTTGGACTCAATATTGGGCTTGTAATCCAAGGATGGAGCTGTTCCACATTCCTCTTCAGAGGTCCTTGAGTAAGAGCACCTCTGGCCCTGGTTTCTACTAAAGTATTCAGACTCCGCTCCTGATAACAATAATAATAATAACAATCCATCCATCCATTATTTATCCAATCCGCTTATCCTCACAAGGGTCGGGGGCGTGCTGGAGCCTATCCCAGCTGGCTTCGGGCAGTAGGTGGGATACACCCTGAACTGGTTTCCAGCCAATCGCAGGGCACACAGAGACGGACAAACATCCGCACTCACAATCACACCTAGGGGCAATTTGGAGTGTAATAATAATAATAATAATAATAATAAGACGGTACAAGTTATAATGAGCAGGTGTCCTAATACTTTTGTCCGTAGGATGTATGAGGACCCCGAACAGTCGCCTTACTTTGTGCTTCCTCAAACTGTGAGATATGAGCAGAATACAACCTGACGATAGCTGTTGTCCACTGATACAAACCAATGAGCCACTTGTGAAAACAAACATAACTGTTCACATGTACCTGGGCCTTCACCGCGTCTAAAGACAAATACAGGGTCTTGTTGTTGGTTTATGATGGCATTTGATGTTTCAAGGTTATAAACAGTGTGCAACAAATTTGCACAGCAGCATACACTGAAATGATGACTTTGCTATTGTGTGTATGTGTCTGGACTTATGTGCAAATTTAGGTCAAGTTACAGCTGGAGGAACGCAATTCCTTTGTAAACCGAGGATCCCCTGTAGATTTTTATCTGATCAGCTAATTCTAGTAAATTTCCATTATCTAGTGCTAAATCATTTGCGCAACGCCTAATTGATTCCTCTATTGTATTAAACCACTTTATAGCATAAGAGTGAGGCCTTTGGGGTGCAGTGACAGACCACCCGTTTTGTCCCACTTTTCATTGTTCTTATGATGTCAATAATATGTGACAGATGTAAGAGAAGTCAGAGCCCCCCCATGGACAATGCCTGCCCCCATCTTTATACACATGCACACACGTACAGTTAAATCATTGCGGTTCATTGCTATTTAAACCTCCCGCGCGGATTCTACATTTCCTGCAAACTTACACATACGCATGGCACACGTACACATAGAGATTCAGTTACATGGACCTCATCCACACTCTGGATAGATAACCGAGCGACCCTGGGGGGAGGTGGATTTCAATTTAAATTCACACTTCTCCTAACAGACACACTTCTCGCACACAAACATAGTCCAAAGGAACATCCAAAGCTGAACCACTCAATCAAAATGTTCTGGAAAACTACACCTCAAAAGTCAAACACAACTTGGAGTTTAAACCGTCAGATCCATCTCGAGATATTAGTGAACTTTGAAAGCATTGACTGCACAAGTGTTTTCTTGGCCTGTATATTTTATGCCACTAGAGAAGGGGTACGAGTGATAAATGTATGAAAACTGTGTAATGATAGCCATCGAAGAGGAAATTGAGTTTTCTATGACATAGAGTAGCTACTGAGATCTGGCTGCTCTGTAAATTATGATCAATGCAATTCCATACACAAGGTAATTTTACTTTATTTGAAATGCTACCATATAAACTTATTCTACACAAAACAACAATTACAAATTCACGCAGTACCTCTAAGTGTCATTAGTAGACTGCATGACTGCGAGAAATGTATATTTCCCTCTCCAGAACGTCTTCCCAAGGTGGTTAATTTGACTTCGTTCTAAACGCATTGTATTCTTTTTACACTTGTATGAGTGGCAAACATTTAAATGTTACTAAAAGCACTGCCCATAGAGGTTTTTTTTTCTTGCCTGAAACAAATGAGTCCCTCTTTCCATTATTCCCCATGGGGAAAAAAATCCTTTGAAATTAGAACTGTACTTACCTGTAATGAGAACGCCCGTAGCGCGGGGATGGGAATGAGGGCGGCCATGAAGAAGGCGGTGACGTTGCTGATGGAAGTGAGTGCCACACTGGCTCCGGTCCTCTTTAAACACTCGCCAGTGCGGTCCTGAGCCAGACGAGACAAAGAAATGACTTATCGCCTTATCGATGCAATTGTAGCCACGGGCAAAAGGTGTAATACTTGAGCATTATCATCGCACTGATGCTGACTGACAGTGATTGCAGCCAGCTCAAGTGTTATTAGGTGATACAAGAGAGGGAGAACATAACAAGCTGCGGTCTCTCAAAGCAGATCACTGTGAAAATGATGAATGTTGGGCAACTTTGAGCATTTTTCTCATATTTTACTCCCTCTGAAAAAGCACGCGGATAAGCATCAGGAGGGTTTGGCGGCAACCGTGTGAAGATTTGACGACGTGCGGGACCACACAGGGAGCGTCTGCACGCAGGCATGTTTGTGCAAGGTGTGTGTGTGTGTGTGTGTGTGTGAGAGAGAGAGAGAGAGAGAGAGACAGGCAAGATCAGGTTCAGCTCTGTTTAGTTTTCATCTCCTCAAAGGAAGCTGGAGGTTGAGGGAGAGCAGGAGACAACAATAACAAGCAAATGCATGCCTGTTTTCCCCTACAGGAGATTAAATTATCAAACAAAAACACACGCGTCCACGCACTTTGTTGTAGAATCCATAAAAATGTTCCAGTGACAAACAAGTCAATCTGATGCCGCGCAAACTGAAAACTTGACATTATACAAATCTGCTTGAAGGAAAAGAGAGTATAGTTCCTTTGAATTAGCATGGATTTTTGTGTGTTCAGGGCATAATGACTGACATGCAGCCAATAAACCTTTTAAAACACAAATATTGGCAGTATTTGTTTTTTTAAAAGTCACGTAAATGTGCGCAATAACCCGAATGTGCCCTTATTTGGGTTTTAAAAATTCAGAATATGATGCCTGGGTTACCCCCTTTCCAACCCGAATATGCGTGCATGTATCCAGGAATCGGAATATGCCGAAGGCACATAACACTCCGCGCGTGCTCAACTACAAGGAATCTTGGTCTTTGTAGTACAGGAAGTGCTTGTATGTGTGCTGTTGCCGCGTAATCCACCGGAAATGCACGTTTAGTGACAAACAAAACATGGCGAAAGCTAAAGTACGACACCGCACTTTCAAAGCGAGGAGGAAACAGTCGGCTTCATTTGTGCGGTGAGTGATATGAATATAATGTGTTTTATTGACGGAAGCAAGTAACAAGCGGAGATGATGTCAATTTCGTCATGTCGTCCGTGCGTCGCCGTTTCAATTGGGTTATTTAAACGTGGGGGTAACTCTCTCCGCTCAAGATATGTAAACGAGTTATTCTGAATGACTCCAAAATCAGAATTTTGACCTTAACCCGAATATTGACTGCATGTAAACGCAGTCCTAAATGTTAGAGTGGCAGTGGAGTCACGGCACCCTACTTCTTGTTAGCATTATCAGATTCTTTTTAAATGCTAGCAAGAAACGTTTTGATGTTTTTGACCTACCTCAAATGGGATCCTCTTGTTCTGTCCCGTCTCACTGAAGGCGTGAGCCAGGAGGAAGACGTCATCCACGCCAACACCCAGAGCCAGAAACGGTAGCACCTGCATCCCAAAAACAATTCATGCGTGGAGTTCAGGAGTGGGCTCCAATTCTTTAATCTGGCCCACTGAGAATTTACATTATCAAGAGTAATATTTGTTTAACTGATTTGGCATTTTTTTCTCCCACTTTTCTCATTAAATAATTTGTTAACTGATTTATTGTAAATAATAAAGTAAAACATTATTATTTTATTAAAATGGTTAATTACCATAAATTATAAATAAAACAATGTGGAAAAAAAAACAAAAAACGAATGATCATTACTTTAATTGAAAAATGAACTTTTTTTTTTTTTTACAAATTGTATTGTTTTTCCATCAGCTCAGAATGACTGGGCCTACTTGTCCCTTTTAAAACTCAAATAATCTTAAAAATGTGCACACTTTTGATGTATAGCGGTCAAGTTACCTGTGTGGTGGCGGCATTGAAGGTGATGCCCAGTAGAGAGCAGAGGCCAAGGCCCGCCGCCACTGACAGCGTCACCAGCAGGACACCCGCCAACCCAACGGCCCCCTGAGATTTAGCGCAGTCCCACCGCAGCATGGTCAGACACGCGTAGGCCAGCTGGGGACGGATGATGAAGATGACACACGAGGGAATACAATACTCTCGTTAGCATATGGACGAATGGTCACGTCCTCTACCATTAGCAAGTAGCCGCTGGCCACGCGGATGACGCTTATGTCGGAGAAGGACTTCAGAATGTCTTCCAGGGTGGTGGTGGTGAAAGACAACACCTTCTGGGATGAGTTGGCTGCCACACTCTGCAACACAGCCTGAAATAAAATTTTAAAAAAAAAGACCCACATGGAAATTGTTGTGCAATTAGCGATGTTTACTTAGCTATAATGCAACAAAGATAACAAAGCGGGTATATAATACACTACACCTTGGATAGGAGAATCACTCTCTTAACTCTGTCCAAAGTTGATTGAGGAGTCTAAATTGTCCATAGATGTGGATGTGAATAGTTTGTCTGTATGTGCCCTGCGACAGGCCGGTGACTAGTCAGGTGTACCCCATAGATATGAAGACTAGATACTGTAGTTAGGGCGCTGTAGCAGCAAGCTAACAGACATGCCTACGTGGCAGCCATGATGGTCAACGATCCCATCACAAGCAATGCATGGACATTGATACTAACAATTAAGTTGGAAATTGCTAGTCCTTTAATCGATTTTCACGAGGTTTACTTTTTTTTGTCAATGGCAAAATGTGTGCTATCAATTCAGTACATTTGAAAAGAAAAAATCCCCCAAAATATTTTACCAGTAAAATGTTATTCGCAGTTCCCTTGATGTACAGTATGTGTACAACATTGAGCGGAACCATATGAAGTACAATGTGCCGGCAACCTTGTTCTTTCGGTGTTCTTGCCGCACATGGAATGAGCTGATGCCTTTGCCCCTCTATCTTAGTGGGATAGATTACAGCTCAGCTGTGACCATGATGAGAATGGATGAATGACAATAAATTATATAGAGTCAAGCAAATTCTTAAAGTGCAAAATCAACGCAAACATATATCTTTTTCAAGAATACGTTCCCAGCAGGCCCACTTGAAACACGGCATTCTGATTAATAGTGCGTTTCTGCAATATGACTCAAGCACCAATATCCACCCCTTTTTAGCCATCTCAGGGGGCGGCCATTTTGTCATTTCTGTTGACTGAAAAGGACATCACAACTACCCAGGGCTCAGGGAATGACCAATCACAGCTCGCCTGTTTTCTAAAGCTGAGCCGTGATTGATCGTTACCTGAGCCCTGGGTAGTTGTGATGTCATTTTCAGTCGACAGAAGTGACAAAATGGCTCTTATTCTACAAATACAATATTTATCAGAATGCCTTGTTTCAACTTGTGGGCTTGCATAGAACATATTCTTGGAAAAAATATGTTTGGGTTGATTTCATCTTTAACGATTAAGGAGTCTCACGAGGTAGCCTTAATCACCTTTATTATGAACTATGTTTCCCCCAAGTGTGGTATAGTATAGCAGGGTTTTACAGCCATGTGGCAAGTACAAAATTCAATAGACATACATACATACAGAATGTTACGTCTTTGTAAACGTGCTTCAGACAAACCACATGCGTTGCTGACTATCATTATCGGCTTAATCTACAATTGGGTTGCAGCTGAGCAGAAACTGATCTCATCTGACTTTAAAACAGACTGGACTGCTCACCAGCCAATAGCAAGGCAGAACCAGACAAACCACCTTTCACGCTCAAAATCACAATCGCACCTATGGACAATTTAGAGTTTTCAATTAACCTAACGGGAATGTTTTTGGAAAGTGGGATGAAGCTGTCGGACAAATCCATGCTAACACAAAGAGAAATTGCAAAGGAAGGCCAGACTTCAGATTCAAACGGCCAACCTCAAAACTGTGAGACATAGACCACTGGTCCAACATGGAATAATTACAGTACTGTAGTTCCCTGTTATTATTTTAAGGCACGCAAATACAGTGCTAATGAACACATTCTATTTCAATTTGAAGTTTAAAAATTACTTCAAAAAAAGGCTGGTACTTTCTGCAGTTGCATATAACACCGCCCCCCCCGCCCCCCCCCCAGGCCACTAATTGAGGTGTGTTGAAAAAATCCCAAAGAAAGTTGCTCACAAAAACAAGCAAATCAGAGAAATACTCACGTAGCACAAAACCTAAACTCATTGTGGGGCAGGGGGGTGGGGTTATCACGGCTGCGTATCCATTATAAACTTGTTTTTGTAAGACAGTACCGTGATCCACCTTCTCCCTGTCTTCCTATCTATGTGCAGACAGATGTCTTCAACATTGACCCGCAGTTACTGCTCATCGGGGAGCGTGTATGGCTGACACACATTCTCACACACACCCTCTCGCTCACGCACGCGCACACGCACACCCACGTGTGCATGTCTCGCAGGCGCGGCCAATGGTGCAAATTTGAACACACACGCAACACAGCGCGGCGCCGGCAGCTTGTATTACAACCATTGATTAAAAAAAAAAAAATAGATATACACAGCCATTGAACAAATGATCTTTTTCTGTGGCGGCACACCGGGGCCCCCCCCCCAAGATGAATAGCGCGCACACACGCACACATGGAGGTCACTGTGTGTCAAACAGGGGTTTGGTGTGGGGTGGGGGCGGGGTGGCGAGATGATGTCACACGCGAGCCACCAATGGGGCCACAGCTGGGAAAGTGATTGTATGTGAGATGGAAATGTTCCTAATGTATTCCAGACATGTACGTTCTACCCAAGACTACCCTCTCCCAGGTACCATCAGGCGGTCTAGCATCCATCGGGGGGGGCTCTTTGCATGCACGTTCATATGCTTTCCTGCTAGTGATTTACAATACAATTGTTCAAGATGTACAGGAGTTTTCTATTCGATCGTCTAGCTTGCTTACCTCGGAATATCTTCTCTGCCAGGCCTCCAGTATGGCCGCGGCCTTTTCCTCATTCCAGTTGATGTGGGAAACCTCCTTGTAGCCCCTGAAGTGCTCAAACATCTGCTTGGGAGTCATCAGCTGGAACATGGTCTGTAAAGCCTGAGCGCTGGAGGGAGAAGAGAGGTTTATATTTATGGAAGAAGAACACAACAAGGGAAGTGCTTCCACAAACTTAGCATGCCTTCATTTGCCTTCTTTAGGGAGAAATTCAGGCATGGAACTCAGAGACACCAATGTATTAAGTTCAGGGTATGTGCAGGTTTAAGAAAAGAGAACTTTGAAGGCCACTTCAATCAAACTTACTTTTTTACTTACTAATTTATCTCATCAGCTTTTTTGACACAATTGCATTTTGGTTGAACACAAAAACGTTATGCAAAAATGTAACAAGGTGATTACAAATTCTCTTCCAAAGAGAATATAGCAACATTGCAGAGACTACACGATATTGGAAAAACATGCGATATGCAATATGGGTGTTGATGGATATTGCAATATCGCTATTTTTGCAATACTTGAATTAAATGAATTAGTAATTCCCCTACATACGGTTCACCTACTGGATGGCGATGCACATTTAAGGTTTCATTTAATTGGTCTAAGTCAGATAAAAGCATAACGTTCCATATGAAACTTAATTGCACATCTTTGTGATCGGCATATTACACGCGCCATTATCGAAATGACAATATTACTGCAAAATATTGCGCATGGTTAACTATGTTTGTGGCATTTTATGAATGGTAAAAAGTGTGTTTAAGATTTTTTTTTAAGAATCTGCATACACTTAGTAATTCATTCATTAAGAGCTGTGGTACTACTTAAATGCACCAGGTTTTATGACTGCTTATTGACCATTAATTTACAAGCTTAGTGCAAATAAGAATCTTGTGAACTTAAAGCAGGTGTCCTCCAAATGACCCGCAAAGATTTGTCTGGCTGCTTGCTTTGGAATTAGGTCTGTGAAGCTAAAAATTTGGTATATTTGGATAAACTCGCTAGGCCGTAGATCACTGCGAGCACATGGACTGTATGTATGTACAGTGCGTGTACGTGCGTGTGGGTGTGTGTATGTGCATGTAGTGTTCATGCATAGTAGTCTGTGCTGAAAGCGAGCAGCTGGAACTGGAAGACTTCACTGGAATCTGCTAATGACTGCAAGATTTATAGTGTGCATGCACACACGCACACACGCTCGAACGCACGCACACCCACACACAATTTCAGAATACATTTAAAAAAAAAAAAAAAAAAAAAAAAAAGAACAGAAAACACACACTCCTTCCAGAATAAGCAAGGCGCAGATCTTGTTGGATGTGTTACCTTAGCAGGGGTCCGCTACCGTTCTTGGTGGTCCCGCCTACAATCAGCTCCTCCTGCCAGTGCATGTACTTCCTGGACAGGCCGTGGCAGCCGCCGCTCAGGGTCCATGCCACATCCAATGGCTTTTGGCGCGATAAAAGCAAAACAAGAGAAGAAAATAAACTGTCAACAGCTACGCTCAAAAATCCGACATCAAGCCAAAAAATAAATGAAAGAGCACCTACCTTGGTGGAGTTCTTGTTTGGGGCAGTGAGGGGGCAGTCAGGGTCGGCGGGGTTCAGGCAGGGTCGGTCCATGTAGCCGTGGCCGACGTCTGCCTTTTCCAACATGTCCTCGAAGCTGTCGACAGGGAAGTGTGCCCGCCGCAGGTCCTCCAGGAAGTCCTTGGGGTCAAAATTGGTCCACTGCAATTGGTCTTTACCTCTGTGTAAAGGTATGGTGATGCAGATAAGTGTAAAATCATCCTTCTGTACTTAAACACCTTTTCCTTTGCTTTATTCTAATCTTCAAACAAATTGGTTTGTATTTAAAAGGGAAGTCAACCCAAACATATTTTTTTCAAGAATATGTTTTATGCAAGCCCACTAGTTGAAACACGGCCTTCTGATAAATGTTGCGTTTGTGGAATAAGAGTTATTAATCCACTTGTTTTTAGCCATCTCTTGACGACCAATGACCTGTTTCCTGAAGCTGAGTCGTGATTGGTCAGTACCTGAGCCCTGAGTAGTTGTGATGTCATTTTCAGTCGACAGAAATGACAAAGAGATGGCTAAAAAGGGGTGGATTTTGCTTCTTAACTCATATTCCACAAACGCAATATTAATCAGAATGCCATTTTTCAACAAGTGGGCCTGCTGGGAACATAGTCTTGAAAAAAATATGTTTGGATTGATTTCCACTTTAAGGGACATTTTTGTAATGGTCCCTGGCAAGCAGTAAGTTTCAAGAAAACCTCTTCATGGAGTTTGATGTAAGACCTTGCAAATGGACGGATAGTGCCATTTTTAGACCAGGGTCTGTACCAATTACAACATATTACAGTTATGTAGAGTTCATAAATACAACACTGTTTGAGTTCACGAGTGTGGGAATGGAGAGACACCGTGAGCTGTTCCTGTTTCAATGACAACTATGGTCACACAGTAGCTGTGTTTTGGTTGTTAATAAATGGGACTTTACAGACTAATGCCTAAATAATCTATAGTAGATGCTACAATATGTTAGCGTACCAAACAGGACATTGTGTTACAGCGTTACACTAAACACACACGGTAACCTGTGTGTGCTAAAGCTAACATTCAGACATACATGACTGTTCCTATGTCAGAAATGAAATCAGCCATCGGCCACAACGTGCTTTCTTTTAAGATGGTCGACCATCCCTTTCGTGCTGCGATGAAAGGGAGATTTGCATTGTATTAAGTATTGTTGGAGAAATGCGGCGCAATTTTCGGAATTTGTTGCTAACACTGGTTAGCCATGACACTGCTTTAACTAGTGCTTCCCGTTTACATCACGGATGACTCGGATTAACACTACTTCGCATGTGCTTCACAGACAGGCCAGCAAGAGCAGTGGGAGACGAGGCGGTTGCGAGAGAAAAACAAAGCGGCAAATAAATGAATCCATAAATAAACAACTTGCCGATTGTTGAGGATTTTGCTCGTCAACGTAGTCTAGTCCCAACGAGTTGACTAATCTTGGCATCCCCACCCTCAACCGTTTGGGGGAAATGTGCTATACAAAAGGAATGCAGTGCATTTGGTTTGTTCAATCTCATCTTTCTTACAGAAATAAACTTTAGCGATAACGCGGTGGTCTTGGGTGTTTCCCAGTGTTCATTACTGTAAAAACATTGCAACGACAGCAGCCAATGTGTACGGAAGCAACATGAATTTTCGCAAATGCTACAGCCTTGAAAGTAATGCATTCAAAACAAGGAGTTGAATACAGACCAGCAAATATTAGATTCAAAGGCCGCCAATTGAAAAATACTGGACTGCTTGATCAATACGCATACAGCTTCAGAGGATAATAAAAACGCTTGTGAGAAGGATTCTTGACTGATATATTTCATCGGTCATGTCTTCAGTAAGCCAAAAAATATAAAAGTAAGCATGAAAATTGTTGCATGTGGCTGACAGACATGTCTTCATGTAAAGTATGATGTCAAACTCAAGGCCCGGGGGCCAGATCCGGCCCGCGACATCATTTAATGTGGTCTGTGAAGGCAAATCATGTGTGTTGACTTGTTCATTTCAAATATTCTTCACTTTTTACACTACATTAAGATATTGCAAGTATTTGTTACCAATCCCTCCTTTAAAATAAATTGAAAAACAGTTGAACAAACTATTTCCAGGCTCGTGATTTCAAAAGCAGGTATCCATCAATTTGTTGTGTACATATGTGTAAATATAAGGCGATCGTACGTTTATATGTGTTCGCAGTCGTAACGGCCCTCTGTGACGTGAACCGCGACAAAAAAAGACTTTGACACCTTTGAAGTAAAGGAATAATATATTTTATTTTATTTCATTTCTTTAAACTCCCAGTGCTAGGGTCGAATTCCTGCTCCAAGCGCTCCTTGTCCATTCTAAACTCTCCATGCCTCACACATTCCAGCCTAAATCTCTCTCTTTCTCTCTCTGTCATTCAGAGCACATTGTATGTGCTTAACCAGGCTTGGGTTATTATTCCCAGCCTCCCAACCAGAACATGGTAAAAACTTCATCTACCGCTTCGCGAACAAAAGAACAAAACCGAAGCATTGCGTGCGTAGATCGATAGGCAACTACTACTTACGCTGACTCAACTTGAGCCAGTGACACACACACAAACACAGAACCACACACATGTGCATGCAAACGCAAATGTGCTGCAGAAAACTATTACTGTTGCATCAGTCCATTAGCAACAGAAAGGCCAGACAATGATGTGAGGCCCAGGGCTGAAGAGAAGCGATGGCCAGCGATACGCATGCCAACAACCACTACAATAGAGCCTTCAGAGGGGACAAATTCAGGACACACACACACACACACACATGCAAACATGCTTGTGAAGTCTGATGGTTGGGTTGAGTGTGCCTGGGAAGCACACATAAAAGATAGAAAAACAAGATTCAGAGATCCACATCTCCTCCTCGCTGTCTTGGAAACAGACTCACTGTTTTAGAGCTGCCATGACAACAATTCCAAGATGGGTATGTTGCTGAGCTAAAGGTAGACTACACCTCGAACTGACCGCCAGTCAATTGCAGTGTGATGGTAAATGGGCCATTTAGTGTGAATTTAATGTGACCTCAATGCAGTGCGACACAGTTTAACGCATCAACAAACTGGTTGGAACACAATGCTACGTGCTGACATTATCCATAAAACAAGGGAAATAAGAACCCGCTCACTTGCGACATATGGTTAAGAAGCTAGTGTTTCAAAAAGATGGCATAGGATTGCATTGCTCACAACTGTCCAATACTCTTTGCTCGATAGCAGAAGACCTTAAGCTTATCCACCTAAGACTTTGATACAGAACCCAACAAAGGCATCTGTGTATGCCGTTACGCAGTGTCACGGAAATCCGCAATCACATTATGCTAGCATCTGCTTTGAAATATAAAATGTACGTTGGACAGTGGCAATTGCTTTCAACCCAACACTGGCGGGAAAAGTGGTTGTGCGCGGGATTCACACCTCTGTCCAAGCATGTAGGGATTCCCTTACACGCGTGCCAATGAAAATGATACGCATGATACCAAATGGAGCCAAACTGTATTGCTTGGTGGAAACCAAGGATACATTCTGTGCACAACTAATTCTCAATCTGTTTGGCCAGCTGAGAAGCGAAGGCAATCGACTAAAGATGGCGCGAAGCATCCTAACAAGTGAAAAGAATGGAGAGAATACTTACGGTAAATAGACCATCCCAGACTGGAGCTTGGCTCCCTCCCAGAAACAGTCCAGAGGTGTGATGATGAGACAGGGGTGAAGCTTTTCTATGATCTGCTCACAACACACATGTGCACAAGTTAGCGTCACCTTAAATTAAGACCAGCAATTTAGACATGAAAAATTTATTCTATTGCTCATTTCTGCATTGTACTTCAAGTCTGCTTTTATTTAAGCGGAATGGCATAAATATCCTATCAAGAGAGAGAAAAAAAAACATATTTCTCCATCTTACCTGTTCCATATAATGTGTTTCCGTGACTAGTTCTCCTGATTTATAGCATAAATGTTCCAATTTCCATTGTCTAGAAAAAAGGAGAAACAAAACATTGTCATCGCACCGAAAATCTGACAGAGTACCTTGGAAAAGTTTGCTCTAGGGCTCCGTGTAGAGCTCTTTGAATGGGCGATAATGGTGACACATATGGACATTTACCGGTTATAGAGGTAAACGTGAACTCTGCTGGCTCGCATGGCTGACTCCAGGTGCTGTAGCAGCGCGTCCACAGTCAGCACACTGGCTCCTTCCTGCCGTGGCGTTTGGATCATAAGCTGAGGGTTGAACATGGCCTCTTCGCCGATTTTCTGTCGCGTGTATTTCAGTTCCTGGTTCACACGCCCGCCCACTGCGAGAGAAGATCCGGCCGTTGTATGTTAGTAATATATGGAAAGCTCGGGGTTTAGGTGTATTTTTTAGACTCGATATTTTAAAAGCTTTGATGGTACATATGCTGGGATTGATGTTCTTTTGCAACAAGTCGTCCACTGATAAGATTTAGTATCAGTTTTAAAAGAAGTAGTAAAAAAAAAAAAAAAGTGTCGTTAAAGCTTTGTTTTCATCAACTCAGATTCTTATTTTAAAAAGGTGTTTTGCCTTTAGGAGAACTGGTCCAATAGTGAAACCACATTATAGGTGAGGTGATTCAACTTACATACGTCATGTGGCGTGAAACGGAATTGAATAACATGGATTAAAAATGTCCTACTGTAAATGCACGAACCACATGTGCTGCAAGTTTAGAAACATTGAAAGCAGGTTACACACATGCTGAAAATCTGACAAAATGCGAGCATTTTCCTTCCCTTCTGATCAAAATCATAAAAGGCCTGCCTACCAGATGTCTCTAGAATCTTATCCTGACCAGTTACCCTGCGGGGTGGGATGTGTTAAGAGTGATTTTTCCCCCCCCCCCACCCCTATCTGCTAAGAAAACGGTTGGGGCTGACATTCGCCAGTGTTAAACCTGCTCAATATTTACAAAGCAAATTCTTATGTATGTAGTCCACAGCGACTTTGTTCAAGCTGTGACTGTGATGTAAAACGGATAGCCAATTAGAAAGAAACCTGAAGCTCGTAGGCCCTCGTTTGTACAATGTGCCTCCCAGGTCGCTCACCACACCAGGAATTAAATCCAAAAGAGTTTGTTACCGCAATCTCGTCAATATCGGATAACAGTTGGCCTAGCTTCTTCTATTTCTTGTCTACTTCTGTCTTTCGTCTTCTTTGTATTTCCGGCAGTCTGGATGCCCTGTGGCACCTCTTAGGTCAGTCTTGAGGCCTTTGGTTTGGAGTAGGGGACTCATGAGTGTTGGTGGAGGTATCGTTGAGTCATCTTGAGTACATCACACACGATAAAAGCAGTAAGCACACGCCATTTTTTTCTCTATGATGTCTCTCATTTTAAAACACGCTTACGATTTTGGGAATCCGTCTGCGGTCATCCCATTCAAGTATAATGCTAATTCCGTGGTGACTGATGTTCAAGACGCTTAAGCCACACCGCCAACATGGCATCAAACATTTTTCATCCTGCTCTAAAGTTAGCTCTCTTTAGATTAGCCCCAACAAAGTGACCAGTGAGTGCGTAGTGTCGTGCATGTGCAAAAGCCACAGACGACAGGGTTCACACATCGTGAGACGGCGCGTGCTGAAACATCTCTGCGAGCGCGCGAATGATCCTTTGTAGTCCTGCGTAGCAAAGCCACAGTCATGTACGCCTGGCCTCAACCTTATCGCACTTGTATCTTGAACAACAGCACTTTGCTTACAGCCGGCCAACGAGCAAATCCGCATGCGATGCTTCCACTCCAGCCCGCTGTGCCAGACGACGTGGACGGAATATGTGCGTGATAAAGAGGGTGGCCCTCTTCCAGATTCTGCTCCCAGTATCATGGTGGGACTAAGCCCTGTGCGTGCGCTCTCGGCTCTCAGCTCGCCCCGGGGCTACAAAAGCCGCCTTTCAGCTCCTTCCGCTGGCCGCCTCCTCCCCGGCGCGGCCAAGCTGCCCTGCCAAAGCCTCTCGCACAAACACACACAGGTAGACAAACCCATGCGACTGCACTCGTGCAAACATGTCCACAGTCTAATTTCAAGAGGGACGCCGCGCCGCGTGAAAACGTCAGAGCGCTTACCTCTCTGCTAAAGACGAACCATCATGTGTTAATCACACTCTAACAACTGAAAAAAAAAATAACGCTTTGGGAAAGGCAACAACAAAGGCATTCGGCCCTAATTTAAGACTGAATGTAAAGTTTCATGGATAGACTCCTTCATTTGCGTGGATTTTGGCCCAAGATCCAAGCATTCTTAATTCAGAAATGCCTGGTCATGGACATGGTCTCACAGCAAGTGCAAATATAATGTAATATAACGATAATCGTTATCATCAAACAAAATACACATCAGCAAGGACTCGCAACCAGGCAGCGAGTGCAACAGTAGCTTTGCCTAAACTCCATGTTTTTCCTCCCTACCATGCTGCCAACTAGGTAGCTATGATGAGGTAGCCTTTACCGCAGCCATTTTTTCCACAAAGAGGTTCGATTCAGTCAGCACCAAACAAAACACACATCAGGATGGTCTCGTGGCCGTGCAGCAAGCGCAAACGTAACTTCGCCTCAAATACTGTAGACGCCTCCCGTGTCATGATAACACGAAGTGTTCCACAAATCAAACAAAATTGACATCCGCGCTGTCTCGCGGGCGTGCAGCCAGAGCGAAACGCCGCTAACAATGAAACAAACAAAAACTGTTGCCGTGTTGAGAACTCAATTTGCGAACCCAGACCGCTGCCAAGGTGCAATGATGTCATTACCAACCAAGTGCAGATTTGTACCAGTCAATTAAAAGGTGGCCAATTTCTCTGTGTGAAGGTTGGCTTCCATGCAGTGCGAGCTGGGATCTGCATGTAGCCGCGTTGACACAAATGAAGCACCAAGCGTGTGCAAAAAAAAAAAAAAAAAATCGGTAACATTTTAACCCAATTTAACAACGCGGCTTGGTTGATGTAACCGGGCATACGTTGAATATTTGCAGGCCGTTGTCATGGCATTAAAGTTAAACATAAGCATGCTTATTTTGCTGGGGCTGGACCACCCAGCGAAGAGGCGGGGGGAGAGGGGAGCCATGTCTCGGGGCATTAGGAAAACATACTTGATTTCTTTTTATTCCCCGGACCACAAGCAACATTCCCATCCGATCGCATACTTGTACTACTCCTCATTAATAGCAGGCCGCGTCAAAGCAGAGCGACATGCGGCGACGTTACGCCGTTCTTCATCTCCTCGACAAAAAGAGCACGCATGGAAGTGATTTGGAGACGGTGCACCAGCAGGCCGGCCCGTCTGATACACTCAACGCTCGGGAGTTAAAAGTTGACCCCCCCCAGGCTCTGTTCAAGTCCGCTGCAAAGAGCAAATTGCACAAATGTGGGAAGAGGCGCATCCTATTTTAGTCATATTTTGGGACAGAATGTGGCGGTGGACTGGTGGTGGTGCCACCCAAAGTTGGCAGAGCGAATGACGGGGCAACTTAAAGGAATGTAGTCGTTGGACAGGAAACAGCACATTACGGCCTCAGGCTCGGAGAATTCCTCACTTCACGAGGTTACAGCGTTTTGGGGGTCAACACTTACACAGCCTCGGGGTGAAATTAACACCCCAGCTGGACCAGGAAAATGTGTGTGTGTGTGTGTGTATACACACAGCTGTGTTTCCTCAGTGACACATATTCCCATATCCCTTCTCCTCAGAAAACTGCTTGACCCCAATGTGCGGCGGCATCTGAAAGGTGTCCTTGACTTTCAACTACTTCCTGTGTCATCTCCATTCCTCATTTCCTCCCTTTGTGGGGCCTCCTTACACTCACACTTTTGTATAGATAGCGCACGTTTTCATTGCTTTGCGAATGGCACACTTAAATGATGTTACAAACAATCAAAAGTAAAGAGCAAAACACCCCAACCTTTTCAACACATACAGCATTTTAAATTAAAAAAAAATCTCACGACCAGTTTTGCCGCAATTACCTTAAAAAAGTAACTTAGCCCCTTTACTGATTACTTTCTTTAAAAAGTAACTAAGTTCATTGCAAATTACTTTAATAGTTACATTCAGCAGATACCGACAACTCTGTTTAACATAAAAATGGCGCCTGGTTTTGCCACTTAATTGGAAGTGCATTTTTAACAGAGACATTTGAGAATAAAGCTTGCTTTTAATCAAAAATAAAATAAAGACAACCAAAATGCGCGTGACTGAGGCACCATGGGTGAGAAGCGTGTGCTATTTATTGCATTTTTGTCAAGTCTTTCTTGCTGCTCTCGCAGGTGCTTAAGTGGTACTGTCTGTAATAGGTCAAAGTACCATTCCCTCAAATAGTCACGTGACTTTCATGTGGAAACAAACATAGTTGACAAAGTAGCTATTTATGTCTTTTTATTGACATATTCATTTCATATTACTGTGTGGACCCTGAACGTCGGAGAAAGTAGGTAAATGGAGTGAAGAGAGTGAAAGGGGGCGGTTTCGGAATGGAAGCTAACCAAGACCGCAGTGCTTTGTAGTGAGTACTTCTTAAGTGGTAAGAATCGTTCTCGAGTGTGATAAAATGTACCGTTTTTCTTTCCTACATATTTTTGGCTTTAACCCACTTGCATCATTATCTATGTAAATTTACAAATTAGTCAATCACAAATCAAATGACAGCGACCCAAAGTTCAATGCTTTTCAATGAACGGAGATTTTGTTTTCACCAACTTGACCGCCATCTTGACTTGTGACATCATTTTGACGTAAACCCGGAGTTATCAATAAGAGTAACTACCGTCAGATTACTTGACTGGAAAAAGTAAAGCATTAGATTAGTCGTTAGATGAAAATGCACGCAATTTTAAGTAACACGTAACGTTACTTAGCAACACGTTTCCGGCATCACTGCTCACGAAACACCCCCGAACAAAAGCGGCACGAAAAGCATTCACACAGAAATAATGACATCTCAATTTGCTGAAAAATTGACGTCCTCAGTGTGAAATCGAGGCCCATTTAGTTCAACACAAAGCTATTATTCTTTTGGAATGAAAACAGTTTAATTTAACTTTTGCCATCTATTGAAAGAGCATTTCATTGTTCCACGTATGGCTACAGTATAAGTTTCAGTATAAGACGGAGTTCCGTTCCTACGGCGGAAATGAAATAAGAATTTGTAACGTAATAAAGATTTGTAAGTAAGTTGGAACATATATGACTAACCTAAGTAATCACAGTGGGTATTAGAACAAAAAACACTTTGCATAGGTCACCGATATAAATAATCGAGTAGTAGTAAGTAAGTAAGCAGTACGCATAAAAGGTAACTCGGCGTGACTTATATTGCTGAGTGATGACATTCTTACTCTAGGGTCCAAAAAGGCGTGCTTGGATACGTTTTGTATGGAAGAACAAGGCCATCAAACACTTTTAGGATGAATGGGCAAAAACAATTCCCACAGACAAACTCCAACATCTTGTAGTCTTCCCAGAAGCTGCGAAGTGCAAATTATGTTCCATTTTCACTTTCTAAAGGTGAGATGGCCCAAATATGATGAGACGGTCCAGTAGATCGATAGATGCTGGAAAAGTATTAGATGAGAAGGCTTATGTGAGTGGTAGTATTCAGCGTGTTGCATAACATTAACCCCTGCTCCCCTCTTTTCTGGATAATGGAGGGAGAGAAAGTGGGCTCCTAAGGAACTGACACTGACCCCCGCCCCCCTCCCCTTACGCCCTCCCTCCTTCCTTCCTTTCAGCTCTGAACTCCCCCTTTCCCCTCCTCCTTTTTACACTCTCCCCCCTTTTTTTTTTTTTTTTTTTTTTTTTGCTCTATTCAAAGTCGGCCTCTGATTGGCCAGATCATGATGGCAATCAGCCCGGCCCCTCTGTCAAAGCCAGAGCCCCCTTTTTTTTTTTTTTTCTCCCGCCCCACCTCCCCACCACTTGTGCAGCTTTCACGACAAGAGCCCCACACGCCCTGCATGCACATGTTGCATGCATGACAACGGAAGCAAGGAAAGTATGCACAAACAATATAAATAATAACATGCGTGCACACGTGTGCAACCTACCAGCAAAATATGCATTGCTTGAACAGCTCAAATAATGACTCATAAAAGCATAACGTCAAAGTAGTAAATGACCAGATGTGAGCCCATTGCATGACAAGTGTATACAAGTGTGCTTATACAGTATGTGGATTTGCGGATGTTTTTGTGTGTGGGGGTGTGCGCGTGCGTGCGTGTGTGTGTGTGTGTGTTTGTGTGTAGAAAAAGGATTAGCTGGATTAGAGCCCCTATCAGCAGAGACCCCCTGTGGTGGGTCTCCGCCACCATGCACCAGGCGACCTCCCATGCCTTGAGACCCCCAAAAGTCAGCTGGAAAAATGACTTGACATGTGCGGAAAACATGCACTAGAACGTGCACACGTAGCCTTGCAGGATCAATATCTGTCAATGTGAGAGCATGTTTTGACAGTAAAATAAATGCTATTCACAAACCACTATTGAAAAATTGCTGAATACATTACAGTGTATAACGCAAGTGTGAGATGACTACAACAACCAATTTCACTCTGTCCCATATGAGAGCAGGCCACCAGATCATACCATTTTTTTTTTATCCAAGGGGTCATATTTTCAATAAAAAGACAAAATATTAATACAATTGAATGAGAAGTGAAAATCAGAGAAGTGAAGACATCGTGTGGCTGTGAATCAACTTCCTTCACTCACACTATGAGAATAAAATAGCCAAGTGACAAAAACTTTCGGTGTCCTTGTGACGCCAGGTATGGTTTACCACAGGAAATCCTCAATATGTGTCTGTTGTCCATTTGCCTCCTTCCTGCCGTTAAAACCGCTCAGCTGCTGCCACCAATCAACCCACAAAATCATTGCTCTTCCTCCTCGACTACCTTCTACCATCTGCTGTCTCTTCTTGGTTTTAATAGACCCATTAGTTCCCCCTGAAAATCAGTTCTTCATTTTGCTATGGGTCAGCCGCATATTTTCCTCCGTTTCAACATCCTGTAGGTAGGTGTAAAGGCCATGTGTCCCAATCCTGTTTGTCATTTAAATACAACCATTAAAGACCTTGTTGAAGATATTGCGTATCAAATCAAGTATGATACAGAACCCCCAAGTGCCTGTGAAACAATATTCTTAGTATATATTCCCTCATTAGTATAAATTGCCACACTTAAAAAAAAAAAAAAAGGGGCTGCAGCATATGTGTTTATTGTTGTCATCTGTAGCCACAAATAATTCAATATGGAATTTTTATAATAGTCCCTTTTATTTGTTTGTAGAAATGCACGGCAGGCCGGATTAACTGCACGAAATGGACGCTTATGGACCACGAACTTCATGTTCCCTTCGTCATTGCTAAAAAAAAAATTTTAAAAAATCATACAGGCATAATTTCCCCAAAATTGGTGGGAATGCTGTGTGAGCTTTGGGCGATCGGGCAAACTTTCTTTCTTAAAATATTTTTTTTTATTTTTTTTTTTTTACATTTGGCAGGGGAGCCTACCGCCCCCCCCCCCCCCCCCCCCCCCACATCCCCCCGCCCCAAAAAAAACATTCAATTGTGGCTTTGAATGTGTACTCAGCGATGCAGGTGTGCATCCAGCCACAAATATGTGATGAAAGGCCTCACTGAGAGACGAGACCCCATGTGACCCAGGGTGAAGCCCTCCCCTTATTGCAGTCCCCTGCTCGCTCCCTTTTCAGAGAGGAGGGGGAACACCACACGGAGTAAGGAGGCAGCAATATCAATTTGGTTTTTGAGAGAAAAAATGAGAATAAAAACGAGTAAAGATGAGTAGACGTTTTGGGCGAAGTATTGTGACATGCATGTGTCACCTCCATGTGACACATGTCATGGACATTGCCATGTCACTAAGTGACTCAAAACCCCATCCCCAATTCCAACACCCGACATTAACATATGTATGGCTTCCCTCGCCCCTGATTATGCTAATCACCTGTCCGGCCCCTGCAGCCCCTAAAATGGGTGTATTTAGCAGTCGGGATGAGGTGTACGTTCACACACTCCCTCAATGAGCAGATTCTTCCACGTTGCTGCCTTCATTCAGGTCGGCCCTCAAACCCCCTCCACTCTAAAAAAAATGGTATTCAAGTCCAACGGATTCACCCAGTTCTGGAAGGAGAGCTGGAAAATGCAGCGGTTGGCGTACAATTAAAAATAAGTGTGCCGTATCTGAGCACATTGTTGCTCCAGCTCATTTGGGAAAATTCGTATCAGTGTCTATCAAATCCAACACAGCTGAGCCCCTCCCTGCCGTCGCTTGATTGGCCAACATCCCCTCGGTCGAAGCGGCCAATCTGCAGCAGCCATCTCTCCGTCATTTCCTGGAAAGATAGCCCCCGTGATTCCAGGTGTCCCCAAGTGGCACATTCCTAAAGCGTTGCGCACGCACACTACGACAAATTGTTTTCACTCCCCCCCACCAAACTTCTTTGCTTTTACATGACAAGTTGCCATGGTTACCTCAGCCGTCGTGAATTGAAGGGTTACTTTGAGTTCACATTCATGGACCCACATGTCCGCACACTGTAAAGACGCTTCTTTGTCAGTGGCAATTGACAAGGTTCAGATGGGCGTCTCCTTTGGAGGCGTGGTTTAGTTTTGGTTTGGTTTTAGTTTTGTTTTATTCTTTTACATTTTTCTTCATTTTCTTCTTCTCAGTATTATTATATCATTATTGTTATTATTATTATTAACAATACAACTTTGAATATCTGTCTGTACGAGGGTTGGGTGGGCTTTGGAGCTTATTCAAAACTTTGTTTTTCACGTACCTGTACCAGAATTAAAAAAAAGTTATCCTCCGAAGTTGGTGGAAGGAGAGGTGGGGGGGGGGATCATGGTTTAGATCCCCACTTCCAACACCAAAATCTTTTACCGATCCAGAATTTTTTCAGGATGAATAGATTATCCACTTTACCAAACATAAAAATCTGAAGCCATTCACAATCTGTTTTAACCAAATGAATAATCAGAAGCCTAGAAAAGCAATAGCTGCCATGTTTGGACAATCAGAAGGGCATTGACTTGCAAATTTCAATGTAATATTTTTAATGTGATGCGAGAACCATTCCATCCAAAATCATGCTTTTTATCTTAATAGAAAAATCACAATGTTCCACTTATGAACGTGAGTGTGAATGCTTGTTTGCCACACTGTGATTGACTCGCAACCAGTCCATGGTGTACCCCGCCTTCTCGCCCAAAATCAGCTGGGATAGGCTCCAACTCGATGGCAACCCATAAGTGAGGCCTTTCTATGGGGAGATGAAATACATCCAAGCATGTGGCAGAGCTGCTACTTCAGCTCAGCTATGACACTAGCACCAAAATGGGACTTCAGAACGTTCAAGAAGAGATTCTCTCGCTCCATCCACCAATTTTCTGGAGCACTTGTTTTGTTTAGGGACGCTTGGTGAGCTGAAGCCTATCCTAGCTGAAGTAAGAGTCACATTTTTTTTCCCTCTAAATGAGTTGTATTTGAACAGTGTGGAGTACAATTCCCACTAGAGCAGGAGTAAATCTTCAGAATGGATCAAAATCGCTTCAGTCAGAGTACATGAGACCCCACCCGCTACGCTCATTAGTGTAAAATGTGGGTGGGTAATTTATGTCCTCATCAAATAAAAGTTGATTTTAATCATTTGGAGTACAATTAATCCACTACTTTGAGTCAATTTTATTCTGAATATTTTACCCTCTTCCAAATGTAAATTTTCCTCTGTTTAGACTGGGACCAAATATAGTCTTTTCACAGTATCATTTTCCTCGATTAGAGTAAAATATACTCTCTGAAATTTCATGTGTAACTCACACAGAGCACCTAGAGACAATCACTCAACAATGAAAGTCCTTGACGAACCTAACCTGCATGTTTCTGTAAGGTGAAATGAAAGTCTGAGTATCCGCAGAAAAGCCACGCAAGGACAGGGCGAAGATGCATGGATTCGAACCACAAACCTCAGGATCATATACATGTGCTAAGCAACTACTAACGTGTTGCCCTTTTCTCCCATTCCATCCATTTTCATCCATTTTCATCCCTTCTGATTAGGGATGTGAGCCCAGCTTACTTTGGTTTAGGGTTATGGTTAGGTTTTGGGGTTGAACCATAAACTGGTCGCCAGTCAATAGCAGTGTACATATAGACTAATAACCACTCACACTCAAAGTTACAGCTAGGAACAATTTAGAGTCTTCAAAGAATCGACATGCAAAAATTCAAACCTTCAACCAAAGAACTGTACAGCAGATGTGCCAACCACTAGTTCACCATTTTTCCCACTCCATTAAACATCAAATATTAATACCGATTCATTTTCCTCAAGGGCGATGAAGGAAATGTATTCATTGCCCTTGCTTGAACGCTCCATTAACACACAAACAACTTGTGCGACACACACACACACACACTGACACCGTCTGGCTCTGCGAAGCCTCGGCAAGAGCGGAAATGTTTTGTATCTCTAAATCTTTACTCGGCATCACATGTGCATGTGTGGTATCGGTGTAATTGCCAGATTCTATGACGCCTTGCAGCGGGAATTGCGGTGCGAGTGTTCGACGACGTGCGTGCGTGCCGGATGGGCGGCTGGAGGGCTTCCAAACAATTTTATAGCACGCTTGCATTGACAAACACTGCCGCTACTATGCTCCAGCTACAAACACACTCTCCCTCTGCTGTTTGCCGCTTCCTCCACCCCTCTGGCAACCGGCGTTGGGAGGGAGGGAGGGGAAGAGAGGGAGGGAGGGAGGGATGGAAGGAGAGAGAGAGGGTGGGGGGGAGAGAGGGGAGGGCAGAGGGAGGGAGGCCAGACCACCCTGCTCTCATGGCAGGCCCGAGTGTTTACATTGCCGTGGCTCACTCTGTAATACATCTGGCATTCTGAGGCCACTCTCTCCAGCCAGGGATGGGGGGGGGGGGGGAGTGCAGGAGGGGTAAAAGAGAGAGACCTTTCTGGCAAAGAGAAGGAGAGAGAGCGGGAGGGAAGGAGGGAAAGAGGGTAATTCTCTCCACAGTCTCCTGTGCTCGGTCATTCGCAAACCTCTCTCTGCTTTTTGAATATGAGCGCCTGCAAGAATGCAAAATGTAAACAGAGCGGCTTGGAGGCATCTCTCGGGGTGTCATTTGTGAATGAGGATGGGAAAACCTTGGATTACACTGCGACACACACACACACACACACAAAACAACAAGCACTTTAAAAAGACAGCCATTCACATTGGAGTTTAACTCAAGTCATCAAATTTGGGGGAAAAATGCACCTCAAAAGGAAGACTACAGAAAATCCTGGGAGACTTCACTTACGTGAGATTTTTGTTTTTCTTTGGCTTTTTTTTTGGTGATGCCACCACATTAGTGAAGGGAAGCCAAATCGGAAAATTGCTTTGATTACCATAGAAATGAAAACTGAACATATTGCGACAGAAACCATAGATTCACCGTATTGATGCTAAGCTTGCGTGCAGCAGCTCGGTTTCCTTCCTGGATAGCAAGATCGATGGCCTTTAACTTAAAACTTCCATCACATGAACTTCTCCGTGTGGCTTATGTTGGATTTTGACCCGCATTTAATAACTGAACACACTGCAGTTTGTCAGTTAACGTCCGCCGTTTATTGCTCTACTTCCGCATACCACCCAATGCAACGCCTAGTGCTTAACCTAGTGCATAGCGCCCACGCCTGTTGAATTACTCCACCTGCAGTCACATCCTGTTAATTGTGTCATCAATACATAACAGTTTAGATGATGAAGGGGAGACGATTTGAAAATAACTGTTTGTAATTTGTCGTCCGGGTTCTATCTGCTAAAGAAAAAGTAGCGTATTCTTCTTTGCATTGATGTTTCTCTTAGCTTTGATTCTAATTCCGGTTAGAGAGCCTCTAGCGGTGGAAGAAAAATCCACAGAATAGCCGCACCTTTATATAAGCCGCAGGGTTCAAAACCTAGGAAAAAAGTAGCGAATTATCGTCCGGAATACAGCATACGGTACTTTATCTTTTTAGCGGATTCATTATTGCCATAGTCCATTCATATTTGACTTGCCTGATTTTAACTTGACTGCTATGCCGAAGGTCGGACATGGCTAACACTGGATAGCACGTTAAAGACAGGGAACTCATTTACTTTTACAACACGTCTCCATCCGGAGGTGTTTAATCTGGTTAGTATGCAGAATATCATTTTATTGTACTGAGTCAACTATTCATTTATTTGAACGCCACTCACGTTTAGCGCGAGTTTGCCGCATGCACGCGTCCTTGGTTTAGCGGCTTCTTCTTCGTTGGTTTGGATGCTTCTCCTTCCTTGGTTTAGCAGTTTCTTTTTCATTGGTTGAAATGCTCCTTCTTAGTGTTTGTTGTGCCACAACAAGCACAATGCCACACTCAGAGTATGCTTTCTGATTTTTTTCTATCGAACATTTTATTGAACGCATTTTCTATTGATATCGATGACATGACTATTGTGATACATATTGATATTGAATTATCACTCAGCCCTAATATAAAGGTAAGTCGTGCGTATCTGAATGCACAATGGCTATCCATTACCATGTTTGAAAGAGACCAGCTTGCCAACAAATAGGATCCGTCTTAAGTAGTCTAGTAGTCAAACTTCTCTTAATAATTCTAGGATGGTCATAAACGGCAGAAAGATTGTCAACACAGAAGAGAACCAGTTATGTTAAAAAAAAGAGTGATGATTACCGTAAAAAGGAACTTATTCTGACATAGAAATGTGTCTGGCTGCTACGATTATAGACTAAGTTATTAAACCCAGTAGACACAAACATGAATGCCCTTATTATGCTTATATTTTAACTTTATTATACAATTGTTCACTTCTTTTTACACTTGTACATGTGTGACGGATCATGTGAAAATGTCAATTAAAACACTGGCTGTTGGGTAAATAGGTTTTATGATGGTGACATTTCACATTATTATCTTTGTTTTAAAATGAGAACAATTTGGAAGTCAACCACGAATGGGCGGTATTCAACTTTGGAGGTTCTACTGTAGCTTTTTATGGGTAATGTACACAAAGCTGCTTTCAAAAGAGGGCCAGCTAGCTTGAAAAAAAAAAGTGTACCACAGGCGCAGTGTTTCCCCACACTAAATCCCTCACCAGCTAGTCTGTACTTTTCATCAACTCATAAAGTTTAACACAACAACACTGGAATGTTATTCCTTACTACGGAGCTTTAATGCACTTTATGGTCAACACAAGCTTTGCCTGATTTTGGGTGGCAAAGAAATCCATTTGCATGTGCTTTATCCCTCTATTTGAACATAACAATCAATTAGAGAAAGCAAGATTTTACGTGCAAAAATAGCACAAGCATGGGATGTGTGGCCATGTTTGAATCGCTGCCGAATGCGAGTGGTTGGAGACGGAGCGTGGAGACGAGGGGAAAAAAATGAATAGAGGAGAAAATGGCATAGTAAGCCTTGTCCGAGTTGACCAAAATTCCAACTCTGCTTCTGCAACTGTGTGTGCGTGCTCCCATGCCTGTAAAAAAAAACAGGCTCATCCATATGTGTCAGTCTTCCACACACACAACCCCCTGGCCTCCCACTTTGCTTGCAAGCACGACCAAAAAATGCACACAAACACTGTCAAGTCAGCTCTCAATCACACGCGATGCAAAACAGATGCATAGGTTGAAGCCAGGAAAAGATGTGGTGTCCTATCAAATTGTTCTGTAATAGAAATGGACCTATAGGATCCATTCATGGAGTACAACGGACCCCCGCTATTCGTGCGAGATATGGACTGGACCAGCGCACGACTCTTAGTAACGGCCATTATAAATGCATTGAATTTATTTTTGAAACTCAAAAAATAATTGTAAAAAGGGGAATAAATAACCAATACGCGATTACGCGCTTTCCACAAAAACACGTTTCCACAAATAGGTGAATCCACGCGAGTATGAGGGGGTCCACACTGTACTGTGTACGGTGTTATCTCTACATTCAAACTCATCTCAAACTTCATTACAAAATACTGAAAAACTACACATAAAAAAAGACTGACAATTGAAAGGAACAACTCCCCAAGTATGTTTTGCTTTTTGACAGTTTTTATGACTTTTGTTTGTGATGCCAATCATGAAAGCATAACTGTTTACAAAGAGTGTCATGATGACCCTACAACCGGACCAACAGACCATCGTAGAATGACGGCCCCCTGTCATGATACAGCAAATGACCTGACATTTTACAACTGGTATACACACACTTGCATGCAGGACACCAACAATGACGGGTGACAGCTGCAACCTCTACTGCATTTCAAACACCCCCGCCCACCTCAAGACCATCACCACCCTCCAGATTACTCTTTCCAAACCATCCTCCAGCCTCCTTCCCTCTGCCCTGAGTCTTCACTCTGCACCCAGGCCACAGGGTGAGTATCAGGTGAGCTTTTAAATAGCGGGGGCCTCAACGAGATGACCTCAGGATCCCAAGGGCCTATCCCTGTGGCCCCTGGCCTCTACGCTACGCACCCCCCGCCCACATACACACACACACGCGTACACACGAAAAGCACGCCAGGGGCATCACTTTTAGGCAAGATCTTAAAAAAAATTACATTCCAAAGTCTCATGCTGTTGATGCTGTTGTCCATTCCCTCCAGTCATAGATCATATGACCACAGAATGACTAAACTCTACATTTTACTTAAGTTTTTCTTGGGTTGTTTTTTATTACATAATTTTCAAAAAAAGTTGTTCTTGTTCCTGTGCAGATATTTACCTATTATTCGGCTAGCTCTATATCTACTATGGAATTTAAAAATCTATCGTTCAGTACAAATGTTGCAACCAGGAACACGTAGCTAGCTTTGTTAACTTAATTAGCTAAGCTAGAGCCAAAGATAGTAACTCGGCATCAAGTGAGTAGCATAACATTAGCATCGCGTTTGTCCTCATTATGGACGGAAGTGAGCTGAAGTGTGCCTGCCAGAGTGTGCGTGTGTACATGTTGTTGTTGTTTTTTTAACAAATTGAAATGATTAAGTGGATAACAGAGTATCTTCACCCAGAATTAAAAAGGCAATGAGAAATTGGTCATTGCAACCAGGATCATGTAATTTGCTTAGCTGGCTAAGCTTGCTAGCGCATACAGGCAACAAGCTAAGCCTCACGTTAGTAGGATAAAGTTCTAGTTATCACACTATCAACAGCACAGCTTTATTTAATGGATAATATGGTTTAAGTAGAGCAGACAAAGGTAGGGTGCTTTATCCAGAATTAATAGGCCAAAAGCAATTGGCCTATGTGACTAGGAGCACATAGTTAGCCTCTTTAGCTTCTATATGCATTACTACCAACGAGAAAAATTGTTTTGAGAACCAAACAAATCGGATACGACACGTTGCAACGGAATGTGTCAGAGGTTCATCTTTGGAGCCCATGCTAAACATGTATCATCCTCAGTTTCAACTCCAACCTCTGTAGAAAGCTCCAACTTCAAAATGCCCATTTGCAATTTCTCTCCTCGCCGAACCCCCTCTCTATTCTACTCCCCACCACATCAGCTCTGCCCAGCCTGAGCCACATCCCAGGCCGTCTTCGAACACGTGAGGGCCCGTCCTACAGGAAGGCCAATGTTTATGCGATACTGTTTTAATTAGAGGCAGGTGGTGCCACTATTTTCTTTACAATTTGGCCTGTGTTTGCCTGAACCCAGAATGCCGAGGGATGGCTCGGTTTTCCATTTTGCAGCTGGGTGGAGCTCTTAAAAACGAAGAAAGAAGAGGGGGTCTTATTCCTACTAACCGCTGCATCATCGCGGATACAGCTTAATAGAGGATAATCGGGAAATCCACATCTGCAACATGATACTCAGAAGATGAGTAGAAAGCCAAGTCAGCTGGAGGTCGAGGACAAACAACAATACTACAACTTCCTGTTCCAGCAAATGACTTCCTGTGAGTGCCATAGTTGGCATAAACATGGCATTTATCCACACTGTTGAGGTGGAGCGAAAGGGCGCATTTGAAAAAAAAAAAAATCCTGTGCAAAATATTTGGCTCTGAGGTTTGACACATTCACCTCTTTGTGTAAGCAAGCCTCTCCGTCCACATCGCTCTCTGTCGCTTTGTCTAATAAACACAACTTCCTGTGTCAGAGTGCTTATAAACACTGCTGTGAGTGAGGAGTCTAACTAGTGTAAAAATGAAAAGTAAAAAAAAAAAGAGGCTGCAGCAAGTGATGGCCCACATGCCACCAGGACAGATACTACACAACAAAAAACGGGAAAAACTCAAACCCAAAACATTTTACAGCAATCAGGCCTGTCAATATAGGCCTGTCAGCTGGTATAGGCTCCAGCTCACTTGCCACCTTAATGAGGACAAGTGCTATAGAAAATGGATAGATGGATGGATGGAAATCCTCAGTATCCGGCAACACTTTTATAAAGTGTACCATGAGACACTATGTGGACAATCTTGCAGTTATTGTTATGACTCACAGATAAAATGCCACAAATCAAAAGATACTTCTACAAATCATTATTAAGCATACAACTCATTCAGGGATGACTTTTACGCATACTGTTTCATATAAAATCTCACATTATTCTTCCCAAATTTGAGGGAATTTGTATACGGAGATGCAGATTTGCAGGATGTTGTGGATTGTAACTGTAGGTTTAGTACTTACAGTAATGACAGGAGACCCTCATTCTGCGCTCTTGTTTGTTTGCGAGGTTCAAGTTATTATACTGTACATTTGAGTATAATGCATCATACATACTATATACAATACTTGTGGCAACAATGACAATGACATCGCTGTGTTTAAGTGTTTAAAAAAGCCGTCTCTGTAGGTTGAGGCAGTGCATGTGCGTCCACGGGCCCACACAGCTTCCAGGCGGGGTCGATCACGGGTCGGCTGCGGAGGGCAGCTCCAAATGAAACATAAACAGCCGCTCCATACGCTCATTCCCGCCCTCGTTCCTCTTGGATGACTTGACCAGGACACCCCCCATCACCACCGCAGCAATGCGCGGCGTTCCACGGTCCAGGCAGAACTAATCTATCCCTCAGCTGTGTAGTCTAATCTAAACAAACACATCTCTCCCTACCAACATCTGGAACCCCTCACATACGGGACCTAGGAAACCACTGAGGACTGGTCTTTGTGTGCATGTGTGTTTTGGTGTACAGGTCAGTCAGACAGTAAAAGTAGATCATGTAGACATCTAGCGGTAGTTTTAGTGCATTTGAAGCTCAACAAAATCAAACTCAACAAAACAACTGTTGTACTTGAATGAGTTATTCTCATGCAACGCTAATTAAAAAGCTAAATACTTAAGCACACGCCATGGCGCAATCATTGCTAATCCACTTAAGTCCTGTAGGTGTCAGTAGTGTGCATCATCTGTGGACTTGGGATGTTAAAAATAACGCAAACAACAAAGCAACATGCTTAATCGCTTTTGCTAAGTCACACCCCAAAAACGCAGTCCAAGCAATCGCAGCAAAGGACAGAATATTCCAACACTTTTCCTGGCAACTTTACTTTGACTTCAATGATACATTTGATGATAGTTTAATGTTTTAATCTATTTTTCCTCATTAAAGGGCAATTATGGTTAAATGATGAGCCTGGGACACCTGCACAAATGACACCCTGATTCCAAATAAAACGCAAATAAATGCAGACATGGATAAAGGTATGCGGTCATCCTCATAGTCATTTCAATCCCTTCAAAATCAATAGGCACATGTTTTTCTGAGGTAAACAATATATAGTAATCTCGACTATTTGCAGCGGTGGGGACTGAGCACTAACGCGAATAGATAAAAATCACAATTGATGCCTATTTTTTTAAGAATTCTTCCTATGAATAGTTTAAACCGCAAATATAAATGTTAGATTTAATTGTAACCGAATTTTAGTCTGAACCTGCAATATACAGCACATATAATAAAGGTCTGCTCGTGTTAGCTGAAATTGTTAACGGCCTACTGTCAGAACTATCTGAAGGTGGGTTCAAGCTTAGTTCATTGGCCATCACTATAAAGGCGGTCCTTGGTTTCCATCACCCGAATTTGTGAGCAAGCTGGAAGATGTCGTAGTATATCAACAACCAATGCTAACGCAGTAGTAAAGTCACAATTACAGTAAATATTTGTTTGAAACACCCTTCTACGCCTTAAGTATAAACAATCTAATTAAAAACAGTAAGTACAGCAGTGACGGAGCGTACCTTGTTGTGCTGTATGAAAACATGTTCTTATGCCGCTATGAGTTAAGCTGTAACACCCACGCGTTTTTAGCCATCTCATGGGGCGGCCATTTTGTCACTTCTGTCGACTGAAAATGATATCACAGTTACTCTGGGCTTGGGTAAAAAACAATCATGGCTCAGCTTCAGGAAACAGGTGAGCCTTGATTGGTCGTTACCTGAGCCCTGAGCAACTGTGATGTCATTTTCAGTGGACAGAAGTGACAAAATGGCCGACCTTTGAGATGGCTAAAAAAGGGTGCATTTTGCCGTTTAACTCATATTCCACAAACGCAATATTAATCAGAATGCCATGTTAGGACTAGTGAAGGCACATATTATTGGAGAGATTTCTGTGGGGGTTGACTTCCTCTCTAAAGGTGGTCCACAGATTTTTGCTGGTCTTCACAAAAAGTTTGATAAACTTTAGAGTAGAGTAGAGTAGAGTAGCCAAAAAATGTACTCAAGTAAAAGTACTGTTACTTCAGAATAATATGACTCGAGTAGAAGTGAAAAGTAGTCATCCAAATAATTACTTGAGTAAAAGTAAAAAAGTACTTGGTGAAAAAACTACTCAAGTACTGAGTAACTGTAGGAACGTCTCATTTTTTTTATTTTTTTGAAAACAACTATTGAGTAAGGCGAAAATACAAAACAATCATCTTTAGGCAAATTAAAGTCCATCCAATCAATAAAATAAATAACATTTAATTAAAGCTTAAAATAATATTTAGGTAAATTCAAGTACTTTAATAAACAAAAAAATAATAATAGTATAGATAAAATAAATAAATTAAGCACAAATAGCACAAAATTTCAGCCCCTGTATTTTTTTTTAACAGGCTTCACAGGCAGAACAAGGTAGCCCACTCTCGTATAAACTGTGTGTGTGCGTGCGTGTGTTTCAGTCTGTATGTACGTGACAAAACATGCAAAACAAACATTTCACTCAGTGATGTCTAAGCTTTAACAGTAGTTGGCTCTCAAGGTTCTTGCAGCGAAGCTGTGATCATTTAGCAGTGAACAGGAGTCCAGCATGACTGAAAAGTCTCTGACAGGCTGCAGATGCAGACATCCTCCATCCGTTTCATCCGAAAACAACTCTTTCCCGCAGCTGAAGTTGAATATGATCACGTGACGAGACTGCCATACGGCTACGTTTGATTGGTGAAGCACAGTCACATGATAGAGCCTGGCGCAGGTCTCTGACAAAATAAATGCGCCTTTCTCAGAGAGAAAGAGAGAGAGAGAGAGAGAGAGAGAGAGAGAGAGAGAGAGAGAGAGAGAGAGAGAGAGAGAGAGAGAGAGAGAGAGAGAGAGAGAGAGAGAGAGAGAGAGAGAGACCCGTATGTACACGGAGGGGATTTAAGTAACGGGTTCAGTGTAGCCTAATGTAGCGGAGTAAGAGTACAGTTTCTTCTTCACGCATCTACTCAAGTAACAGTAAAAAGTATAGTGATTTAAAACTACTCCTAGAAGTACAACATTTCCCAAAACGTACTCAAGTAAATGTAACGGAGTAAATGTAACTCGTTACTACCCACCTCTGGAAATTAACGTAACCAATGCTGCAGAATCGCCAATTACAAATGCGAACCTGCATTCTTTTAGGCATCTTAATTCCAAAACCATTGTTGTTTAATGTATATGGTGTAGAAAATGTGCTCTTCGATTCATGAATGAGCCAGACGACTGTGCTGGAATGTGGATCAAAGGAAAGAGAAAGAAAAAAAAAAAAAAGCACAGCCGCTGGCACCACCCTCCTTCAGCGCCTCCTCTCCAACAACACCACCCATGCACAACCTTTTTTTTCTTTTCCCGCTAAATCTTTCATTGCGTATATTTTCTCTTCGAGCAACAACAAGCGAGAGCTTTATGATCAGCCTCACAAACATGAGTTCCTGTCCTCACTCAAGCAGCTTCTGCCTCTCTCTCGCTCTCTCTTATTTCCCCCCTCCCTTCCCGGTGCAGCCGGAGGCAAATCTTTTTGGAAAGTTGAGAGCTGTCCAAAACGGGACCACACACACAGTCTGTGAGCATTCAACTGCTGGGGGCAGGCGCGCACACACTCAGAGACACACACACACACACACTCACACAAAATGGCGGCTTGGCAAAAAGGGAGAAAAAAAATTGTCTCCCCCAAAAGCTGCTTATGAACTTAATTACAACTTTGGTGTATTTGCAGAAGCGGGGAGGACTTTCTGATGCTTTGCAGTTATTCCAAACATTGAACTGAAACACAATAAGCAACTTGCCCGTAAATATGCCGTTGTTTGGTGAGTTTCCATCAAAGCCTTCAACTCGCGAAAAAACGAAAAGACGGAAGGAAGGAGCATCTTACCTTCCACCCAAAGCTTCTCCACGTCCGTCTCCAAATTAGCTGCCCGTAAGCCCACCGCGAACGCTCCGAAAATCATGAGGCCCACCACCAAAAACTTTCCACAGTTCTTTTGTATGTAGCAGCCCAGCCTGAATAAAAGTCTCTGGAACTTTGCTCTCAGCCATAGCGGTGCTTTCCTCCCAGTAGCTTTGCCCTAAAGAAAAAAGAAGGACACCAAAGAGCAAGCATTACGGTCTGATTCAAGTGGGGGAAAAAATGCACTTACCTGCACAGGTGAGTGATAGACAACTTTGACTGCCTCTGATGGTGTTGAAGGAGTTGCAAGTATCCCTTAGGATCAATAGTAACCATCTACGAGGGGTCCTTGGTTCATAATGGAGTTGTGTTTCTATGGGAACGATGTAAACCCAAGTTTGTTCTAAAGTCGCATTGTACTTTATGTCTAACCTACCCTAACGCAGTAGTGAAGTCATGACAGTAAATATTTGAATGAAAAACTCTTCGAGGCCACAAATGAAAAACAGTAAGTACGGTGGCAACTGAACGTGCCTTCTTGTGCCTGCATAGTCGTACGCCGCTGCAGAAACTAAGTTGCCGCATGCCGTATGTAACCTTGAATTGTCGTACGTCGGGACCGTAGTAAAGCAAGGACTGTCTTGCGCTGTTTTCAATCTGGTTCCGAACTCTTATTGCACTTTATGGAACCGAATTTCGACGGAATTTTAGGGTTGATTTCCAAATTGTTCGAGAGCCAAGCCAGTGGAGTTAAACTTAGTACTCCCTCTAGAGCGGGAACCTCCTCAGTGGAACACAATCTGCTCTGACACATTTCAAATCATTTTAAGTGATACAATTGTTGCTGTCTTAAAACCTTTACTAACGCTGCAAGTGTTGCTTTAAGGAATTTTATAACTTTTCTTAACTTCTATACAAGTGACAACAGAAATGTAGCCATTAAAATAAAACGAAAGCAAATACTTGCTCGCAAGTTTTTTTGCAGAGTGATCCCCTAACATAGTGACGCTTCAAAGACATTGCAACACTTAACTAGCGTTGCGCAGTGTAGAACAAGTGTATTTGGCATCTGCTTGGTGAAGATACTGTGTGCATACAACTGATATTTCATCATATTTCTCATAGTGAGCAGCCAGAGGATTTCATGTCTCCATACGTTCAATGTGCTGCTCTGTGGTTATCATCACTGGTACCCTCTTGCGATAGCATCACAAAACAGCCATAAAACCCCCAAATAAATACATAAAATGTTTACCAGAAACATACATGAAGCGGGGGCTCCACTTTTAACAGCGATTTCAAGCAGATAAAATCGCAAATTGTATAGAAAATGTGCTTTTGAGCAGCACTCGTAACGATTCACAGGTAACTCACACATGCTGGCACACACCACAGGCACAATTCCAAAGAAGAGTAACAAAAACGACGAGTGACAGTAAGTACGAGTCCTAAAGAACGCTTGCAGCTGGACCTCCGGCTTGGATTAGTGGGAGGGGGGTGTCGGGGTAAATAAAACCTGTCAAGGTTTACAACATGATGCGAATGGAGAAGGCTTTGTTCGATAACATCAACAAATAACATCCTATTTGAGAGCAAAAGCTTGCTCCAGACTACTCATCGGTGTTGTGCAATAAAGTGAGATTCGGTGCAGGAGGGTGCATTGCATTGCTTTGCATGTGGTCCAAGTGGTGCTGGGGAGGAAAGCCACATGGACTTCCACGCTGGTGCACAACACGCAGGCTTGTGATATGACGACGGAACGTTATGTTTGGAAAACAAGAGGAAGGGGTCCAAACAAGCTTGTGTGTGAGCGGGTGGAAGAGGGTGGAAGCAAAAAGCCGGTGGACGTGGGTGTTCTGTGTTTCTGATTGTATAGAAGTACCTGGGAGATCTGCTCCAAAGCGAAGCCCGCGTCGCAGTAGCTCGGCCGCTGCAGGTAGTCCAAATCCGGCGGTAGAGACGGCGGCTGCAGCGGCGGCTCGCGGCTCGAGTCCCTCCGGGTCCTCCGCGTTAGCCTCGGCCGGCCGGGCTCTCCTGTCCCCGGCTCGGGGGGCGCACTAGCAGCCGAGGCCATGTTGCGGGGACTGCGCGCTGCTTACCGATTCCCACTTGCGATCCGACAAAGTTTCACTCGGAGGGGGGACCTCATAGTCCGCTTGGAGAGGGCGAGTCAAAGTAGTGCGCGCCGTCCATCCCCACATCGCGTGATCCGGTAAGGTCTCCGCCGCCTTTTGCACCGCGTTTTCCGACCCCGTCAGGCACAACGACAACAACAAAGCGGGGCGAATAGAAATACACAGGAAAACAACAAGAGTGTCTCTCAGAACAAGCCGCACGCCAGATCGCTGGACGCTTCTCGCTGCATTGTGCGGAGATGTGTGCTGCTGCTGCTGCTGCTGCTCGTCTTCCCTTGGGCCGCGCGTCACGGCCAACTCTGACTTTGAATAGAAGAGCAGAAAAAGAGCTCGAGCAAGAGGAGGAGGAGGAGGAGGAGGAGGAGGAGGGGTGGAAAAGGAGGGGGAAGGAGGAGGGTGAGGGGGCCCGAAAAACACACACACGCACACGCACACGCAAAGACAAGATCCCGCCTCTCGCCACTGTCACACCGCACAGTTTGCTCGCTTTTGATTGGTTCCAGAAGGGCAAAAATTACTCAGCAAACACGACTATTATTAGCTGCTTAGCAACAGCTCGCTAAAGTAAAGGAGGGGAGGAGGACCACCCAAGCAGGGAGAGTAGGGAGGGGGAAGGAGGAGGTGGGGTGCATGGGGATGCCCAACCAGCAGTAAATCCGCTTGTTACGTGTAGCTAAAGTGTAGTATATTGGGAGGGGGTTAACGTTTGAATTAAACACGCGTCACCCGCAGAGATAAGACTACAGTCGTAAGTGACTTAAAATAAACGTCCATTTAAGCGCTTAGTCAAAGGAGAATCCTACTGATTCACGTTATTTAGCGCTGCAGCTAACTATACCGCCCCTTTGACAAATACAGAATATAATATAACACACACATACTGTAACATCACAGACAATAAACCTTGAATACTTAGCAAGAGCCCGAAAAGAAGGGTCATTGTGAAAATATTTTCCGTACTTTTACATGTAATCAGGCCGTTTGGATAGCATTAAGTAGCTCTAACAACACAGATCTTCCTTTGTTTTGCAAGGCTGCGCCTAGTTGGATTGGATTGTAATTTACATTAGCGCTACCCGCAGGCCATGAGTGGTACTGCAAGAACCAAGTTTTTTTTTTTTTTTTTTTTTTTTTAATTATTACTGAAATAATAATAATAATATATTAAGAACAACAACAATAATAATAAACAATACTAATTCTTATTATTATTATTTCAGTAATTATAATCATAATTATTATTATTTCAATTAAAAAACACTTTATGAAGTTCTAAAAGAAGGAAAGAAGGCTCAGCCACACATTACTTTTTTTATGTAAAAGGGGAATCCTAGTGGCATTAGCACTGCAGCTAAATTAAGTATATCAACCCCATGGACAAATATACTGTGTAATACACACATCCATCCCTCCATCCATTTTCTTCTGTTTATCCGGGGTTGGTTCACAGGGGCAGCAGCATTAGCAGGGAAGCCCAGACTTCCCTCTTTCCAGCCACTTCGTCCAGCTCTTCCAAGGCGTTCCAAGGCCAGCCGGGAGACAGTCTCTCCAGCGTGCCCTGGGTCGCTCGTCCCCGGGTGGGGCGTACATGGAACACCTCACCAGGGGGGTCATGACCGAAAGAACAAGATCATGACACAAGAGGCCAGAATGAGTTTCCTCCGCAGGGTTTGTTATCAGAAAATAACAGACAACGTGGGGACTAACCATGAGTATTGATTTGTGCATGAAAATTGCAAACATGACATTGACCACATTTGGGCATACTTTACAAGTTTTCTGTCTGACAGCGACAGTATACATAAATTTGCATAAAATTAAAAAAGTTCAAGATACAATGAATGACTCTCTTACTAGCTTGTTTGAAACTAACCAGATCATTTGCTGTTACAATGAGCAGACATGTTATCTCCTGCTTTACTTGTTTGGCATGTCTTATACTACATTTATTTTGGCTGGTGGCACCTAGTTAACTTGTGATTTACATTACCACCACAAGCAGGACTGGAGAAGTACTGCAACTACCACATTTCAATGTATGTTTGAAATATATGTTCTAATTTGCACATATTTGTCTGTTTTCTGCATATTTTTTCATGTATAATATTATTATTATTATTAATTTCATTTATTTCAAGAATCCCTGATCTACATAATAGTATTTTTATTAATAGCAATGTTCAATGTCATTAGTTCAATATTAAGGCTGATTTAAAGGCTTAAGATGATACATGCATGACTGCATCTTTTTTCACATTTTTGAAATGATGGAGAGGCAAAATTAAGTAATTTGTTAATGTTATAGAGCCATTAAATCCATCCAACCATTTTTAATAGCACTTATCGTCACTGGGATCGCAGGTGAGCTGGCATAGAATTAAATGCAATTGTTAATGTTTTTTGTTTGTTTGTTTTTTTACTTTTTCTTTACCGTGGATTTTTTAATATAATACATTAATTTAGCTAGTGGAAAATTGGTGTAAAAACAAGTTAATCAGCATGCTCCCTACTGTCCACCCAAGGCAAATCCAGCTCAGCGGGACGGAACTCTCGCAGGAGTCACATCCGCTTCGGAGCATATCAATCCGAGACATGCTGTTATCATGACTGTAATACAGCAGGAGGCCACCACGTTGCGGGAAATGTGAAAAAAAAAATGCAATGTGGCGGCTGTAAAGATATGGTTATAAAATGTGCAGGAAGGTTGTATTACGAGCATCTGTGTGAACTAATAGAATACAAATGAGATTACAATTAACCCCTGCTATTCGCGGGGCACAAGAACGAAGTCTAGCTGCTCACAACGGAAAAACGTAACTGAAGAACTGCCCAAAGACGTGTATAATTGCCTATAATTTTAAACATATATTAGGGGTGTAACGGTATACGTGAGTGTATTAATACGTTTCGGTATGGCATGTTCGGTTCGGTCCACTAGTGCACTTAAAACTGCATCATCCGACTTTGAATGTACCGTTTTTGATCAGCACGTCTAACATAATGACGCACTTAAAACTGCATCATCCGACTTTGAATGATTCTTAGACGAGGAAGCAAACAGTCTTTTTAGCCTAAACTAAGTACATTAGCTCTCTTCTTCGTTCTCCACTGCTCCTCTCCCTTTCCGTACGATGCATTCATGAACCTCGGAAACATCACAACTCAGCAAAACACCAATCCGACCACAACACAGATAACCCAATTCGTTACAATATCATTCAAACATTTCAATGCTAAAATGTGTAAATAATTTCATAAAGACTTTAAAGTTACTGTATTTTTTTCATTATAAAAAGAGTTTTAATAAAGTTAGCAATGTAATTGCTATTGTATGTATTTTGTATAAAAAAGCGTGTATGTACTGTAATGACAAGTTGTCTTTAACTTGAATAGTTAGAGGTGTCATAGTCGGGCGCACTGGCGTCAGTCTACCAAAATAGGGCCTTTTGGATTTGGGGATTTCCCAAATAGTTGCTATCAGCGTTGGAAAAGTTGCTCAATACAAAGCGTCTAAATTGGCAACACTGAGTAGGCGCTCACTTCATCGCGTCATGCAAACCAATCCCGTACTCAGCATTTGCGTGAGAAAGGACTGCCCGCCAAAACAGCATGCGTTTAACCAGACCAACCCTATTTTTTGCATTTTTGTGTATTTTAACAGAAAATGTCAGAGGCCTTTTATTAAGACACCTGAGAACTGTTTTAAATTGTGAAATGAATAAGATAAATTTAAAGATATATTTTTTTTCTTGAGCACTATTACTCAACATTTGAAGGTAGGGGTCTGTTCGGGGTTACATTCTTGTAACTTGACTCACCAACTTGAAGCCTGAAGGTTTAAACATTTTGTAGCAGAGTCAAAACACTTGTGCTACTTCCTGGATCTGTCATCATTCATATTTATCTAGTCCTCCTCCAGACCGATCCGTATGGATTTCTTAATGAGGTAGTAGGAGCCGGAGCGCTTTGGGCGCATGTCCCGGAATGACTCCATTAGCCCATCACCTTGGCCGACCCCAGGTAGGGTCATATAGCCCTTGAGGCTGCTGGCTGGAGTGCGGCCATGGGAAAAAAGTGGAACGATGTTGATTAACGCGCACGCCTACTTATGATTTGCAGGTGGATAACAGTTGACAGTGGAGGTGGGCCAACATTTTGATAATGCTCAATTCAGACATTTTTGATCATTACAATTACAGCAGACTAAAACATTTTCCCACAGAATACAGCTTCACTAGCCCACCTGGGGTGGAGGAAACTGTACTAACAAACGATGATTTATGCTGCAATATTTGATATCTATGGCCAGGCAGGAGAGTGTAACAGTGTTTATTCTATTCAATAATTTGAAAAATAATTTAAAATGGCATATGATTTTTACTTTGAAATTAGATTTGAAGATGAATAATAAAAAACGATTTTTAACAAAAACAAACATCAAAATATCAGTTCAATCTATTTTTAAAACACAATTTCCTTTAATTTAGCATTTAATTCAAAATTGAACTGCAAAAAATGTGTATTTTATTTTATTTTGCTGTAGTTTAATATGAAGCAATTTAAAGTGCGAGAAACCATTATTTGAGATTTTAAAACTGTATTGATTTAAAATGTATGATTAAAGACAATACATAATAGTTAATTTTATAGAGAAATAAAACAAACTGTGCTGCTCAATCATTCTGAAAACATGCACAAAAAAGTGTATATATATATTACCATGTACCATGTATACATATATATATATATTTTTTTTAACGGTTCCGCTCACTTGACAGTTTATTGTGGTCTGCACAATACAAAAGCAATGCAATGCAGTGTGAAAGACTGGACCAAAAAAAAAACAAAAAAAACAAAACAAAACAAGGAATTCAACGCAACATCATTACCCCTACTCCAGTAATTATGCCACATGGTCATGACATCACAATGGAATCTAATCGGTGTGCCGTTTGTCGATGCAATGACAGATTTTGTCAAGCAAATCATGTTGTGTGTTTACCTCCTTGTGAAGTGTTGCTTTGTTTGTGGGTTGGCTGTAGCAACAGAGGTATAACTCCAGATAAGATGCAATCGCTAATAATGTGGAAAATACACGTCGTATCTGGTAAACTGTTGCAGGCGGTCGCATGGTGCCCTAGTGAAGTGATTGAGCTATTTCAGTGTTACTAGCAGTAGTGGCGCTGGTGGAGTTTACATTCATATCTACAAAACGTTATTTCTACCCTTTTAATTTACCCATACTGACACATTCTTACAATGAACACAAAGCAAATGTCTGACAGAGCCACAAGGATATAGCATTTTTTTTTTTTTTTTAACAAACGATGACTGGGTCACAGCGGTGTTCAACCAGGTAGAGCCAACCTGGGGGATTCCATCTTGATGATGATTCACAAAATCCATGGTTCCGCTGCTTTGGCGAACACTTTCATAAGCTGTGTCCAAATTCGCAGGCTGTGTCCTCAAGCATCCTTCGCCGGGTGGGTCCTCCGAAATCTCCTTCTTATGTAGCCTCCGTGGACCACATAAGCTGTGGCAAATTTGGACAGGCCTTCCTGAGAAGAAGCGCCGTGTAGAAGAAGAGCGGAGCAATATAGGCTATGAAAGTTTGCTCCGAAGCAGCCTTTGTTAAGGGCCCGTCTCCATTGAAACGGAGGCCACATTTGAAGGCTATATCGTGTGTGGACAAAAGATGTGTGGGTGAATCCGCCAAATTCAACCTTTGGCGGACGTAGCCTACAAATTTGGATACAGCCGTACATTGTTCCACTCTTCTTCTACGCCGCTTCTCTTCTACACTTCGACACTTCTACCAGGAGAGTAGATTGCCGTCACTATTTTACTCCCCCCGGAAAAAAGGCAAATGATGGATGACGGAAGGGTACCCAGGCTGCAGACGGATGACGAATAACGGATGCTCAAATTTGAGTAAAATGCCCAATTCTGATGCTTACATTGTGTGAAAGAAAGCATAACTGAGTGTTCTGTGTGGCTATCAGGAAGCACAATATTTGAACCCAAGCAAGTTTCATCTTAACTGCTCCATTTCTTTCACTACTCTGGAGCGATGGAGGGTCTGAAGTTGCATGCCTCAGTGCATGCCCATTTGAAGCCCTCTGCCGGTACCATTTGCAATAATTCTTCCATGTCATATAAACCCTCCCCTCCCTCCTCCAGCTCACCTCATGGCCGCCTCATGAAGCGGCGAGCGAGAGTGCAAATGAAGTGCCTGCGGGGATGTTTATGTTCCAACTCAAGGTTGTCTTCAATCATACGCGGAACTGTTTGACAGCTTGCAGCAGCGCCGGCTGACTTGTGTTTACCTTTCCTAATTTCTGGCTTTGTGCTCACAATCAGCGGAGGAATCCAACATGGCAACGCTTTGCGAGACGAGGGCCGAGGAATGTTTTCTAGAGGTAAATTCAAAGTGGGTAAATATTTATCTTGTGTATGGCTGCATTGTGTCCCCCCCCAAAAAAAGGTTTAGTGAAAACAGGAATCCTTAGGAAAGTACCACAATGCATTCCATCATGGTTCTCTTTCCAGTGAGATCAGTTGTAGTTGAGCCAATTCGTACCAAAGTTACATTTAAAAAAAGTCATAATAAAGTACTTTATTTGAACATGTACTGTACATATTGCACAAGATTAAAATCAGGTAAAGTGACAACATTTCCCAACTTCTCGAAATCAATAGAATAAAATATGTTATTAACTCATCTTAATTATGTGCAACTGATGAACGTGTTTGAGTTCAGTTAGTTCAAAGGACTTTTTATTTTGATGTACACCGAAATTGCTTTTCGGTTGCACATGATTGAAATGTGTTAAACTAACACATATCATTTGTTTATCCTTGAAGAAAACATGGGAAAATTACATCAGTTTACCACTTCAGAAAACAGGTGAGCTGTGATAGGTCGTTACCTAGGCACCGAGCAAATGTGATGTCATTTTCAGTCGACAGAAGTGACAAAATGGCCGCCCCGTGAGATGGCTAAAAACGGGTGGATTTTGCTACAATACAACACAATATTTATCAGAATGCCGTGTTTGGACTAGTGAAGGGACATAGAGCATATTATTGTAAAGAACCTTTGGGGTTGACTTCCCCATTAAGAGTGATTTTTTTTTTCCTTCCCCAATTTGCCTGGAAAACGTTCAGAATAACAATCGTAAATTTGTGGCAATATCTACAATGGCAAATCCTTACATGAGGATGCTTGCTATTGTCGGTGGAGATACGATTTGAGCATTTTTCCACCCCTTTGATTAAAGTCACTGAAGGCCCTTATAGTGCATTCATGTTTTTGGAATGTGAGAGGAAGGAAGAGAATTTAACTCAGTGGCTCTTGAATGTGTGGCGGGCAGGGCTAACCACAAGGCCACTATGGTGCCACTTTTAATATCAGCCTTTATTTAAAAGGATCTTTCTGCTCTCCTACCACAAACATTTTTAAAAAAGAATTCTGCCTTTACGTTAGCTTTTTCTTTTCCCCTATTTTGCTGGAGATCCTGTGCCTCCACTTGGAAAACCACTGAAGTGTGTATTTTCTTTCGATGTCCATGTGTAATCAAACCCTGACCTGAATTCAGAATTTCGAGTTTTCTTGAAAAGATGAAAAGATTGTACTATTTACTGTATATATGTACATTCATTGAATTTTGTCGTTAGACAAAAATCAGCATTGCCAAATTGCACGTGTACTCTTACTAATAACTAAGGTTCATGAGAGAAAATAAGTAATTAAATTAATAAATGCACACTTAAATGATAAAATAGAACAAAATAAAAACAATAGGCAATAGACATTTTAACCACCAGGTCGCCGTGTTAACAAAAATAACAACAACAAAATATTGCAAAACATTTTTAATACTACCTGAAATTAGGTCAAGTGATGAATATTTTCACACTGATACGACTTCTCAGAGTAGGTTCCGTTCCTAGTGACTATTGAAGGTTATTCGGAGCCCCTGGTGAATTCCCATGGCAGCACAACGCTGCACATGGGCCAATATTTACCTTAACTTTTTTGGGGGTAGACAATGTTGGAAGCGGCTGATATTTAGACAAGGCAGCTGCCTGTTCTTGGACAAACTGAGAACCCGGAGAAGCTATAATTTTTGGAAGGCGGCACAGCCCTCCAACATTAACAGGAAACGTGCGCCGCTTTGGACGTATACACACACACACACACACACACACATGGCCTCCACAAATAAGCAAGTCTAATTTCATATCAGCGCCGCAGCTCCACACGTAGAAAAAGAAAGAAAGGGCAGCCCAAAATAGGAGGAAGGCACAGACAAATATACATGCTGATTGCACATCACATTCGAGGCTTTGTTGGCTCTGTGGGAGGCCCACATGGAAAAAGTGACACATTTAAAGGTGGCTAAGAAGCTCGTAAGCTGTCCAGACCTGTTTACACGCCCTCCTCAAAAAAAACAGCGGGAACTCTCACTTTTCTCTGCGGAGTGTCCAGGCTGTAAACTAGCAGCATCCTGCGTGAGAAAGGCACCATGGTTCACATTAGGACTACTGTACCATTAATGGACACAAATAAATGATATTAATGAAAACTTTTTATGCATGGACCAAGGCAAACATTTGGTTCGGTGAATCTTGATAAAGGTGCAGGTGTGGTGCCGAAGAAAAGGAGGATATACCTTACTGAACATCACTTTGCAAAAACAAGAAGTAAACCGTAAGGCCGGCATACATAAAAACACAACATCCTGTTCTGAAGACACTCCTCACCACGGAGATGCATTGATTTTTACAGTTGAAGTCACAATGGCATCAGTGGAAGCATCCAACACCCACGGAGCGTAGTGGTACAGTCGTCATCTTCCATGAACCAGGAAGTCGCCTTCTTTCACTTTTGTTGATAGTTTAGCCTTGGTAGAGGTCTGTGCTTTACAAGGTGGCAAATACAATACGGCGCTTGTTTATTATGCAGATTATGCAGTTTGTTCTTTTACATCTCCAAACGAGCAATGTGACGGACTGTTTTGACTCTGTGAATTATTTCTCATTGTTGTCATTGTTTCCAATCAATTTGGCTGATATCATTCATAACTTGCAATGAAAGAGCAATAGTATCATGGCCCACCCATTCCAAATGTAGTGAAGTGAAGATGTATTTGTTTTTTTTTTAATCTGGTCAGTTTTCTTAAAAGTAGCTTTATTTGAACTCTGTTACAGTAGTTCATGTATAGAAGTAAAGTTGGGCTATAGAAAAAAATGGTGTCCATAAAAGCTGTTATCAGTCTATTAAAGGCGCTGATTGATGTTGTTGTGATGCTCAAACTGAGCAGCAGTGTCAAGACGACTTTGGCTTCTTTCAAGGGCAGCTGAGTTAAAATCATGGCTTGATAAAAATAAAGCGCGTGAGAGTGTGAGCGAGCCAAATGATATGGCTCACTGGAGCCAGAACTTCCATTCTCTTTTTAATTGTGCTGCTCTTCAGAATACAAACAGAGAGTTGCATACTATCCGATCGTGGGGGCTTTACTGCGTCGGAGCGTATTTGGAGCTTTCCATCTGGGAAGGGACTCGCATACTTGATGACTGCACAGGCGTCATGAAATGGCAAACTTCATTCACCTTTTTTCCTCATATCCTTCACAATTGTCTGTTAATTGTTCACATTTTCGGTACATTCAGTACAACACATTTTAATGTTCAGCATTTTTGATAGACTGTTGATAGACTCTCTTCATGCAAGTAGAAAAATCGACTGGTCCGTGTTTATTTATAAAATACTCATTGGCAAGACCTCACACGGCTTCGCTCTCTGTTCAACATGCTGAATATGTCGTTGGCCCAGTTAGTATGCCAGAACGCCCAGCGTGGCACACCAGCAGTCTGCCAAATTCTGCCAAACAGGCAAAACAAGGCTTCCACATGCACAAAAATCACAATGCGGCAATTTTTATGCCCAAGCGCAGCTGTGCCATGTACGAATAGAGAGCGCTTTGTGTTGAATTTTAAAACATTGTTTGGCAGTTTTTGTTGGTTACAGTTGTATTTAATTAAAAGACTACTTGTGTTCACCCTCAACTACAATGTTAGTCCCTTTTTCCATCACAAATCATCCTAAACCATCGCAAGACCAAGCTTAAGTTTAGATTGACTTTCTGCCACTAAATTGACACTCTGCCAGGCGCATGACGGAAACTGGTCTGCCAAATTGGCAAAAACGCAAAGAGAGTCTTGCGCTGGCATGAAAATCAGGATCCGGTGGTATTTGCGCTCTGCCACAGATGCGCTATCTACGAAAATAGAGCCCTTAGCGCAACCAATAAGGTTGGTTATGATGGTGGAACTTGGGGAGCAAAGTATTTCTTTTGGCAGTAATTTATGTAAAAAGTTCAAGAACCGTTGTTGTAGACCAGGGATGGGCAACTGGCGGCCAGATGTGGGTAGTAACGTGCTACATGTACTCTGTTACAGTTACTCAATTAGAGTATTTTTAATGCAACACACTGTACTTTTTACTTTTAGTTGAGTATTTCTGTTCAGAAGAAACTTCACTTTGACCCCGCTACATTGAGGTAGATTCCGTTCGGTGCTTTTATCGCTTTCTCTTGTTATATTATTGCGATTTTGTTATTGTAATGTAAAGTGCTTTGTTACAGCTGTAGCCGTTGTGAAATGCGCCATTTAAATAACGATGTATTGTATTATATTGTATTTACCATTTCATCTCCACTATAGAAAAGAAGATTATAGTGTAGCTCTCCGCCGTTATTGGCTTACTAGCATTTTAGAGTCAATTGACAAACTTCCATCACAAAGAAAAAAATAACATTTTTTTTGCATAATTAACAAGATAGGGACCATATCATGTCCCACGGTGAGACGCAAGCTAATGGTTGTTTTAAAAGGGATAGTCAACCCCAAAACTTTCTTGACAATAATATCTATGCAGCCAACACATTCTGATATTGCGTTTGTGGAATAGGAGTTAAGTAGTAAAATCCACCCATTTTTGACCACCTCAGGGGGCGGCCATTTTGCCACTTGCTGTCAACTGAAAATGACATCACAGTTGCTCAGAGGCTCAGGTAACGACCAATCACAGCTCACCTGTTTTCTAAAGCTGAGCCATGCTTGGTTGTCCTATGGTCCTATGTGGCCCCCACGTAGACGCCGACGTTAGACCATTACAGACACCGCAGACATGACAGCAACTCTATTCTCAGCATTTGAAGTCAATGATCCGTCACCGTGGTTGCAAGACATTTGAATGCCAAGGTACTGCTGCATATTGCTGCTTTAAGTTGCATCATTTAGTTACTCGCTGGTCCCAGTACACACAATGAGGGGGGACAAATGAACATCACATCCTCCCCCAAAAGAAAGATGACTTCCAGTGAAGTGAAGTCACCTCACCTCATCATGCAACGGCCACGTGTGACTTTGAGAGGAAACATACGTGTTCTTATCCCCAAAATCCCAAACCTAAAAACACATAGTCACGTACCCTCGGTCAACACACACACATATACACACACTTACGCACGCACACTTCAAAAGCAAACATACATGCCTGACATACCACAAAATCCCTCACGGAAACACACGGGCCACTCACAACTGTCTGCCGTTGACAATTGATCAGAGACTTGGATACTACGATCCAAACGCACACATTGTGACTCCCGCCTGACTCCCTCGACCTCCGACCCGGGGTGAAAGGGGTTGTTGTGCGTCGGCGTGGGGTTCATTCCCCGCGCGTGAGGTCATTTCCTGCCCGGGGGACTGTGAGGGATGCAAAGGGGCCACATTGTTTGACCTGAAACCGGGGCCCGTGGTGGGAGGCCTGAAGATGATGATGTTGGAGGACAGCCAGCTGGGCAAAACAATATTTGGATTTTGTTTGAACCAAGTTCATATTATCAAGCATTACCGGTAAGTAATGGACTATATAGGAGTGAGTGGAATAGTGGTTAACAATTCTGCCACAACAATTCTGAGGCTCTGGGTCTGAAGCTCTTTGAGGTTGCATGTTCTGCATTCCAGCTTTTTCCCCACATCGAAAAATAAGCTTCTTTGAAGACTCTACATTGTCTGTAGGTGTAAATGTCAGTATGAATGGTTCTTTAAAATACCCCTTAAATACATGTATGTAAACATGATCTTTGATATTTTAACTTTCAACAATTTAAAAACCATAAATGGATGCATCAAATTGCATGGCTGGGCTGGTCCATGTGTCTGTTGTTGAAGAATAAAGTCGTACCGCTTCCAACTCTCTGACGCTCAAGTTGTACAGGTGAGGCAAGGTGAGCTTGTAAAAAAAAAAAAAAAAAAAAAAATGTGGCTTGGAAGCACATACTAAACCTCACGTCAAAAGTTTCCACCATGAATAAATCACTGATTTTGCAACATATAAACAGGCGTCTCATTTTTTGCCTTATGAAAAATAATGTGAAAATGCTGTCATGTTTCCGACATAAGATAAACACTATTAGCAATGGGATTGTTTTTCAAAAATAATAAATCTTTCAACAGATTTCAAATATGTTCTCGCGATGGCCAGGACGTTGGGGCCTCGATGACGTCAGCATTTTCCCATGCTCTTATTGGTTGGTTAGAACATAACTTGTCACAGCAAATTTTGACGAGCAAAACACTTTTATAGCAATCTCATGCACACATGAGTATATTTTGTAATCAGCATCACTGGTGAGAATGTTCACTTTGTTTTGTGTTTTTGTCATATTATTAGATAGATATTAATTCTGAACTGCTCCAGATAATGTGCATGGCGCAGTTGCATGCCGGTATAGTGTTTTTGTATAGTATTGATGGATTCTACAATTGCAATGATAGTGGTGATATTAAAAGGTGGATTACGTTGCCCTAATTTAAACCCCAGTTACATAGTCTGCCCCTTCAGGTTCCAAATGCTCTTCCTTAGCAGTTTATATCCAAACAAACAAATGTGTATACATTTACGGCAGGGGCCGAAAAAAAAAAAAGGAAAAACACGAGAGATGGTGGAAAATGTGGAATTTTCTCTACAGTGTGTTTGTAAACAAGACAAACACAATCAGCATCCCAAGAGGCACATCTGGCTCCACTTGACACGAGGGGCCCTTTGTTTCCCTCCACTTGTTTGTTAATGTGTCACAACAAGGGAAAACAATGCAGACGGGATGTTTATCCTTCGCCGTATTGCACTTGGAATGTTTAACTCTGTCCTTTGTACATACAGTTCATTTTCCATGCACACATAATACGCTTCATAGAATGGACACGATTATTTTTTATAATGATTGTCTATATCAAATTGTGATATAAAGATTTTTTTCAAAATATATTCAGTTTATCTGGCAATATTCAATGGATGATTCATTCTTAATGTTTCATATAGAAGGGACAATTTATTTTTTACCTCACACGACTTGTTTTTGATGAAAAAAAAATACCTACTATCAAACAAAAATATTTGAGCCCCAACAGCCTCAGTGTACACAATATTTGTAGCACCCGTACAAAATTATTATGTTTTAAAACATTTAAATGTTTGTCTAATTTGGGTGACTTTATAAAAAATGACAAACTTCAGAGTGAAAGAATGACATTTAGGGTATTTTTCAAAATGGGTCAAATTCGACCCATACATGATGTAATGCTTAAACAGAAAGAGGAGGTTTCTTTTTGGACATTTGATTTGTAGTCTCTATTACTATCGCTTACTTTCTGCTGCAAATATTTGCTTGATTTGCTTAAAGGGGAAATCAACCGCCCCTGCGATTGGCATGCGACCACTCCAGAGTGTACCCCTCTTCTCACCCAGTCATTTGGGATGGGCTTCAACCCACCTGCCACCCAAACAAGGGCAAGCTCTAAACAAAATGGATGGATGAATAATAGATGGGAGTTCAGAACATTCAGTGAGTGACTGGAACCATTAATGTTTCCCGAGGGAGGCCTCCTTTTGTTCTTTTTACAGCAAAAGCCTTAATTCACGCAGACAAACCGGGCCATCGTATATACTGTATTTAACAGAGTATCATAAACATTCCAGCAAATTTTGAGCATTTATGCTTTTGGACTTCAAGGATGTGGTGTTGCAGTATATCCTGACACACACACAAGCACAAAAACACACACACACACACACCTGCATTAGAGTCTGTGTGAGATGTGGGAAAGCTCCGCAGGCTACTTGTAAAAACAGCACTCTCCCTTTTCTTGGAAAACACAACAATTAATGTAGTACAGTACCATTTGGTGCACAGTGTGAGGCTGCTAACCTGCCTTGTGTTGTTGTATATAATGTCTCTGGATGAGGCACAATGGGTTGAACCAGCATCAAAAACTCCAAAAGGTAAGATAAGACTTTACGGACTCCACAGTGGGAAAATTCAGAGGTTACAGGTTAATAATAATAATAATAATAATAATAATAATAATAATAACCATGATCAAATAAAACAGATGAGAGAGAGAAAGTATGGTATGTGTACCACTCGTGATATGGGGCCCCCTCTAGTGGTATGTGAAGCAATCACTACCTAAGTACAGTTCAGTTGTATTTAACTATTAATTGCAAGGCCTTTGTAGATAATCTTTAACAACTGTTTTTTTATGTTTATTTATGATAATTGAACTTGTATGTGCCATTTATGTTAATAGAATCATAATTTAAGTGCAGTTTTTTTTTTTAAGTTAAATACTTTTTAGGAATAAAACCTCTGCCTCGTTTTTGAACATCTGGGCCCATTACAGAGTACTTTAATGTTGTTTATGGTGTTTTATCGCAGACAAAAATATTATGCATACAGTACGTGACATTCAAAGTGTTTTTTGTTTGTTGTGTTTCTGTTTGTTTTGCGAAAACGCCGAAATTTTTTTCTGTATGGTGTATTTAAGAACAGTGTTTCATTTGTGAAATGATTGTTTACACATTTTTGTGAAGTTGTTTCGAGAGTTTTCCGAGTAATCTTTGTTTACTCACTTCACTTGTTGTTAAGAAGAATTCATGGGAGAAAATAATTTGATCCAGATTAGCCCAGTTTCTGGCCTATTTTGTGTATCTCTCAAGAACTTTGCCTTTTAGTGAAGTTACCTTTGTTTTCCTTTATTTTTTTCAAGAAGAAAATGCAACAATCAATTTTATTTTGCGCTTTTCCTAATTACGATTGTGGGTGAGTTGAAGCTTGCTGGGACTTTGGGGCAAGAGGCAAGGTCCCCGGACCGCTCACCAATCAATCACAGGGAACATACATTTAATTAATTAATTTTCTCTGTTAAGGCAATGGAGAACATTTTTTCATTTACAATAAAATAATTTGGCCTCCTTTTCCCTCATTTGGCTGAAACTGCTGCGCCTCACCTTTTAGAACCACACATTTACATTTTTGTGTATTTTTTGCCTACATTTAGTCATATGAATTCATGGCACATTTGATATCCACACACTTGGTCTTTTTAAAAAGCCAGACTACAAGTACAAATGTTTCTGTACCTGTGCATGTCCATGCATACTTAATGGATTGTTGTTTGTGCACCCGTACTTAGGTGTGGTGTTTTGTCTGTTTGTTTTGCGGCTTTAAGCATCTTTAAGCCGAGTGACTAATGAAGTTAATTTTTTCTAGCTGTCAGACAGGACGTCCTGCTTGTGCTAAAAAGTCCATATGCGCCGCTGTGGATGACCTCAACTCAATGCCGTAATCTGAAGGTGGGGGGGGGGGGGGGGGGGAGAGAATACGGCTTCCATAAACACTCTGTGCATACATGAATGTTTTGATGACGGATGGTGTCATGCAGGGCTGGCAAAAGCTCTAACACTCCGTATACTTAAGTAGAAGTATAGATACTTGTGTAAAAAATGACCCGTTTTGATAACTTAGCACGATGTAGGAAATAAATGAGCAAGTCACAAAGATAAATAGTCAAGTACATTTGCCTGAAACCTTGATTGAAGTAATATAACAATGTATTTGTACTTCATTAGTTTCCACCACTGTCATCATGCCAACAATCAACATTGTATATCAACATTGTGTGTTTTGCCACACACAGAATCATTAATATAAGCAAAACAGCATATGCACTATGTGCAAGTGTCCTGGCATGAGTCCCTCTCGGTCAAAGGTAGTAAAAACCTGACCCGCCAGAACTGATGAATGACGGAATTCAATTGCAGTCTTTATGCTGGCTCTCTTTGTGCTCATTTGCGAGTGTATTCCGCTTCACTGATGCCACATAAAAAAAAAAAAAAAAAACTATGTGAAATTGTTTCAGGCTCGGAGGCCTCTTTCCGATTGTTGATGTTAATTGAGCGCAATTACGCGGGCACGACGCATTTGATGTGGGCCCCTGCGCCACTCCACATGTGCGAATGCCATCCAATGGCCGCTCTGATCTGCGTTGTTTGATGTGACATGTGAACGAGTGCAGTGAAACATGAGTGGATGACGGACCGAGGTTCTTTTACACATTGGGAAGTACTATGTGACATCACCACAGGGGCAGTACTAATGCGGAAAAATGTGATGGTCACCATAAAACAGGAAATTGAATAAAGCATAGTGTGCAATATAGTAATCAATAAACTATTTTTTATTTTCTTCCTCAAATGCATTTTGACCTCCACCTGCCTTCATAATTTTCTTTATTTATACAGTTGAATTAATATGTTCTCAGAATTTCATACAGTTCACCAAATAACTTCATGCAGGGAGATAGCAGCATATTTTCATGCAATCAGTACAAATCACGTTGTCTTACGTCAAGTTTTGATGAACAATTAAATTAATGTAAATATAAAAAAAGAGAAATATATATTTAGAATCTGAAAAACGTACGTTTTGCCATTCATGGCCAGTAGTGTCTCCATGGTGGGTTGCCAAGCAGCCCGGTGAAGTCGGGGTAGATATTTTTTTTGCTGTCTTCTCAACTTGGACCTCCCAGTTTGAGTGGTGCTCCAGTGCACTTTTTCTGGTCGGAGGTCAGAAAATTCCGACTTCCCTCTTTCCTGGAATACACCAGCAGTCGCAAAGGTCACAACATACAGCATATGTGCACATTAGCTACTTTGCGGTCAGTATCTGTACTTAAAAACATTTGCTGCAATTACACATTTTTAATGGTTCCAAAACTAGTCACCGTATTATGTTTTACTTTATCGTTTTCTCAATGGAAAGAATAACCGGCATGAAGCTAAATGATGCTAATGACAGAGGCAACCCCATGATTTTCGCTAACATTTGTCAGAAAAGTTGACATATCGCCGCTGTCATGTGAAAAACACTTATCTCCATTTTTTTCAGTTTTCTTATTTTTACGTGAATAGTGTTTCCGCTTTAGAGACATCGCAATAACATGAAAATTTTTAAAATTCTAAAAATTGGACATAAGTGTTTTTCACAGGACAGAGGCGATATTCAACATTTGCTGTAACCTTCGCAAGCATTCGTCGCTCAGTGAGATACCATCTTTAATATTTGACCAGCTATCGGCTAGCTAAACTGCGCAGGTGGCGTAGCCTACTTGTCTTTATGTATGATGTTATATGATCAAGTTAGATGTTATAGACTCTATAAAACAAGACTATAACTTAGACATAGACATCCTCTTTTTTTCTGATGTGGTCAGAAACACAATTCTTGAATCATATATAATCATCTTCGGAGTGCCCTCCATGGTACTTGCTTCATGAGGTGGCCTTTACACTCCATCATAGTACTGTACTGGTGGGTTTCCAGGTTCAAACTAGACAAATATAGTGCTGGCGTCGAATCAAAACCGTGTACCTTCAAAATAGTCCCTTTTCAGGAGAGCCCAAAAATGGCAGGTTTGCTCAACAATTAGCATTGCATTGTGAATGAGAGCGAGCCATTTTCAACCCTTTAGATTGGTGAATAATTTGTAAAAATAACACCCACACGCGTGGACTGACCACTAGCATAAATTCTTCAAAAAATACGAAATTCACCCAACTGTGACTTATGAGGTTTCGCCCCCGACGCCAGCAAGATACTGTTTATTAACCTGTCTTATTATCCTCATTAGTGTTGCGGGAGAACTGGAATCTATCCCGGCTGACCTTGGGGCGAGAGGCGGGGTACACCCTGGACTGGTCGTCAGCCAATTGCAGGACACATATAGATTCATTCAAAGAACATGCACATTTCTCTTAGAGTCCGGATTCAAGCCCGCAACCTCATTACTTGTGAGGTGAATATGCTAACCACTCGGCCAACATGTGTTGTGACTCAAGTTTGCCACCTCTTGGTAAGTGTATATGATGACTGCATTGAGATATCCAGAATGAACACATTAGAAGGAGAAAAAAAAAGTCTTTGGTATGTGTGTGTGCTATAACAGAACCTCTTTGGTGGCCTTGTTGACAACATGTCCATCTTGACCATGACAGGGCCAAACACGCCACTATTTGCTTGTGTATTCCAAATAAAGGAACAGCCCTGCTCCTTCTCTCCCATGCTCATGCAAGGCAAACATTCCCCCCCCCCGCTTCATTGTGCAGATTTTCTCCATGCGGCCGGGGAAGGGAACGCACAAACGGAGGTCTTTGAGACCACACAGGGAGACGTGTGAAGATCTCTCGCTACGTTGTCCCTCCTTCTCATTCACGCTCTCCCTCTATATCTCGCTCTCCCTTTTTCCACATTTGCCCTCTCTCACCCTCCATCTGTCCTCTGTTGCCCGCCTTTATCTGCGCTGAGCGTTGTTTGTTTGTGTGTGTTGACATGAAATGGAGAGAGAGAGAGAGAGGATGGTCATTTGTGATGATATTTGTGCCTGGGAGACCACCCAAGTCAGATGTCAGGATTTCTAGGGCTTTATTTTTCAACGCCTCCACTCTCCCCGGAGTCTGACTTAGATCAATCCCGCCGATGGTCACAGTGTGAATGCTTTGTTGTGCGCAGTGCTCAGGTGGAAGACACGATGCATTTGTGTTGATAAACCAGCAGGGAGGAGGCCGACACAATTTGTTTAACTCATTAAGGTAAAGGCTGAGATGTACCGGTGGTTGCACAGTGGACTACTGGTTTCCACGTCTGTCTGAGTGGAGAGGTTCTGGGTTTGAATCATGACTCAGATCTTCCTGTATGAGTTTTGTATGTTCTCCCTGTTACCAAAACATGCATTAGGTTCATTGAAGACTCTACATTGTATATTGTAGGTGTGACTGACTGTCAATGTGAATGGTTGCTTGTCTAGATGTGCCCGGCGATTGGCTGGTGAGCAGTCCAGGGTGTTTCCCATGTCTCACCCCAAAGTCAGCTCACCCGCAACCATAATGAGTACTCCACTTGGGGGACCACATCGTTTGCCTTGTTTAACAATGGGCGGCATGGTGAAATGTCTGTCTCACAGTTCTGAGGTTCCCATTCGTTTTACTTAAGTGTGTTCCTGTTTGTGTTATGAATGTGCAGGGCAAGTTTGGTATATGTGTTCATTTTTTTATTCATGAAACCATGACTGTGGATGGTATGATGAACAATGACTTCTCAGCCATGTTGTTTGCTTGCTATCATATGAAAGTAATGATTTTGATCTTCTTTTCTTTTCTTTCTTTAAAAGTTTGCCTTTGGGTTTATTGTAAAATGTGTGTTTTGAATATACAGTCAACAGAAAGCGTAGATGTGGGGTGGCCAGAGAATGACTAGAGGGGGCCACCACGTGGCTCCGCCCCTGCCGGCGTCCTCCCAGATTCCCAAAACATACACGTTAGGTTAAGTGAAGGAATGAAATTGTCTAATAGGTGTGAATATGAATGTGGAATGCAAGTTATCTATATATGCCCAGCAATTGTTTAATCAAAATTGCTAAATCTGAATGATCTTTATGTGTTTTTGTGAAGTTTCTTTAGATTATTAATTAATACGCAACACAAAAGCAATTAAAAAAAAATAGAATGGTCACAACTGACCATCGGAGTGGATTCCAGGGGTTGCACACACTCCTCTCCCCTCCAAGTAAATGATTGTGTGATATTGTTAGTGTGACGCCTGGTGACTTGCGTGTCGCGTGGCTATTCAGTTGTGTTTGCACTCAGATCACGACCACTTGCCGCAATACAGTATATTGTCCAGTTCTGAACTCAGAATTATGCCCGAAAAGTCCAGCAGATAACTCATTTTTTCTGTCCTGTGTATTTTATATTCATTGCAGAGTAGTGACTCAATTCCAGAACGGATAGATTCCCCGATTCGGGTTTCTTGGAGGAGCGATAAGCACATAAAGCCTAAGAGCCAGCTGGTGTGACATGGTAGCTGATACTGCCCTGATACGGAGGCCTGGGTGTCGCATTGGGTGGCGCTCTGTGTGAGCCCGGAGTACTCGCAGTGTCTCGGACCACACACATGCACTAATAGTAGGGAAGGAAGGAGAGCACATGTGAAGAAGTAAAGCAAGACAAAGGATGAGTATATACTGAAAGTGGGGTCACCTGATGGTAGCTGAGGGCATATTAACATCACATGTAATTTACAACAGTGCAAATGAAGTGATGTTAGTATTTTCTTGTCAATTCAAAGTGATTATGCTTTTAACACAACATTAAATTGCGAAAAAATCTGCAATTTTTTAAAATTGTTCTTTTTTCTTTCTTTTTTGCGGGGAATAATTTTTCATGAATGGTCAACGGGATTGATAAACTTTCTTAGACTGTCATTGTAGGCTCTAAATTAATAGAGGGATGGCTAAACAACCTACTGGCCTAAAAATGGATTTGAATCAAAATGACAAATATAAAAATCTGAATAAATAAATAAAAAAGTGAACACATATCCTAATATATAACCCAAAAAATAATTTAAAAAAAGAATTTGCAAATAATTTACATTAAAAAGCAGTTCTATCGCATAGTAGTAGCAGAAGTAGTAGTAGTAGTAGTCGTAGTAGTTTTTACAGTATTTCAGTATTTCTTATCAACCAAGCGAAATTGCATCACAGTGTCCGATTCCATAATTTCCCTCAACAGCATGCAGTGAAATAAAGAATTATGATCATTTACAAGATTTAGACACAGGTACAAGTAGCCTACTCTAGCAGTATAACTAAGAATTGTATAAACTCATTCAAAAGCCAAGCTTGATAGCCATTATCATGTATTGCTTTGTTTTGATTCCACAGTATTCTGAATTGACAAGTCAAAGAAACTAATATACCTTGTTGTCCCACTTTTTACTGTGCACTGTAAAGTTTTCCAGCTCAGACTGCTGTGTATATGGGAATGCAGTGCAGTGAAGTGAAGGGGAGAGAAATGTGCGCTAAACGGCCCATAAGCGTGGCTTGGCCTGGCTCTGTGAGCAAACCCCCTCAACCCCCTTCTCTCCCCTCCTCCGGACTCCATATGGTGAATGTGTGTGTGCTATACGCATGGATGCATGACCTAGTCCTCAGCAGGACACCTCCCTGCTGGATACCACCCCGTAAAAACACACATCTGCACACGCATAGACACATATGAAGAGCATCAAGCATACAAGTAGTTAAAAAAGATTCCATCTACATATTGTCGACCTAGTTGTGTAAAGCAGTGGTTCTCAAAGCGGATGATAATTTGCAATAAGTTATTATGTCGAATCATTTTAAAAAGTGAGTACTGAACTTACATATGGGGACTGTCAGTCCAATAAAACAAAAATAATGAACCTATTACTCCTCTTTACCTTTGGTCTTTGGCACGATTAAAAGTTCTGATAGGATTACATTTCACATAAATTTGACATCCCTGCATGAATGAAAGTCGTTATTGTTAATATTTTTCCCCAGAACAAAATGCGTATTATTACAGGACAAAAGTAAAACAAATTTTTAAAGAACAAAAGCCATGAATTATGACTTTCTTCCTTCAGTAAACTTACGTTAGTATCATTACGGCTGTGTCTTGTCTTGGAAAATCTAACTCTGTTTGGGAAAAGAATATGACTGTTTTTCAACATTGCGTCTTTTTTTTCTCAAAAACAAAGATCTAGATTTTGTTATTGTAATATTTCGACTTTCGGCCTAATTTTTGGCAACTTTTTAATTGCATTTGTGGTACATGTTACATTTAATTGGTGTTAGGATTATTCGGTAGGGGGAACTTTGGAAAAATTTTTCCCCTGTAAAGTTTATGGGGTTGGGGTTAGGGTTTACAATGTTGTTTGTTTATCAGGTTAACCACCGCCCAAAAAAACAAGCCCATTTCTACACACAGTGGATATAAAAATTCGACACACCCCTGTTCAAATTCCAGGTTTTTGTTATATTTAAAAAAAAATAGATCAAGATCAACCTTAAAAACTTTTTCCAGCATTAAGGTGACTCATAACCTGTACAACTCAATAGAAAACAAAAAAATGTGATCAGGGATGCAAAAATAAACAACTGAGATCACGCGGTTGCACAAATGTGCACACCCTCTTATAATAGAGGATGTGGGGGGGGGGGGCAGGGTGATGAACAGTGTTGTGTTTCCAGTCTATTTTTCTACTCACTTGCCATAGGAAACTGTTTGTTTGTTTGTTTGTTTGTTTTTAATTTATTTTGTTCAAGGTACAGTGCCTCCACTTTGAAAACACATCCATCCCTTTTTGACTGTATAACACAGCTGACTTTGGACGAGAAGTGTGGTGGTGACCCATGACTGGTCGCCAGTCAATGGCAGGGCACATATAGACAAACTATCATTTTCACTCACATTCACACCTAAGGACAATTTAAAGTCGTCAAAGAAACTAACATGCAATGTTAACAACAACTTTTCAGCGCATGATGGCCGCACGCCAGCACCCTAGGCAGCAATTATTTTTTGGCGCATGACGCCAGCATGTCACACTGCTTCAATAAAATTTCAACACCTGCCTCAATAGGGTTGCAGGCCATGTCAAAAGTAATCTATTCTATATGCTTAGGGCCTCTAAAAAAGGGACGGTGAGCCGCAAAAATGGCCCCCAGGCCGTAATTTGGACACCACTGATATATGTGGAAAGTGTAGTTGCAGCTGTATTCTATAGAGTTTGTGAAATGTAACACAACTGTGCTACAAAAAACATTTAATGATAATCTGCATACCCCTCACACAAAAGCAGCCCATTCAACTTCTATCTCCCCTGGCACAACAATCATATATCCTTGTCTCCAGTCAGAAGTGAGCCATGATGACAGACATTACGTTGTGTTCCCCCTACTACTCCCTCTGACCCTGATTGTGAGTTAGGGAGGTTGGAGGGGATATAATTGCATGCCTAAACGCCTGAGAAATGGACGTCCAGTTCTGCTGAGCTGGTGCTTTTTGTGTGGCCTCATTGTTGGGACGTGCAGTCATGCAGCATGTTTTGTTAGGGGTGCCTGAGACAAGTTGGGGGTGGATGTGCTGGGTGGGCTATTGTATATTGTCTTGCAGCCAGATATTTCACACCAAGTCCAAGAACCTAGCTTATTCTAAACACAATGTTGTGAAAACACAGATCAAACCGTCGGTCAGTTTCTTTGAAGGGGACGTGGGATAGAAATGTACTTTTTAGTACCTGGTATGCAAAGAGCTGGGCATTTTACAAAAATTTCCCCGTCCGTTTATCGCCTTCCGCTGTCTGTTTATCCGTCTTTGTTGTCCGGCCGGACCAAATAGCAATCGCCTATAAGCCGGTCCGTCTAGCATTTTAAAAGGGCTTCCGGTAGCGTTTCCGTCTACCAACTTTGACCAACTATAGCACACCCCCCTCCTCCCCGCTGGGCAATATTTGAAACGAAATACTCACAGTGGCATGGAAGCCTCGCTGCGGCATTGAAGCCTCACCGTGGCCGGACTAAACGCATCTCCTTTTACGACCCAGAAGCCTCGTCCGCGGCCAATGGGACTTGGAAACTTTGCCGCGGCCATTGAAGCCTCACCGCGAAAATAGACAATAGACGATTATATAGACGGAAAAATGGGCTTCCGACTATGCTTAGTCAGTCTGTATTTTTATGGATCAAGCAAAATAATGCAATAAAAAGTGAGAACTTATTGCGTTATAACGATTTGCATAAAAAATGCGTATGCATAAAAAGTTGCATTATAACGCAATCTTAAATATTCTTGTGATGTCCCCTGGCGGGTCCCGTAGTCCGGTGACCAACTGTGGTTGTGTTGGCAGCTAACTGCTATCTTGGTTGACACTTAAACAGTTGTAGACAATTTAATCCACTCACAATAATCCCGGAAGGTAAATGGATGTGAACAGGAAATTGTTCAACTAATGATCTTAAAATATTTATTATGAATTTTAATTTTGAAACCTCTGCCATTAGCCTCTCTCCTATCCATCATCCAGGGGAGATGGATGGATTGTTGAAATGTAAGGACAGAAGCGCTTTAAAAGGACGAGGATGGACGGGGACAGAGGACGATTATTTCATTAATAAGCGAGAGGGATGATGACGGAAGGGTCGCGGACAGAGGATGAGTATAGGGTAAAAAAACAGTGTAAAGTGCCCATCTCTGCTAGTCAAAACAAACATGGTATGCCCATTGCAAGGTTAACTAGTTTTTATTGGCCAAACAGGACCTAATTCAGCAAGAAGGTATGTAAAATAAACCGAAGGACATTATCACAACACCTGCAAACGGTTTTAAATTGTATGCGTGGGGATGCACAATATGTCTCCTTTAAAGGCCAATAGAATTTGGAATGGATGACAACACACAAACTTGCAAAACAAAAGGCTCCTTTATGTGCTCGCGAGTGTAATGAGATGAGTGTAAATATGTTTCTATCACACTGCAGGACAAAACAATAGATGATTTATTCCATTCGGGTCATTGGGGGCTTCCATGTTGTAAATCAATAACCACAGTCACTTGGGTGCCCCATCATAGTGACGTTTAATAATCATCATATTTCCTCAAAGATGACTAATGATGCAGCCATAAATACTCTAAGTGTACTGTAACTTTAATGGACACCTCCATCTCTGATGAAATGCAACTGGATGGATTTAGCTACTGTACCTTTACTATGATACTAAGCTCGTACACGCACAGCAGAGTGACGTGTAAAGCTGAAGTTGATAGTGTAGTAAAGGGAAATGCAGAGAAACAACCACATATGACCGAGTAGCTACTAACGACCTTCTCTCCTTCCTTACTGAACTAATTTCTGCTTTCTTTCCCACTTTTTTCCCTTGATGTATTCCCTTCCTTCCCTCAGATCCACCTTTTCCTCCATTCCTCACATATGCTTGGTACTCTCTGCATTTGAGTAATGAATAATTCTACTCAATGACAAAATGAAAGGCTAAAAGTTAAAAGTAGGTTTCATGCAGCAAAATTACAGTTTATTTAAAAAAAAAATTACACTGACAAAATTTGTGAATAAAAGGAGATGAAATCATTATTTCAGTAAATCTATACTTTTAGTGACATTTTTGTTTGGTGGTGTGACATGATTTTTTTTCTAATGCAAAATATGCACTTTCACTCATTAAATGTTGGGAAACAATGCTTTAGGGAAAATTGAGCTGGGGATGAAGAGCTAATCTTTTGCCGTTTTTTTTGCCGAGCAACTAAAGGTAGTTATCACGTGATCCAACCAACGTGTACACGAAGGCACATTTCTTTTCACACGCCTTGATAAGATTACATACTTGAAGATTTTATTGTGTAGATACATATCAATACACACAGCAATAAATATCAATAAAATTGATATTATTTAAAATAACTCACGTGCAAAGGTTTAACGGCAACTCAATTCCAATTTCATCTCTGCACTTTCAACACAATTCTGTCGTAAACTATGAACATTTACCACTGTGAATACATTTGTTTAATCTAATTTAATTATTATTTTTTATGCATTGACGTGTTGTGTATTGATTTCTTATTACAGCGTAAGTTGGTTTACTCTAAAAAAAAAGCGAAAGTGCCGCGACGAATGTAGAAATAGGTAAACAATGCTGCTGGCATGATGGCCAGTCAACAGACGAACGAAGACTCGCAGCCCCTAAGTATCAAGTTCAAAACAATTTTAGGGAAATGTTCTGGGAATGAGTTTTATTCTGTATTAAATGAAGCATTAGGTATTTTGAAAAGTATTAGCAATTCCCTCCAAGCTCGTTATGACTCCGTATGATGAGGAAACGAGGATGCTAATGATAGCATTATGGAATCTACCTCAGTTGGAGAAGGTTAGCGACTCATTTATTTTTGCCTGGTTTTGTGGTTATTCCCCATTAATCGTCGTCAATAGTCGTCATAAATGTTGGTTAAGTAAATGAATGGAGCCTGCTGATCTTTCTTTCTACTAGTTCAGAAGTTATTCTTATGGTTTGCTACTAGTACTGTCAAAAACATCAAGACTTTCTTTATTTTATTCCAGCCGTATTCCAAAATGTAATGAATTCATTTACCACCATGAATTTATTACAAATGAAAAACCAAGAAATCTCAAAACAGCAAGTGGTGACACTTGCGAAGCACAATTCACTGCAACTTTGGCTACAATGGCAGGCTCAAGTCTTTTAATTATATGATGTCACAAGCTTGACATGTTACCCACCTTTTAAAATAAAAAAAGATAAATAAATGTGCAAAATTCCAGCAATAAAAAAAGGTACTGTTACACTGTATCATGATTCTTTTTTTTGTTTTGTTTTTTTTGTTTTATGGATTGCTGAAAATCTTTAAACTACTGTAATCTCTTTACAGCGTCTTGGCACAGCCGTCATCACCTGGTGGCTGATCATGGTGATGACACCCAGCATTTAAACACTACCCATAGACGGGACACTACTTCTCGTAGTGATGACAAAGATGTCACTGACGGATACAATGAAGAAGACGCTGCATCAATACTCACAAGATCTGATCTAAATAATTTGAAGCGAGAGAAACCGTTGTTTTCCAGCGGCGTGGAACATTCTGGGGCATGTGTTCCCTTGAAGCTGTGTGATGGAAGTGAAGACAGTGTCCCTTACACCATCAACAGATACCTGAGGGATTATCAGCGTGAAGGCATCAGGTTTATTTACAGTAACTATCGCCATTCGAGAGGATGTATCCTGGGGGATGACATGGGCCTTGGGAAGACTGTGCAGGTATACACTAAAGCAGCCCGGAATATTTGGTAAAAGTGTTTGACAAAGTTCAAGGGAATGCATGCTATATTGCATTTTCTGTTTGCTTGCCAATGTTCCAGTAATGGCATAAGGTGTTGTTTCATTATCAAAGTGCAAGCAAAGACACAATTTTTTGTTTAGGGTGGCAGTGGCTCAGTTGGTAGAGCTGGTCATCCAGTGACGGAAGAGTTGGCGGTTTGAATCCCGGCTCAGACTGTTCGCTGTCTAAGTGTTCAAGTCACTGGGTTGCCTCCGGGTTGGCATTGTAAATGAGAAACTGCTCTCAGATACATTTCTTGATTAAACAAAAAGTGCAAAGTAAAGTGCAAGCAAAGGAAAGGTAGCTGCTTTGGTTGTTGCTTATTTTTCCAAAGTGCAAGCGAAGGCAGGACATGTTATTTTACGATAATATCAAAATGCAAGAAAATGCACATTATTTTGCTCCATTATTGTTCCAAGGTGCAAGTGAAGGCAACATATGTTACTTCCGTATACTCCCAAAACGTACGCAAAGGCACAATAATTTTACTTCATTATCTTGCCAAAGCTCAAATGAAGGTGCAATATGTTGCTGTGTCTGTCAAAGTTAAACTATAACAAACTAAAAAAAAAACACACATACACATCAAGTCATAACTCCTATCAAATCCCCCTAGGAAAGCTTTCCATATCTGTGATTGGTGTTGTAAATATGTCATAGAGGTCGACACAATGGACCTGTCAAATAGTGAGGAGTGTTTCTTCACATTGCTGTTTGGGTTTTGTTGCAGGTCCTTGGTTTCCTTGCGGCGTCGTTGCACAAAAAAGGAACTTGGGAAGACATTGAGAGCAACAAGCCTCACTTTCTACAAAGTCAGACCCCATCCAAGGAGAGGAAGCCAAATAAAGTGGGTGCAATGATAAGAGCATAACAATGGCTTGAGTAGCTTTAAAGGCAGGACTTTGACATTTGTTTTCAGTTGACATTCATCCAGATGAAGTCTGCATTAAGTGCAACAATAATGCAAGAGGGGGAGGGATGGCGCGGGCGGGGATTGCGCTTGTCTGCAAATGTCATCAGCACAAGTGTTTTTGCGATCTGTTGTAGCTTTTCCTGATTGTGGCCCCGCTGTCAGTGCTGTATAACTGGAAAGATGAACTGGACACCTGGGGCCACTTCCAGTACGCGGTGGTCCACGGGTTGAGGAAACAGGAGGAGCTGGCTCGCGTCAAGAAGGGCCGCGTGGAGATCACGCTCACCACCTATGAGACTCTTCGCCTCTGTCTGACTCAGTTTAATAAGTGAGATACTTTAAGATGCAATTACAAGACGCAAATGATTTTCTGCATGCATTGATGCTGTTCTGTACATTTATTTGTTTCGCCTATGAAATGATATGAGGTCTTTGTTAATGCTTTTGAATGAGAAACTGTATCCAAACTTTTGACTGGTAGAGTATATTTATTATTATTCTATATTATGCTGTGCGAAGGCCCTCTCGGAATCAGCATTTTGAGGGCAACAAGACCGGCTAAAACGTACTCAGTGACGGAAAGACAGAATAAATCACACTTCGACACCAGGTCCACCAATTGACACAAAACGTATGCTAATGCTAATTTGTAAAGCTTTTTGTCTATGCCGGCGGTCCCCAACCACTGGTTCAGGGGTCGTTTGATACCGGGCCGCAAGGTTGGTGATACTGGCCTATGCCATTTATTGTAGTCGGAGCATGGCATCAAAGATGATCACACTTCATCACTGCTTGCAGTTTTTATTACCATTTGTTTTACTCACATGACCTCTTCCTCACCCGCAGCATCGACTGGTCAGCAGTGTTTGTAGATGAGGCTCACAAGATAAAGAATCCAAACTCTCAAATCACTCAAGCGATGAAGGGTCTCAAATGTCAGGTCAGAGATTGCGTTTATATGGCACCATGTGAGGATTTGAAGTAAACCTCAAACCTGTCTACCTCATTTTGTGGCTGTTTACTGTCTGTATTCATTCTGCTTTTTTTTTTACACAGCTCAGAATTGGCCTGACTGGCACCATCCTTCAGAATAACCTTGAGGAGTTGTGGTGTGTTATGGATTGGTAGGTTTTTTTTGCTTGTCAGCATTTTTTGATCATTAAAAAGTCATACAATTCAAATTTTGTCACAAGACTTTGTTCATTAAGTATAAAGAGATTCAATCTGGCACGTGGTTTGCTTTTTCTAGAACCATGTGTAACTTTGTTGTTCTGTTCTTCCCCACAGGGCCGTCCCTGGCTGTCTTGGCAGCTTGGGGCATTTTAAGAGCAAGGTATCGGATCCAATTGAGCGAGGCCATAGACACAGTGCAACCAAGCGAGCCTTAGCGACAGCGAGGAAGACCATCAGAGACCTGGTGAGGAAGATTTCCTACTGTTTCCTCCGAAGGACCAAATCGCTGATCAAGGACCAACTCCCAAAGAAGGATGACAGGGTAGGTAACAGTGATTGTGATCAAGTAGCGCTGTAATGCAGTGCTACATTTTTGTCCCCACTCTAGGTGGTGTACTGCTCTCTGACGGATTTTCAGCAGACGGTATATCAAACTGTGCTGGACTCTGAAGATGTGCAATTGATTCTGAGGTCTTCAGAGAAATGTGATTGCCAAAGCGGACGTGCTCGGCGGAGATGCTGCTATAAAGTCAGTCCCCCCCTGCTATAATTTTTTTTATAGGCCTTGTATGTGGCCACGCACAAGGGTTGAATAATTGTTTCTTTCCACGTAATTATTGACAACAGTTTGTGGAATTACAGTGAACTGAGCTTTTAAATCTACCTATATATTGTAGTATATTTGCGTTTACACGCAACAGTAAGGTTCAAAATACGGCGTTATTTTAAATGTATTCTCGGTAGCAACAACATTAGGTACACCCACGCATTATGCAGTATAATGATCCAATACAAGAACTTTATCCCTGCAAAGATATTCAGTTTCAGTTTTGAGATGCATTGTGCATTTTTACAATTTAAAAAAGTTCCAAGGTAATACTGTATCTGTGACCCATTTTTGTGAAAATACACCAAGGATCAAGAATTCTAGGATACTTGACACACCCTATTTCTTCTGTTTGAGACCTGTCACATTTAAGTGAGTGACTCTACACCCTGCCCCGTATACTGCTGTCCAAATGGCAAGTTCTGATTCTATTACCATGATGATTGGTAACAGAGCCTTAGCATTGCGACTGGAGTAGGAGTGGTTATCGTGCTCGGTAAATTATTTTCCCAACCGGGGGCTGGAAGTGCAGAACGGTTTGCTTCCAGACACATTGTCATGGCTAGGCAGATAAAATATTTACTTGGTTGTTTGATTTCACACGTGATGGGTGGGCAGGTAAGACCCTGACTCTTCTTATTCAAGCCATTAAAGACAATTTTCCATAACAAAAGTTTCTCCCTTGCAGTTAAATTCGGAGGGTGTGCCTACGAAGGCACTCTACTTCACTTACTTGTCCGTACTGAGGAAGGTTGCCAGTCACGTGGCACTGCTCCAGTCCACCGCAGGCACCAGTAAGAAACAGGTAAAGATGGATTCCACCTCTAGAATAAACACACTTGTCTTCAGTGTTGCCAATTTAGAGATATTGTTGGTGTATATAGTGACATTTCTGATCCATCTATCAACTGATTTTCAAGGAATAGTGCCAACACCAGCTATGGTCCTCTTGTTTGCAGCATTCCTATTTCCTGCAGTGGAGGCAAGAGAGGAATTTGCTCTTTTAATAGTTAATAGTTTTTTGTGCTTATAATGTCAGCACACATCAGAAATGTTTAGAATATATAAATATAATAAAAATATGGAAAAATGATATGGTAACTGCAGACTAGAGCGGATATTGTGAATGCGATTTAATATGCAATTATTATTTTTTTGTTATTTATTGTTTTGGTCTCATGAATTCCAAAATAAAGCAAACTGAACTATGAAATAATATGATAGATGATTTATTTATCTATTTCAATTAGTTGTTAACTTACAAAACTCTTTGACTTGCAGTCTTTTAACCCATTAAAGCCTGAAGCCCCTTGTGAGACATCTCTCTAAAACCTACGGTCATCTTTGGAGTCACTCTTGAAAACCTGACATTTTCGCCACCCACTAAATGAACAATATCTCGGCCCCTGTAGATGATAGAAACATAAATCACCCCTCCCCCAAAATTGAGAGCTTAGACATGTGGCTGTCATGCAGGCACGAGTGTATTAATGTTTACTGTTTCAATCGAAGATGCAAGTGAAGCACTATTTTTAATTTAAACAATCGAGTGGTAATTGCCATGCTGTATTCTCTTAAAAACACGTTGAAATCGTCATTGTCTATGAACATATATCATAATCATACATCACGTTTGGATGGTTTCACGGCTTTAAAGTCCGCCAGCGTGTCGTCTATATCACTGCCGCGACTTATAGCAGAGCTCCCGCGATCGACGGCGTCCGCCCGTCTATTGGGAGTGACAAATAAACAGCTTGAAGCAAGCAAGTTTTGGACTCTTATTTTGAGAAATATGCAATGAACATATGATAAACAATTCTTTAAACAAATCATTAAATTTAGGTCTGTTTTAATAAGTTTAATTGTGTTGGAGTGGTTAAACAAAATGTTCTTTGTATGGTCTGTCTATATTGTGGATTTTCACCTATTACAGGTGGATCTGGACCATTGCCCCCCCGATAAATGGGTGGTCACTGTATTGTGATAAGAGCTCATAACTGTAATTGTTTACACATTAAGGTTTGAGGTCCACTTACATTTCTAAATTGTGAGCACTATGTTTGCCAACAACACAGAACGTACTCGATTGACATGCCTCATTTGTTCTTCTAGGAAATGTGCGTGCGCGCCATTTGTCAAAAGGTGTTCCAGAAGTTTCCAGATTTTATGCAGAGGTGCAAAGATGAAGCATTTGAGGCGCTGTCGGATCCGATTTACAGTGGCAAAATGAAGGTGCGGCACAGTGATGATGCCCAGTCTAGTTTTTTTTTTTCTTTCTAGTTTTTAAACTTTATTTGGGATGAATGGGAGGAGCTTTGAATGGCGGCAGCTGTGTGCTGACTCCCGTTCAATAAGGGTTTGAGATGTGATTGGTTAAGTCTAAACACAGGCACGTCGAGATTGTGCAACCACATTATCTCAGTTGTTTGTTTACTTTTTCTCTTGTAAAACATTTTTAAAAATCAATTAATTTATATAGACAGTAAGGTCATATTAATGGTAGAAAACATTATTAATAATTTTTTTCAGTATAAAAAAACCCTGCCATTTCAACAGATATGTCTATACTTTTTGTATCCTCTGTACTTGTATGTTAATAAGGAACTTATTTTTCCCTCACAGGTTTTGCAGAAACTCTTAAGATTCTATCTGCAAAAGAAAGACAAGGTGCTCCTCTTTTCACTGTCAACTAAGGTAAGTGTTTGTATGCACAATAAGGTAAGGGCTATGTTTGTATGCGCAATTATTTCCACTTTGAACAAATTGTAATTGGAATAATTTCTCCCATTAATTTGTGGCATAATGGTGAGCAGGTTTTGGGTTTGAATCATGGCTCAGGCCTACCTGTGGGGTTTACATGTTCTTCCCATGCTTGTATGTGTTTTCTCAGCATACTCCACCTTCCTCCCATATTTCAAAAACATGCTTATGTTTATTGAAGACTAAATTGTCCATAGTTATGAATGTGAATATGAATCTGGCTGAAAGGCTTTAAATGAACAGAAATGGGAGCAGGAACCAAATGAGCACAGTAGCAGCGCTAAACTAGCCTTTACAGAACCAACCCAAATGTTGTTGCAAGGACACATGCAAAATGTGGACATTTTTCCTTAAAATTTTGGTTAGTTCTCCAAATGTTTTTTTTCCCCCAATTAGTTTTTTTTAGCGTATCTAATGAAATGTCCAGTGAGTGTAGGTACTCTCATTAGACGGGCATCTGTCCGATAGGAAATTGGAAATTGGATGAGTTGTGATCTTTATTTTTTGGAATTTGGAAGGCATCAACGTTCTCGAATGGTCACTTACATTCACAGCCACTCAGTTTTTGGGCTTTAAGCACACTTAATTGCTGCTCCTGTAAGAGCCCCATACTTTATTTATAGACAAAACACAAGCAGCAGACGTGGCTCTTACCCCCGAGGACCCCCCCGTCCCCCCCCCTCTCTCTCTCTCGATCTCTCGATCTCTCGACTGAGATTAGCCCGTAAGCCGTGGGGCTTCATGAGCGAAAGCAATTAGAGCTTTTAAGAAAATGAGACTCTGCAGTGTCGCCAGGGACTGAATGATAACATTAAGTTGAAGTCATACATTTCAGCATTTTTATGGCAGTCAACCAAGAGCTGTTGATGTTGATAACGATGCTCGGTTTTTATAGACACTTGTTGATTTAGTAATGGTGCATGTTTCAATTTGAAATGTTCAAGGTTCATCGCGTTTGGAATGTATGGCAATTTTGAAGAATTAACCGGTAACATTGGTATTCACAAACATTTAGTTTTGTGAGCAGGTCAGCAACTATTAACCAACCATCCATCCAATTTCTATAGTGCTTTTTTTCCTCATTAGGATGATGGGTGAACTGGAGCCTATCCCAGCTAACCCTGGGAGAGGCGGTGTGCACCCAGAACTGCTCTCCAGTTATTCCCAGTGAATTACTAGATATTTCGATGACAATTCACATCATCTATCATTGTTTTATTGTTGTTGTTTTGGTTCTGGCAGCTGTTGGACGTTCTGGAGAGCTACTGCATGGCCGAGGGACATGACTATAGCAGGTTGGATGGCACCACCAAAGCCAAGGAGCGAGTCCACATCGTCAAGGAGTTCAACACCTCTGCTCACATCAACCTGTGCCTGGTGTCCACAATGTTAGTCTGCACATACATACTCAAGAAAATGCAAATGACTCTATTTCAGTAGACAGGCATTTATTTACTCTGCAGATTGAGGGAGGGCTTTGTTTTGTATATTACACATTTTTGCACTATGAAACAATCTTATCGGTAGATTACAATTAATGCCAAGTGAAACTGAAGTTAAATGCACAGATGTTAGAAATAAGTGAGTCGTGACACATAAACAAGGATGTACACAACACTGCATCATTTTAAAGATGCTGTGTCCGCATAATGTGGGATCATCTCAGATAATTTTGCACAGGCAACTCATTTAAACATAGACTAAAACTACCTTACAGATTTTGTTTTTTTTCCAAGACCTGTATTTGAGGAGATGTTTATTTATTTATTTTTTTTATTAAGTGGGTGACACGGAGTTGGGCATTATTTTAGAAAATACTATTGTATTTGATATGAAGAAAAATATGATGGCCATATTGACTATTTCCAGGGCCGGAGGTCTTGGTCTAAACTTTATAGGGGCCAATGTCGTGATTTTATTTGACCCAACGTGGAACCCAGCTAATGATCTCCAGGCTATTGACAGGTTTGTCCATTTTTATCAGATTCCAGTGTTTTGCATACAAATGTGCAGCCTGTTTGACATGCTTTGTGTCGTTTTTAGAGCGTATCGTATTGGCCAGTGCAGAGACGTGACGGTTTGCAGGCTAATCTCATTGGGGACTGTGGAGGAAATTACCTACCTCAGACAAGTCTACAAACAGGTACTCGGATAATTATGATGTCTATGTCGAGAGAGATCACCAGGTGTGTGATGGAAAATTATCAAATTTCACTGATGTGGTAACAAAACTCATTTGCACGGTAATAATATATTTCAGGCATCTTTGGGTTAAATGCATGTGGGCTTTTTGTAGCACCTAGCATTCTTTTTTACAGGATTCAACATGCCACTAAAATGTTTGCAGTGTGTGTATCCTAATGAAAATGTATATGTTTTAGGGGTCTCCAGTGAGTCCCCAAAAGTCACTTAGTAGTAACCCTGGGAAGTAAAAAAAAAAAAAAAAAAAGAATTGCCCCTGACAGCGATTTCACTAATGGTCTATCATAAAAGTACGCACAAAAACGTCTGAAAGACCCTTGCCCAAAACTGAGCAGTAGGTCAGCCATTTTGGTTTGAAACAGCCCCAGTATTGTGGACAGAGGGGCGATGCTAAATCGCAAATCTTTTTGACCATGGCGTCAAGTTTGGTAATCATTTTGAGCAGTGGTGTGTACAGACATTTTGGGCGACAAGTGCTCCGGGAAAAAAAAGGAGATGCTCGTGTGTGTCCCACTGTCCCTGACCGCGACCATGTAGTGGCTGCACTGCTGTGCTGCGTTCACGTGACAAAGGAAGAGAGAGAGACAGAGGTCGGGTGTGTGAGCGAATAGGGGCGCATATCGTGGCATTATTTTCATGCGTTTAATCGTGCAGCTTTTCTAAAAGGTCGTGTCAACACTGACCTCAGTGAACTGTTTGACAAAATAAAAAATAAAATCAAGATAAACTTTCCAAAGGGCACTTTTATTGAGAGAGGGCAGAAGGACAAGTGCTTCAGCACCACCTGAGGTCTTTCTGTGCACGCCACTTATTTTGAGGACATGGGCCCATTCATAACTGCCTGGAACTTTAAAAGCACAGGTGTCTTAAAATGATAAATTATAGGCTTATTTTTGTTTGCAATCAGCAATTGCAGAGCTCTGTTGTTGGTGTGGAGAGCGCACGGCGGTACTTTAATGCCGTGCAGGGCGCCCATAAGGGGGAACTGTTTGGGATCAATAACCTCTTCAGGCTGCAGACCCATGGCACATGCCTCACCCGCAAAATACTTGAGGTAAGATTTGGCGTGGCAATAAGTTCCAATACAGGAGCTGTAAAGACTTTGCCTTGTCAAAGATAATAATGTTCAGTTTTGCTGTATGTGTAATTGTGCTTGTATTTTACAGTGGTGTACTACACCGCAACATACTACCGGTACCTTCTTCTTGACTCTATGACTTTAATGACTTTATTCTTTAAAACATATAACTTTTTATCTCAAATACACATGCTTTCTTATGATTTTTTTTCTCAAAAATATTTGAATTTATTTTCCTAATATTGGTACTTTTTTCTTGAAAAATACTTTTTTTTTTTCACCCCAAAATATATACACCATTCATAAAAAGACTTATCTGAAAATTATACAGGTTTTTTTCTGGAAAATACACCACTTAAATCTAAACAAAAAAGACTTATCTCAAAAATATACAACTTTGTCTCTCGAAAGTATGTGACTTTTTATCTGACATATTTTTCTTTTCAGTGCAGCTCTAATACTTTGTATTCCTGAGCACCTTAAAAATATCATCTGATAATTTCCCAAATTGTGACTCGTTTTCCAATAATAATGTTCACAAATGCGTGTATCTCTCCTCATCATTCCAGCGCGAAGGACGAGTGGAGGCAGGCGTCATGACAACCAGCACACACACAAACATGGAGGCGGTAGAGGAGGAGGCCAAGACGCACTGCATTAGCGTGAGTCGCTCAACTTTTCTCAGAGACCCCCAACACGGAGCACACATCTTTCCCATCCCTCACTCGCACATCTTCTCTCCCCAGTGGCCCGCTCAAACCTCCCATTCCCATGCTAAAAACGGGGATACCTCATATGGGGGCTGACTGACAAAACTGCTTCTGCTTCTCTTGTAAAAGCATAACAAACTGCAACTGCAGTATTACAGCTGCACAATGGTTGAATGTGGCGGAACAATTGTAAATATTTCCTTCTGATGTATTGGACTGAAAAATGATGACGTTATATTCACTCCACTCCAGTCCTGCAAATAGTGGTGATCACAAAATGTGTGACCACTGCCACTAATGGTTAAAAAGGGGTGGAATTGTTATTGTTGTTAAAGAACAAGGATTTGAATGTTGACTTAAATATTACTCATCATCCCCCAACCCAACGGTCAATGGCCAATTAAGTGTCATTGTGGAGGTAAAATGTATGTTTTGGAAATATGGGGTGAAGACACCAATAGAGAAAACCCACCAAGCAAGCATCGGCAGAACTCGCAAACTACAGATTTGAACCCAGAACCTCAGAACTGTGAAGCAAACTTGATAACCACCAATGGTGCTGCCTTGTAGCCAATTCCTTTTTTGCGAAATGTCTTCTATCATCGTTAGTTGGGTTTGCTCCTGACATTTATTAGATTTATGGAAAGAATCTGAACCATACACACACTGAAGCTTATAGCGTTTATGGTTCCACATGCACGCACGCAAGCTCTCCCGATATGGACAGACCTGTCCAGTGAATACTAAGAATTGGATCATGGTTGGTGGTCCAAATGAAGTCCAAATGTTTATAGCTTCTGGACATGTCAGTTCCTCATATTACATCATAATGGGAGCCTGTGTCGCATTGTGGTTTATTATGATTTGCTATTACGAACATCTGTTTTGTATCCCACCAGGAATGTTCTCATAGGCCGTTTTTTCATAGCTTCTGACCCTTTTCCATGCCAACGTACGCCTATGTTTTTGCGATTACAGGAAGCTGGAGATGCATCCAGAGAGAGCATGGGTGCATCTAAAATCCCCAGAGGGCTGCAGGACTTCAGTAGCGGGAGTGACGATGATGGGGAGGAGGTGCGGGGAATTCCCAGTGGAGCGGGTGGCACAAGGAGTATGGATTCCTCTGCCAGGCCCGGTCCAACCAGTCTGTTGCAGCACGGTTTCGCCGCACTGCTCCAAAGGCTTCGAGCAATGCCGGAGTCGAGTGAAGCGGACAGTAGTTCAGGTGGTGAGGGGACAAGCACTTCGGCCTCCAAGAGCTTCAATATTGGGAATAATGTTAAACCTAAACTGGGAAAAAGCATGTTAAGGAACGGGAATACTAAACAAGGACAGAAATCATGTCGGACCAATTTGGAGGTGGGCGACAAGGAGAGCGATAAAAGTTCCAAAGATCTTGTGCTTCCCAAATCACAAGGATTAGAGCATTATTCCGATGAGTCTGACGATTTGGACATTGAGACGCTCACACGGTTTAAGGGTGACTCTCGGACTCCTCACCAAAAAGCAGGAAGGAAAGTACAAGGAATAAGAGGTCACAACAGAAAGAGAAACCTGACCAGAGGAGCCATGTTCACCGAGGACATCGAGACCTTCACAACTTCGGAGGACGAGAGCACTACAAGTTCAGAAAAAGCCAAAGTAGGGCTCCCAAAAGATGGTCAACGATCTGGAACGAGCACGGTTAGACATGAAAGTGCTTCATTCACTCGTGTGAAAAGACAAACATCTCCAACCTCCACAGGAACTATCGACACTGTTTTAGGTAAGACTCTGTTTGGGAAAAGTTAAGAAGTCACACTTGACTAGAATTGCGTATCTTCCTGATCCAAGGTGGGGTGCCAGAAGTGGCGTACACCCACTCCAACCAGCGAGTGGTGGGCGGGAGCAAAGCCGAGGAGCTGATCAGTAGAGCTGCAGTGAAGGACGTGTTTGAGCGCAAGATGTACTCTCAACTTCCTGCAAATGAACTCCTCACACCCGATGAGGTACAAAGAACATAAAACCAGTGATCAGTGAAGCCCTGTTTATCATAGCGGATATAACCCACAATAGGTGAAAATCTACTATAGTGTATACAGAAACCTCCATTTTATTTCCAGTTTTATCCCTCCCCTATGCTTTAAACATATTCAAATTTACTAAAACACATTTTAACACATTGTAAAAGGTATTTGAACAGACAAAAAAAAATGCAAGCAGAAAATACTATAAATATATCGCATTGTCTGATTGTATATGGGGGATAAATGCTGAAATTCGGTCCAATTATCATAATGTATGTGCCCCACTTAACCAAATCTAAGCTGCTGGCATTTTGACAATTCTTGCAAGATGCAGACTTGCAATTGAAGCATACTTGCTCCTTGAATTGCATATGATGAATCGGCAAAAAAATAAATAGAGCCATGATCGCGTATTGACCAAGAGCCAACATTATGCGGTTTCCAAGCTGAGGAAAAGTAAAGCATAAATAAAAGTCTCTCTTTCTGTGATTGGCTGGCGACCAGTCTAAGGTCTGATTGATATTGCAGATTTTCAAATATTGCTGGTAGTTCTGGAGCGTATCCACGAGGGTTCACTGTGATAAGATTTTTACTTTTACAGTAATCCCTTGCCACTTCGCGGTTCGAGTTTCGCGGCCTCGGTGCGTTGCGGGTCTTAAAAAAGTATTTATCAAAAAATAAAAATGAAAAATAGAGCCATATTGGCAGCAATATTGCGGAAAGACACATTTTTTCAAAGAGATAAGTTGACTCGGAGGCACTCATAAAAGGCGCGTGATTGGTTCCCGGCGCGAGATCGTCCAATGAGAGCACAGGTGGATTCATCCCATGATCTGATTGGCTGCGCATCATCGCGGCCTCTCACTCGTCCCGACAGCGCTAACAAACGAACAGCACTTTTGAACAACGTTTTGTTCGGAAAGTCACAACGTTATTCAAATGTGCCCCCCAGTTAGTTAGAGCACCCGACAAGCTTGACGTCAAGGACGACGAAAACATCGGCAAATAAAATGGTTACGCAGCGCGGGGGATTCTGGTCCCCATTAATCGCGATAAATGCAGCACCACAAGTCTAAACGCGACATTCTGATTAATATTGCGTTTGTAACGACCAATCATGGCTCAGCTTCAGAAAACAGGTGAGCCGTGATTGGTCATTTTCTGAGCCCTGAGCAACTTCGATATCATCCTCAGTTGACAGAAGTGACAAAATGGCCGCCCCATGAGATGGCTAAAAGTCAGAGCATTTTGTTGTTTAACTTATATTCCACAAACGCAATATTAATCAGAATGCCATATTTTAACTAGTGGGCCTACATAGAACATATTATTGAAAAAATATGTTTGGGTTGACTTCCCACTTGAAATAATGTTTTCCAACAGAGCTTGCCGGAAAGCCCACCCAACCACCAGCCTCATCCCGCTCCCGGCATCCCGCAGCAGCTTCCTGATCATCACCCTGTCACTTTCACGAAGAGCATTGTGCAGCACACCAGATGTAACACCTTCATCTTGGGGGAGACCCCTCTCGCCATGTGCAGGTAGGTACTGAGAAACATAGGAAGGAATACTAAGAAGAATATATGGGAGGTGCGGAAAAAAAAAAAAAAAAGGTTTGTACCTTTCCCAGGCAAGTGGTGGATTTTTCAGGGAGGGAGAATTCCTGGCAGTGTTGGGAAGTCAGCCAAAACTCACCGCAGATTGAACGTCTAGCGCCCCCATCTGGGCTTCGGGAAATTGGAGCGTATTCACATCACACAGAGACCACCTCTGAGCTCGCCCCACCACCCTTTCCCCAGCATCCTGCCAAACATTACACACTTGTGTTCAGACTCGACGGTGCAGGGAAAAAAAAAAAAAAAAAGACGGCCTCCGGGGACTTTACGACGGATATGCACATACTTCCTAAGAAACACTTAATGTAGAAGACTCTCCAAAATACACTCATAAATGCGCACTCACACACATACACGGGCACCTTCTTTGGCTGTGATATCATTCTCCAGGTGGAAGAAGCTATCTTCGCCCTGAGGCACACCAGGGTGTGAAAGCACATACCTGCCATATTGATTCCCCGTTCCGTTTAATTCAAGTCCGCACGGGGTTTTTACTGCCTTCACTTTTTTATTTATTGTTTTTCCAGTGAAAGCCACAAGTTCTATTAACTAACACCGCCCGTTACTGCCACACTTTGAAGTGTTTCTGTTCCTGAGTCCGGATAGACCGCACTTTTAATAACAAGTGCCTTGGAGCGACGGAGAGAAAAAAAAACAGTATTCATCTTGGGTCATGCTTGATGTGCCCGCAGAAGATCTTATTAATAGCGTTGGACTTGTGGCTTTTAAAAAAGGAACCATAAGTAGCCTATGGTGAGTTCCAAATAAAGTGGAGGTGCCAAAGTTGAAGAGAAAGCACTCTGTGACGCTGGCTGACCTTAAAACAACATTTCCCATTAATATCAATTATATTTTGAAAAATTCATTCCAGAGCTCAACTGTCACCTTCATACCTATATTATTCGATGGATCGTTTAGAGCAGGGGTGTCTAAACTATGGCCAGGGGGACGTTTGTTCTCTGCTGTTCGGTTTTAGCGGGCCACGGCATATCGTCGCTGTCCTGTGAAAAACACGTATGTCCATTTTTTTTCATGTTTTTAATTTTTACGGTGATGGGGTTGGCGTGTTACGGACATCCCATTAACATGGAGAGGAAAAAAAAATGACATACATTTTATTTCACAGGACAGCATCGATATACTAAGATTAACAATTGACAGTGACTTTCATCCTCACCTCTCACTTTTCACGCTTTTGATTGCAGTTGCACGTCTTTCAGTATTCGGTGTTAAGGTCAGCTTGCTCTTGTTTTGGTTCTGAATATGAAGATGTGGAAGCTCTTTGCGGTCCATGGCTTGTGCTCTAAGATATGACTACAAACATGTCAGGAAAAGCCTACTAGAACAGCTGAACTTTATTTGTGGTTAATCGGAGGCACTTAAAATGGCGGCAGCTCTGTGCTGATTGGTTTATTCTGAACACACCCACATCCTGTTGCTAGAGGGTGTGCGCCTTTCTGCAACCGCAATTTCTCCAATGTTTTTTAGTTCCAAAAATCTAAAACAATGATTTTCTTCCAATTGAGTCGTACGGTTTGTAGGTCACATTTAAGTTGGAAAAAAGATCTGAAATGAAGTGCACACCAGGCTCACGTGTCATGCTGACACCCACATTTTCCAAGTAAAGACCAAATTGTGCAATCTTTCAGATGGAGAGTAGAGGTTCTACTTGCACTGTCGTGTCCACTGTGCCAAATTAGCACTGCTGGTGTTAAAAACCTCAGTGTCAAGTGTGTGTGTGTTGGTGTGTAGGCAGCAGCTGCAGGAGATGGCGTCCAAGTTGAATTTCCCCTCGGCCCAACAGTTCGCGGCAGACGTTCTGAGAAGCGACTCGTCTCAGAGGCTAGAATGGCTGAGACGCTATTACGCCACTCTTGGCCACCCTGAACTCGCCAGCTTCGTCACCAGTAACTTCCTGCCAGCTGACGTAGCCCAGACCCCATCTCCCGAAAACACCAGGACCAGAAGGCGAAAATCCAGCCAGAAGTGTCTTGAACCCGAGAAGAAGAAACAGAAATCGCAGAAGAATGCGAGGGAGTCTCCAAGTGTGGAACCTGAGGAACAAGAGGAGGCGGTCAGCCGTACGAGAGGTCAACGGAGGACAAAGAAGGCTAGTGTGTCCAGACCTGTTGGTGGTCTTGGTGGGTGTCAGGTCAGCAGCAGCAGCAGCAGCAGCAGCAGCAGCAGTAGTTGTCCAGACCCGCAAGAGGTGGCGTATATTCCCCTCAATGTGGAGCAAAAGTCAACTACAAATGTTCAAGAACATTCCCAGGAGGCTCCCCCTCAAGAAGGGACCTGCATTCTCACAGAACTCTTGGGCGACACCTCCATCCTAGATGACTTGTTCAAAGCCAAAACCAAGGGATCCCCCCATAAAACATGCACCTCAGTCCTAGCTTCTCCGCGTTCCTCCAGAAGTACCATAAACTCAGATGCGCGTGACTCTCCTCCGACGCAACGGAAAACAGCGAGGGGAGTTCGCAAAGACTTCTGGGACATTCTGAGCGAGGGCAACGAAGAGAGCATCAATAGGCTTACAGACCTGGACGAGGTGCAGAGGGTGTGCGTCAAAAACAATTTGGCAGCTCGAGCTCATTCTGTGGAGGAGGACAGCAAAAGTCTCTGGAAGGCCAATGACAAGTTTCTATGGAAGAAATAATGCCGGTCAACAAAAAGCATGCATCTCCAAACGTTGGCGGTTGATTGCTTTTATGTGAAAAAACAGTGTTGGGCATTCGGTCGGGTCTTAATGGATTTGCAGAACCTTACAGATATTTTTTTACTTGTTGAACTTGGCTTTTAACAGTTTTGCTCTGACCAACTAATCAGGCCATGGAAAAATGCTGACGTTATGAGGCACTTTTGAAATCAGATTACTTAAAACTACTGACTGAAACAGTCCCATCGCAAATAAAGTAAATAAAGTGCGCTTTTGATCATATTTAGGGCAAAAGAGGAGGCCTTTCTTATCCTGATTATCCAGTGCCCACCACTGCAAAAAACATGTTTGTTTTTTTATTGTATGATTGTTACTGTAGATTTTTTTTGTCTTTATTGAAGGTCAATATTTATTTTCTCTTTCTCATTTTCAAATATTTTATCTGTTAAACTTTGCTACCATTGAAATGCAAATAGACAAATATTGGTTGTTGGTTTTTACTTGAATAAACTCACAATCCTTTTGACTTTGCCACTCAGTCATTTTGTGTTATGTCACATGCCCCGATGTACATACAGACAAAACTGTGTTGCCTTCTAGTGAAACGCATGTATTGCAAAATTTTTTTTTTTCACTTTTTAATATTTTTTATGTTAAACAAAAAAAAAATGTTTCAAATGTTGAGATAATACAAAAAAAAACGGTAGTAACAATATATAAAAAGTGAACACGCCCAATTTTGACAATTGGATAATACAGGTTCTAGTTCTTGTTATCCACATCCACTGTATGCTCCAGTGCTACAAGTTTTTTTTCTTCTTTATAGCGAATTACACTTATTTTGCACGCTTAAGGTCTTCAGCAACAGCTCGGTGGAGATGTTTAACCTTATGTACCTGATTGTGACGTCAAGTGAATGATTTGGCAAGAGGAGCCTTCCAGCTGTGAGTATTAGACATTAGAGTAACCAGATACTCGAACCACCAGCCCCCCCTTCCTAGTAAGTTGGTGGCCAGGCAGGGATAACAATTTGAAGAAAAAAAAACCAGCTGTGAAATCTCACTCATGTCTCACTTGTACCATTCAGGGGTCATATTGTGGAAAATGTACTTTTTAAGTGCTTGTTTACAAATAGTACGGACTCTGGATTGCCTCCCCAGTACCCACCCATCAAGTGTAAACGTAAGCAGGCAAATATTTTGTAAGCTTTGTTTTTTCAGAAAATGGGAGCTCACTTTTTTTGGGCCATGCTTTGGCGTCAGCTTCCACAAGTAGAATTAAAAAAAAAAAAAATAGCTTACCTTTTCCTCCAACAATACTCATACTGTATTTGATCAAAAAGAACTATTACAATTAAATCTGCAAGAACATTGAACCACTATGTCAGATTTCTCAAACGCTGTTAACTTTAGACAAAAGCAAAATTAAGGCAGCTAGCACTGCACGTCCTGTCAGCACTCTTATTCGAAACCTTCACACCACTTCCGGTGCACGGTGGACTGATGACTGAGTCTTTCCCAGCATGCTTTGTTACCGTTAGCAATGCCTGTGACTGTGCTATGCCTCTTTAATGTTATTTTAGGTGTAATATAATTACAAGTGTGACTTGTTGACACCCTTAATAACAACACTCAGTGCTACAGCATATATAATGGCCTGTCCATGGTGATAATAGATTTGAGTTTCACAAATGCAAGTTATTTCCTGATTTCAAAATGAATCTGCGGGCTGGAGGGAATACCGCCCCAGCAGTATATATAGCAGCCCAGCCTACTGGGAAATTGCCAGAATGTCTAGATTACCACTCCCGGTGTATGTGCAACAGTAACTTATTGTGGCTTTAATGTTGGTCACATTTAGGCCAAATAAGAAGTTGGATTCAAGTGCATTCATTCTCTGAGCTGTACGTTCTCTGAGCTGTACGTGTTTAATGTCTTTCAGCTGCAGCGGCGATGGTTAGCAGAGCCGCCTTTTAGTCGTTTGGCTGTCACGAGAAAGCGCTGATAGCTATCGGTAAACAAGAGCGGAGGTGCGTGCCTCAGCAGGACACGGCCGCCCGGAAATATCTTTGTGTGCATGGGTGGTACGATGGCTGCTGTCTTCACTGTCACACCTGCAGTTTACACGGCCGCCAGAGAAGAAAAGGCCCCTTTCACGCATAACAACCCCTCCACCTTTTTTCCGCTTCTATTCCACCCACAACTCCCTTTTTGTTTTTGATTCCGATCGTTTATTTGGCAGCCGGTTGAAGTGCGATAGCTGGGAATTGGACAATGGAACAGCTCACCCACTGACTGACACTAGTTGGAAGCACATGGAGGTCAACTGGCGCGCCAAAGCGATTTTCCGATAGCTGTAGCACAAGGCAGCACGTTGTTTTAGTGGTTAGCACATCTGCCTCACAGTTCTGAGGTTCTGTGTTCGAATCTCAGCTCCTGTGTGGGGTTTGCACATTCGCCCGTGCTTACTGTACATGGGTATTCTTCGGCTTTACTCATGCTTCTTCCCACATTCCAAGGGCACGCATGTTAGCTTGTGTAACTGCACCCTGAAAGACGAAAGAATTTTCACTTTTGGCGGCAGCACTTCATTCATGGCTCTCGCGCATGGACACCAAATCACTAAGCTTTCCCTGAGCAATCAGGTATGTTTTCCCTATTAGAAACTGTCTGGAGGTTCGACTGCTCATTGCCACTCTAAGTTAAAGGTTACTGTCCAACTAAACACAAAACAAAGACACGGACTAACAATTAGTAACTATGTGGCAGTAACAACACCACCTTGAAGCAACGGATCCACACACAACTGGTGTGACAACACATGTAGACAGACAATATAACAATACTTACTTTGGCATTTATTCTTTATCCTCTGCGAAGAATGACTAATATTTACGTCCGTACTGCCAGCTGACCACCTTGAGTAATATGGGAAATTGGCTCCATCTTGTAATAACTTAATTTTGTTCCTTTCAAAGGGAACCCTACAGCTGCGAGACTTCATTTTCCCTCGCCAGTTTCTCCATTAGCGTGACAAGGGAAAGGTGAGACATCTGTTTACATTTCCTGCCAAATTAAGCTGAATGTCGGCAAGTGTGTTACAAAGTGGACGCGGCGACGTGACCTTGCAGGGTTTATTTGCACAAGTCAAGACGGTGACACCTAGTTTGATTTGATTTGTTCCAAAAAAAAAAAAAAAAAAAAAAAAGCTGCGAAGGACCGGTGGCCTTCATTGACCCGAGGGGGCCCCCGACCCAACCGATCCACCCGTACGGCTCAAGTTTCCACATCGAGACTCCTCAATGCGCTGCATACATAACAAAGTGATGAAACACATCCTGAGAGCACGCTGTCAGAAATGGAGGTTGAGCAGGAGTCAAGAAGTGTCCCTCAAGGTACAATCTGCATTTATTTGGCGTGTAAGGGCCAATTACTGCACTCTGAGGTAGCTGTTTGTAGCTTTTCCAGGGCCAACAAAAGCGCAGGTATGCTCCCGAGCTGGAAAAGTCAAGTGACAAGGCTACCAAACTCCACCCCTGTGACAATGCATTGTACCCCGAAAGGCAGAGGTGAGGAACCGGGTGGCTGGTTGGAAAGTGGTTTTCTAACACCCTTTTTTTTATAGTGGAGGTCTCAAAATACAAAAGCCCCCAACTTGCACTGTTCCTGTAATTATGCACTATTGGTGCTCAATTCCTATCCAGTTACAGTTAACTGTAATTTGGGTTCATTGTAGGGATCCATTTCCCCCATTGTGAACATAAAATAGGTATTAGCCAGATGCGTATACAAACTAAGTACAGTGGTGCCGTGCGATACGAGTTGAATTCGTTATTGTGACCACACTCGTAACCTCAAACTCTTGTGCAGTGGACTCCCGCTATTGGTGGGGAATAGGGATGTGGCTGGCGAACGAATAGCCCAAATTTGCATATAACTGACGCCCATTGAAATGCATTGGGAGAAAAAAAATCTTCCAAAAAACACTGATCAACATTCAATATGCATTTTCCCGCAAAAAAAAAAAAAAAACGGTGGGGAGCTGCGGATTAAAAACACACAAAAAAAACTATTTTTTAACGTGTAAAAAAAAATACGCAAATGTGCCGAACCGTTCCATTCTCAGTACAACCCAACCAAAAATGTTTATTTATTTATTTTTTTAAATAAGAATATTATCACTCTATAATATTGTCCTTTATATATACATCCAGTAATGGCATAATTGAATAGAATGTAAGAATAAAATGGTGGCCACATTTTTTTGCTTCAGTTCAATGGACAATGTGTTGCTCCTTCCAGTGTGTGTGCCTTTGCCAAATGGGAACAGTGTACTACAGACAGAGAAACACATGAAGAGTATCACAACTGACTTCGCAAGCTGCAGTAACATCAGTTGTTTTTTGAGTATTGTTTTATTGTATATTGTGTAAAATCTAACTAAATCTAAATGTGCACATGGCTGCATTTGCGCCGTTGTGGGAGTGAACACAGCTGACTTATTTCCAGGCTAATGAAAGTGACTCCACTCATTCCCTTTAAAATAAGTGGCGCTGGAGTCCAGGCAGAAAATTGAGGCGTGGTGGAGTCCAGGCAGAAATTTCGAAGCGTGCAAAGTACATTTATGAGAAATTGAAGCAGACCTCCACATGAGGATGACGTTAAAGTGTGCCAAAGTTTTTTACAGATCCCCGCTGTGAAGTGGGTACTCCGAGATCACATTCGACCATCTCGGCTCATAGCTGCGCATGTGTGTAAATACTGTATAAAAAAAGATGATGCTAATAATAATGCGTTCAATGAATTTATTTCAGAGGGTTTGATGCACGCTGTTGTCATATTTATGAAAGACATACAACGACATCACCTCACAGCGGAGAGCGGAATCTGTCTGCCTGCGCTTTGATCAAATCCACCAAAATCGTGCTACTCTAAAACTCGCAACTGTTTTTACCTATTCTAAGGTCAAATCTACTTTCTGTCACCAGATTGTCAGGTGCGCCAGGGGCGTGTTATAGAACATGCCCGTGTAAAAGGAAATTCATCCCAAAATTGAATACCTGTAACTTTTTGTGACTAGCGTATAATGTTGTCCTCTGTGACCCAGCAGCGGGAGGTCCGTTAAGAAAATGGTGTGTTCTCATGGGGGTAAATATCGAGGGAGCAGAAATAAACGTACGGAAGAAAAGCTGGATTTTTTTTTTTTTTTTTTTTGTTGCTAAACTGCCGTCCTCTCTGTTGCGCTGCCAAGGGCCCGTGCGTCACTTGATCCATTGTTTAGCGGACGGAGGTCTCGCTAAGCAAGCGGCGGCCTCCGCGCTCCAGCTGCAGCCCCTGCACTGTTTATGTTTGCAAGGCCCTTCGCCTTGAAGTGGGCCTACACAAGCAAAGCTGAGCCATGTGTGAGCGGCAGCCTGATCGAGAACTTTTGCTTTAGCCTCCTTTCTTTTTTAGGAATCCACCTCTCCTCCCTCTTCTTCTCATCATTAGCTCCTCATTCTTTTTCTGCCACCATCTTGTCTCCACAGTGTGGTCTTTAGGAGATGGATGGAATTATCTAAGATGTGACCACAAATTACTCCTCCTACTGCACTAACACACATTTTTTCAAGTAGTAAGTTACAGTGGAAGCTGAATGCCTCTAAAGTGGTCCGTTTTGGAATTTTCTAGAAAACTATATAGGGAACCCGCACTAATTTGTGAGCTACCATTCACGAGTATGCCTGTATTTTTCAGTGGAACATAATTAACTACTATTGGCTGTAAAATGCACTTATTCACATATTTTTGTGCTCTTGCTCAGGGCTCAGTTAAGGACCAATCACGACTCAGCTTCAGAGAACAGGTCAGCCGTGATTGGTCGTTACCTGAGCCCTGGGCAGTTGTGATGTCATTTTCAGTCGACAGAAGTGACAAAATGGCTGCCCCCAGAAATGGCAAAAAATGGGTGCATTATCTCTTTTTCCACAAACGCAATATTTATCAGAATGCCTTGTTTCAACTAGTGGGCTTGCATAAAACATTCTTGAAAAAAAATATCTTTGGGTTGACTTCCATTGTAAGCTATATTCTAAATTAAGCTATATTCTAAATTAACAGTACTCTTACTTGAGTGGCTCAAAAAACTCAAAGCCACCTTTGCTAATGAATTGAGCAATTCTGAATTTTTTTTTTTGGGGGGGGGGGGGTGTAGGACAGACAGTTTTTCACAGAGCTGAACATTTTACAAAAATTGCCCGTTTAGCGTTTTCGTTTAATAACTTCGACCGACATCCACTAGCAACCCCCACCCCCACTGAGCGATATTTGAAACGGAAGCCTCACCGCGGCGATTGAATACTCTCCGCGAATATAGACGATTACATAGACGGAAAAAAAATGGGCTTCCGACTTTGCTTAGTCCATCGATTATTTTAAGTTTCCCGCCTACAAAATGGCCGTCCGCCATTGACGGATAGAAGGAACCGCCTGGTTTTTCGCTTACAGGTTTTTTGATTGTGACAGCTGGGTTGATAGAAGATTAGGTTGATAATGATAGCGGATAGCGGCAATAAGAATGACTTCCATGTCTTAACTCTTGGCTCATACCTTGAAAATGGCTGCTGACCTCATCTCCTGGGTGGGCCGCTGCTGCTGTGCGCTTGTGTTGGATCATCTTTGGGCCGTTGTGTTTACTGAGACAACAAGCAAGGCGCGTCAAGGGAGGGGCGAGGCGTCACACAGGCAGCATCCTCAAAGACACCAGCTTCTCCTCCCCTTTCTCCCTCCCCCTTTGTCCCGCCTGCCTTCAACACTCCCAACACGCACACGCTCCATCACTCATGCGGCGACTGTCCTCCAGCGTGACCACCCACAGACTTTGTGACATGAAAACAACTTTCCCTTGACTCCCACTAGTTTGTTGAGGTCACTTTCATGGGGAATTTGTGCTCAATTGTGATATTTCAGCAGCAACCCCCAACAGTTTTTTTGTACCACCAGGGGTCAACTGGAGGTTCTGTTTATATGGCCCTAAAATCACACAGACAGGAAAAAATTCAATGTAGTGCACAATTCAGATTGATCAAGAATATGTAAAGTAACCAGGGGCGTTCAAAGGGAGGGGGGAACGAGCAGCCCCGGGCAGCCACCCGGATGGGGGATTGTTTTCAAAATCAAAATTTCAGAAAGACATTTGTTTTATAGGGTAATGTTGATGTTGAAAGATGCGTTTGGAATCATATTCAAGTGTTGTGGAATCATAGTTTGTGGTATATTTGCAGTTTAAACAATTCATTTAGCGAATTCTAAATATTTGTAGATGACATCAATCACTCATTTTTCCACTATTCACAGAGGGGCTATTTCCTATTTCCTCAAATATTGGCTCTGCTAGTACAGTGACATGGCCTGGTGGTCGGGGGAACCTTTCTGGTTATAAACATTATTGTGTGAATGAAGCGCTGCCATTTAGTTAAAAGGAGCAAGTCCTATTCAGTGTGATGAGAGCCGGTTTTGAAAACATGGTAAATTACAAGGTGGCACTAAGTCGTGGCATCACTAAATTACAGAGCACCGGAGGTGAGGAAAATCCCCTCCCACCTTGGGTTTCAGAGGGGTAAACAAATTTTAATTTCAGCTTCACACACAAACACACACACCTGGAAATTCCCACATTCCCAAGTGTGGCATTAAACTAAAGTATAGGCAATAACTTTGCCCCAACTAACTCCTGTTTTATAGATGTATCTGACTATTTTGTATTTCCTCAACCAGCAATCAATTTATTTATGTCTTTTTTTTTTCCTTCAACTTTATTGATCCAAGGCACGTTACATTAGAAAAATCTCACAACAAACAATAACACAAGCAAACTTAGCCCAAAAGTATACATACAATACTGAAATAATAATGCTCTCATTTCAGTTCTCTCACAAATGTACTTTCTAGTTGTGAAATCTGGGCCTGTTTGTTGAACAATTTTGTTCTGCCAGTCTCTGTACGTTACTGCTGGCATAGACGGATGGAAAAAAAATGAGCCCAATAAGGCCAAATTAGAAAATTTCCTGTGAAGTGGTTGGAAGTTACTTGTCTATGACTGTATATATGTTACATAAAAGTTGTTCAACAAAACTACTGGTCCCAATAACAACGGTGACGTCTCGCGTAGTTACAAACACATCCGCTTTGAATATAAAGGGCAATGATAGTAATTCTATATCAGCTGCTTTGCTGCCAGTGAAAAAATACTTCAGCCACATGAAGTATGGTCATCTAAGAAACGAATACACCACAGTAAAATAAAAACATCATAAAACAAACAGTGTGAAATTAAATACCTCTCTGACAGTATCAATACTGAGAATCATTACTTGAGTAACGTTTTGCTAAGTATTAAGTAACCAACTCAACACAATCTGACCAAATTTGCATGAACTCATGACATGTTTTTCTTGCCTTCAACAACCAAAAGCAAATCTAAAATTCTTCTAAATGGTCTCATACTTAAGATATCTCAGAGAAATTCTAAGCATCCTGTCCTGATTTACAACGGGTATCATCCAAAGCCTTGCCTTTTTGCAACCTCTAGTGGTCTCATTAAATATTGCACTACACGTTACAAATTCATACATTCAAATATCAACCCAAACCCAAAACTAATTGACCATGGGCTATAACAACTTTAAGACAGTAACACGCAGTGTGGTAGTTTTCCATTCACTTTCGTAACTTTCCTCTCACAGTGCATGCACTTCCTATATCCAACTTCATTTAAAGTAGTCAGACTTATATTATGGGACACATGTTATGTTACAAGTGAAAACTTCAAATATATCTCAAAAACTTTGAAACCATGTGTGAGGTCATACATGCAACTGAAATAACAGTTCAGTTTGTATCTAATAAATTACAGGAATCCATGAATATATGCGGTTTGCTAATCATAAATTCAGCTATTTAGTTGCAACAACTTAACTCAAATTAACCAACATCACTTAATGGAATCCGTCTTTATTTTGCACACTCCACTGTTACCGTAAAAGATGAACTTTACACTGTTATTGCACTCCTCATCCTTTAAGCTTCCCGCATTACAGAGCTGGATCTCTTTTCTGCTTGTTTTTTCTCCACGTAATCCTTTAGACCTTGTAGCATAAAGTCTGTGTGGAGAATCTTGAGTGGGATAGAGAGTAGTAACCAGCCCTGTGTGTGCAGATCCACAATAGACATTATTTTTATGTTCATTGCATCCAGAAAGTATTCACAGCACTTCTTTTTTTCCACAATTTTCTATGTTACAGCCTTATTCGTATTATGGAACATGTTAACTAACGCCCCTAAGCCCACAGTCGAGTCGGGGTAAAATAATACGAGCCTATATGCCGGTCCACCTCTGATTTTAAACGGGCTTCCGTCAGCGATTCTGACTGCGAACTTCAAAATCGTTGACGCGATGTCTGTAACACGGAAACACCATTCACTTTAAAAAAAAAAAAATGGACGTGTGTTTTTCACTAGCCAGCGTCGCTGTGCAATATGTACAGTATTTAATGCACAGTTGAAGAAATATTTATCTCACACACACAGTGGAGAAAATGAATCGTGAATGCTATGAAAAATCCTTTTGAGAACAAAAAAAACCCCAATTTGTTCCATTTTTTTTTAATGAGACTGTAAGATAACAAAACGTCAACAAAGTGAAGCGCTACTTTCTGAGTCTTCCTTACCAGGAACATGTGACAGATGCTGCCGTATGTTTTGTCCCCAGCTCTGATATACTGCAGCGAGCTTGTCACAAAGTCTCGTGGGGACAGCATGGTCGCGTTCGTTTGCTGGTAGCCCACCATGCGAGTGGAGACCCCGAAGGGTGTGACTGCCTGCGAAAGCAAGAAGAGAAGCGGTAAAAGGAAAGTCACGCCTATCAATTTTGTGTAGTTAATAACGGTGGGGGAACTTTATTGAGGGCCATGCTAAATTAGCAAAATATTTGAAAAATCCCTGGCATCGGGCCAAAACCTCACAAAAAAAAATCACATTTTGGTTAATTTCCTATTTTTTTTTCAAAAATCTATACTATTGGTCAGTAGAAACGCGTGGGTGTTACATTACGTAGGTGTTGCGACACATTATTGACCAATCTAAAGTGTTGAAAACGTATTCCTCTCTTTCACGATGCAATGCAAATGGTTGAACAAACTTGTCATTTTGGCAAGTTTATTGTTAGACATTATGATCATTTGTTGGTTAAATATTTTAGGGCAGGCAGCACCGTGGTCTGGTGGTTAGCATGTCCACCTCACGGTTCTGGGTTTTGTGTTGATGCCCTGTGTACCCCGCCCAAAGTCAGCTGGAATTGGCTCCTGTTCACCCACGACCGTTAAATGGAAAAGCAGTCTCAGAAAATGGATGGAGTTCATAATATGACAGCAGCCTCACAGTCATGAGGTTCAGCATTGGAATGACAGTTTCCTGTGTGGAGTTGTGTGTTCTTCCTTTACTTGTTTTGGTTTTTGCTAAGCTTCCTCTTGCCTTCCAAAATCACGTTAGGTTCATTGAAGACTCTAAATTGCCCTGGTTTGAATGAGTGTAACTTGTTGTTTGTCTTTTTGTGCCCTGTGATTGGCTGGCGACCAATCCAGGGTGCCTCTCACCCATGTTTTCTTCTTTTTTTTTTTTAGAATTGCGTGACAGGCATAGCTGTTGGGTCCCCTCAGTGCTTTAAAGGGTTTAGGTGGCCCTGGTACCTGTATAATAATGTCTTTATCTTTGTATTCTGCTTGAAGACCTTGAGAAAATCTCTCCACAAATATCTGCAAGAGTGATACACACAGGTTGATTTGAGGAATATGTTAGAAGCCAAAGAGAGCTTGAAGAACCGATGCTTGATACTCACTTTAGATGCAGCGTACAGCGAGTACATAGGGAATGGAATGGAGGCAATTCCGGAGGCAATGTTCACGATCACCCCTCTTTTCCTGCATAGCACACGCACAAAATCTCAGAAAACAGCCTGATTTCTGCAGTTATTAGCCACATCATTAGTTACCCCTGCACTGTACAACTGACATCATTGCACCAACCTGTGTAGCTACAGTAAATTTGAGAACCAAAACAGCTCTGACGCAGCGCAGTTCAAAATGACAAACTCAAGAGCACTTTCCTGGGGCCTCTAGCAAAATTTAATTTTAGGGCCCTCTATTTTAGTCAAAATGTATTGATCACTCGCACACCTACTATTAAGTCAGTTTAATAGTGTTACACTAGTGATGTCCAAACTTTTTACTCCGAGGCCCGCATACAGAAAAATGAAAGGATGCCAGGGCCACTTTGACATTCTTCAACTTCTAATCCAGCCAATTATTTATTGTTGCACCCTTTCATGAATAGTGGTCACTACAGTGGACAGCTATTTAAAAGTTCCTTTCGCCTGTATTAATTCATCTAAATTTAAAAAAATATTTTTAACCCTTTCATGCATTATGATTTAATGTTATTATTTAAAATATAAATATATTTTTTAGTTTAATTGATATAGGCGAAAGCAACTTTTAAATAGCTGTCCACTGTAGTGATATGAAAGGGTTAATTTTATATATTAGTTATTTTGAAAAACTGCAATGACACAGCTTTCTTTTAAAGGTGATGAGGTCAATAGTTCAGGAATTTTCAAGAATTTGACAGAGTCTTGCGGACCCAAAACCCACTAGAATAGATCTGCCTCCACATTGAGCAAATCTACGCATTCAGAAACAAAACCAAAGCAATTTGTGGTGACCTAACACATTTTAAAGCATGCAGTTAATTGAGGACTATTTTTATGATATGTAAAAGTAAAACTAGGTCTTAAAACAAACTAACTAAAAAAATTGAATAAACTCCCTTATTCCACCATTGTTCTTGCTCAATACTCCAGGATCTGTTGACTGTCAAAATTGCGGGGCACCTAACAGGTGCTCAGTTGGCTTATGCCAAACTGCATCCACTGCAATAAATATATTGTGAAATGAAAATCAATCACACGGCATTATTGTCTTTATCATTGGAATGGATAGCAAATGATTGTACAGGTGTACCTAATGAAGTGGCCTGTCGGTGCATAGTTAACCGCCAATAGTTGTCATCTACTACTAGTATCCATTATAGTTGAATTATTTGTTACTTCAAATGAAGGAAACATGGAAAGAAAACCTGTTTTCCATGCCTGGAAGGATTATTTTGCACATCTGTTGCACAAAAAAAGAGAAAGATATTTTAGTGCAATGCAAAGTGTTTTAAAAAAAAAAAAAAGCTGACAGAAAGGTGAACCTCCAAAGTCAAACGCAATACAGTCTGTGATGCTGGCTGACCTCCAAGTTAATGTCATTTCAAATGATTTTTCCGATAAGGATTGACGTGATTAATAAGTGTGGTGTTGTCTAAAATGTTGTGTTATTCATGCTAGCGTCTACTTGATAAAACGTATTTGTGCATTCCAGTGCATACATACAGTTCTATTCATGGCACCTCACTTTTACTACACTTTAGTTAGAGCTTTACCCTGAAATTGATTTTTAATTTTTATTTTTTTTAAATTTTTTCCAGTAATTTGTTGACAGCTTTCGCTTAAGACTTCGTTCATGTACGTTTGGCGAATTTAATTTTTTTCCTATACTGTCAGAATTTGGTGTGGGGAGGTGGGACAAAGTACATGTATTCCCTTTGGAATAAGGCTGTAGCATTGTAAAATGCTGACAAAAAAGTGCTGTGATTACTTTCTGGATGCATTGTAATGGATTTGATGATTTTAAACTTGACTTTCAAGGCACATTTTTTTCTGACGATTGTGTGTGTAACTCCTAATTGTATCACTTCTGTGACATTTGACAGGAGGTTCCACTGTGAATACAAGTTCTTACCTTCACCATGGTTTTCACATTACAATTTATCACCCTCGTGATTGTCTGAAAGGGAAGATACCGAGCATTGTAAACATCTAATCTTTGAGAAGAAAATACTGTGTAATGTTACAAATAAGAGACAGCACTTGGTTGATGCAATCAGTTTGGAACTATAGTTTTCAAGGTTCTCTACCCGAAAAGTATCTTAAGTACTCACACTCTGTACTGAAGTAGAAGTAAAGATACTTGCACAAAAAAAGACTGGTAAAAGTAGAGGTGCTGATTAAATTCCTGCAATTAAAAAGTACAAACTCTACAAATTGACCTACTAGTAGTGGGAGTAAAAGTAAAAAATCAACAAGTTCAGACACCTGGAAAATCTAATTGGGCACCAACCACTGCACCTTATGTAAAAAATGCCTCATCATTTGCCATGTAAATATACTTGTCAACATTTGGGCCACCACTGACCTGGTCCAGATCGTCATCTTCAAGGAATCTGCGAGGGACCACACTGGGCACCATGCCTACATTGTTAACTGGCACACAATAGCAAAAACATCCAGCTTTGATGGATTGCATTTGATAATGATTTCCACCCATTGTGTAGTTGGCCTGTGCAAGCAAATAATGATGACAATGATGATTGCTGAGGAAGTAGTACCTAATACACCAATGTCCAAGTTTTTAAGCTGCTCCTCAATGTCAGTGAAGATGCTGTCCCTGGTGAAGTCCACCACGACCACTTTAACTATCCGACGTGTAGTTTCGCCTGTACACAAACACACGGTATCTATACCACACAAGGCGATATAACAATGGTAGATACTGTCAATAAAATGATGTCATTCTTACATATTTCCCTGGCCACCTTGTCCAAAGCCACTTTGGTTCTGCTCATGATAACCACGTTCATTCCTTGTTCAGCCAGCTAATGATGGTACAAAAGAAAACTGTGGTAAAATATCGATGCAGCACTACTTTCCTATTAAGTCTTGGTGCCATCTTGTGGCATCTAGATTCTAGGGTGTTTCAGAAAGAGCGGTTTTCAGTGAATAGCTGGGTCTTGCGGCCACAGAAAAAAACACCAATAATTGAGGTTGTGAAAAGTGAAACACAAATATGCAGGCGTTATCATATAGTTAGCTGTTACAACACAGCAGGGGTTCTCAAAGTTTTTGGGTCCATGGATTTACAGTATGACAGGTTTGAAATTGTTTTTGCAGATCGCATCCATTTATTGCCATTAGGATTAAAAATTGCCCATTTTCTAGAAAATTTGTAACATTTCTGCTTCATTTATAGTTCGTATAAGGTAGTGTTATGAGAATAAAGTCGTATATTCTCAGGATAAAGTCATAAGATTATGATATTAAAGTAAAATTTAAGATGAGCTCATCATGATTTCAGTATATTGTGTATACATTTTATGACATTTTTGTTTGATGGTGTGCCATGAGATTTTTACAATGTAAAATATTAGCCTTGTCTCAATATGATTTGGGAAACATGGCATTAAGACTGTATTTCAAAGGTAGAATTAAGAGGGGGAAACAAAGACAACTTTTTGTAGCCAGGTATTATCTTTTAAATTTTTGAAGGCTCGCTGTACTACAACACAGTTTCTTTCTTCGGTTACAAGATGTGATTTAGGAGATATTTTTCTTATCAAGCTTAGCTGTGATTTAAATCGGATCATTGACGTATTCTGTGTGAGTCTCACCCCTGGTGTAACAGTTACTTTCAGAAAATACATCAGTATTGTGCCTCTGGGGCTTCATCAAAGTCATCTCCAATCCCAGTTTAAATAATGACTTACCGCCAAAGCGTATTGTCTTCCTATGCCCTCCGAAGCGCCGGTGACCACTGAAACAGCAACACTTTCTATTAGTTGACTCACCATTTCCTCCGTTCTAACTACAAGGCTTGTGTCCTACAAGGATACATTATTAATCAACACAATGTCAAAGAGGCTTGTGTTTACTGATTCATCATGTCTGAGTAACGTGCTGTACTTACAGCATGTTCCTCTGATAAAGAACGTGCTGAGAACGTGTCCAACTTGCCACTACTCTCTCATCTCCTTAGGCCCTGAATACTCAGATAACACGTTCAGTTTCAGCAAGCAAAGAGAGATCGACTGGAGTGAAGCTTTTCGGGCTTTTAATCAGATGGAACAAACTGGAACTGTTATAATAAAAGATCGGGCCAGCTATGTAAGTAATGAAGACATTATTTTAATGAACACGAATGCAGTAATATATTTTAATATATGGAAAAAAACAGCAACATTCCTAAAACTGCAAAACATGGAGAACGGTGATTCTCAAAATGTGGTACGTACTAAGCAAACACAGGTGGTACGCAGGACTCTCTCGGGTACACAAAATAATCATTGAATATTGTCACACTCACGACAATTCCGTTGAAATCTGTCATAAGTACTGTAATTTACGATTTCTGTAATCGTCCCTAACTGGGTCAAGTATCGACGGGCGCCCATTTCACTGACGAATGACAGAAACACGCCCTGCTTGTCTTGCATCTGTAATCCGCCAATAGACTACTTCAGACTGAATGTGAAATATCACCACGCGCTGCTTGTCTTGTGCGTGTTCATCGTGTTTGTATGCAGGGGGGAGTGACTTCACTTTGCTTCAAGCGGACAAGAGTTTCCACCATCAAAAAAAAAGTTTACACATCGCCAGTCAGTCTGGTGACCGACGATGGTTTTGTTGGCAGCTAACTGCTATCTTGGTTGACACTTAGATGTTTGTAAACAATTCAATCCACAAACAAGATACTCCCAGTTCAGAAACCTGTCCGCGTTGGTGTTCTTCTTGTAAGGTAAATGTGAATAGGATGTGAGTAGGAAATTAGCTAGCTACTGAGCTTTAAATAATGTTTATGAATGATGAAACCTCTGCTGTTCGCATCCCTCCCATGGCGTCATTCACAGACATTTTTTTTCCCCTTCTTTTTTTAGGCGGGGGAACAGAGTGGTGAAATATAAGGACAGAAATGTTAGCCCAAAAGTGCCAGCTCATCCAAAAAGCTACATGGTATCCATAAAATCTGCTGTCTTGATGGAGTCCCACTGGGCACATTCTTTGGTCCACATTTACTGGTATTTAGTTCACGGACATGTCTTGTTCATATTTGAATTATTGTTTTTGAATAGATATCTAAGATGTTTCAGATTGGTTATCATGAGTCACAGTTTCACAGTCCAGTCACAGACCTCATACCGAGAATCCAAGAAGGATCCAAAACTCAATAATTGTACATCAAATGTAATCAAAACATGTAACTGTTACAACTGAGTTCCGTCCAAAGATTACTTCATGACCATGTTCTTTTATTGTTTCCGATATCATGACTCAGTTAGTTTCATGAGACTTTGTACTTTGCTGTTAGTTTGCAATTATGTTCATCTGGCTTGATCGACCGTTGACCTATTGTGTTCAGCGAGGCTGCTACAGAAGAAATTAAAGAGAAAGGCAATCCAAACATATATATTTTTTCCAGAATATGTTCTGTGTAGACCCACTTGTCTAAACATGGCATTCTGATTAACATTGCGTTCGTGGAATTTTAGAAATCCACATGTTTTTAGCTAGCTCAGGGGGCGGCCATTTTGTCACTTCTGTCGACTGAAGATGACATTGAAGTTGCTCAGGGCTCAGATAATGACCAATAATGGCTCAGCTTAAGAAAACAGGTGAGCCGTGAAAGGTCGATATCTGAGCCCTGAGCAACTTCGATGTCATTTTCAGTCGATGGAAGTGACAAAATGGCCGCCCCTTGAGATGGCTAAAAGTGGGTGCATTTTGCTGCTTAACTTATATTACACAAACGCAATATTAATCAGAATGCGGGCCTGCATAGAACATTCTGGAAAAAAAATATGATTTAGGTTGACTTTCACTTTAATCATTTTGACTGCTGGTGGCATCAACTTGTCTTTGAGGCATATTATAATAGGCATCTATCTGTACCTTTTATTCGAAACGTTAGATATTGACAGGGTTCAGGTAGAGACAAGAGCAGGGATACTGAATGATAAGCATGACCATTGCCCTTTGCTTTGGACGTGTCCAAAGTGTACAAGATTATTATTTTTCCACAGAGTTACTGTTTAAGCTCACACAAAATCTGTCACGAGGAAATGAGGTTAACATTAAAGGCAACTGTTGGACCAGTTTCAGAGGGAGAGTGAGGTCTCCTCTATCCAGACGTTGCTCATTAGTGGAAATTAGTTTAACAACTCTGACACTGCCAAGGAGCTCAGTTGGGAAAACAATTCTGGAGTCACAAAAAAGTAATTCAGGTATGTATTAGATCTTCTGGACTGCCAGAGTCAAATACAGTGATTAATTCCTGTAGGTTGCATGACAAGTATTTGAATCGGCAATTCTGGACTTGTGTTGCGAGTTTGTTGACACAAGTGTGTCACTTGTGGCCACACTGCTGTGAGGAACTGTGCCAGACGATTACATTTATGAAGACTGAGCACAATGACTAAGTCTTGGTTTGCATGTCAATATACCATGTAACCATGTCATGTCATGTCATCTTCCAAACCGCTTATCCGAAACAGGGTCGCGGGGAGTTGCTGGAGCCTATCCCAGCCGTCAATGGGCGAAGGCAGACTACACCCCGAACTGGTCGCCAGCCAGTCGCAGGGCACACATAGACACTGTCACTGAGCGAGAATCGATCCCACGCTGCCCGCACACAACTCGGGCGTGTGTACCACTACACTATCAGCGGACACCATGTAACCAATTATACCTATTTGAAATGCGGCTCTAAATCTAACTTCAGAAGTTGAACTGATTTAATTAAACTATTTTGAGCACGGCCTAGATTATGTTTAGGAATTCATATTCTGGTCATTTTTGGGCACAATTTAGTTGTTACAATACCTTAGTTCGATTACATTTGGTGGGGAGCTTACAGTGCTGACTTTGGCAAGAAGTAAAAAATCTGAAATGTTGAATTTGTGACCAGTGAACCCCAAATAGGTGGGGGTTGACTGTATATTTAATCTGTTCCAATTTCATTCATACTACGCAGGTGATAAACAATTCTTTTGCTTGTAAACACAGACACACACGCACACGCACACACACACACACACACACACTCACATACAGTAAGCTTACCTGCCCACTCCCCCATGGACAAAAAGAAAGACTTTGGCAGAGGAAACCACCTTTTGGGATAAAGCATCCTAGCAAAAAGGAGCAGCTTCGCCCCATAGTAGATGACAACCAGAGCACCGAGAGTAGTGAAAAACCATTCCATTAAGCTCTTCATGCTTGTCCGGCACCTGAGATACACTTCTGTTACAACCACTGCTGCTTCAGCTGTGTTTGTGCTCCAGTCAGGATGTCGATGAGTGATCCAACCCAAATAAATATACACAGAAAATTGTGATCTTTGCCAGAGAGGACACTCCCTTCTAAGGAACAACACACACTCTCTCTGCCCCCCTCTGTCCAACAACTTCTGAACATGTCGTATCTGTCAGTGTCAGCCATTATAGCTTCAAGACACGTGACTAACGTTGGAACAAGTCTTTTAGCAGGGAGAGGCACAACTTGAAAAACTGCATTTGTCATACAGCTCTGTGTGACTAAGACGTCGTTTAAAGATCGGTTGCTCACAGTACATGTAGAGTGGATATAAAATGTCTATACACCCTGGTCCAAATGTCATGCTTTTGTGATTTACAAAATGAGACATCATGTTATGAGGCATCCTCCCAAGTTTTATAAATGTACTGAAACTGATTTTGCTTACATTTTATTTTTATTCATCCGTTTCAAAAGGTGGACGTGCCAAGCTGTAACGATTCACATTTCTGCTTGCAGCGGTGTAATTTCAGGAGTAGAAACAATGGGAAGGATGGCAGAGACGCCACTCTTGAGTCGAGTATCCATCAATCCATCATCTACCACTTATACGAGATCAGGTTGCGGGGGCAGCAGCTTTAGCGGGGAAACACAGACTTCCATTTCCAGCCACTTCTTCCAACTCTTCCGGAGGGATCCCAAGGCCTCCCCAGCCCAGGTGGGAGTCATAGTGTGTCGTGGGTCGTTACCGGAGCCTCCTGCCGGTAGGACATGCCCGGAACACCTCACCAGGGAGGCCTCCAGGAGGCATCCTAATCAGATGCTCCAGCAACCTCAGCTAGCTCCTCTCGATGTGGAGGGGCAGCGCCTCTACTCTGAGTCCCTCCCGAATGACCCGACTTCTCACCAGACCTCTAAGGGATAGCCCGGACACGCTGTGGAGGAACCTCATTTCAGCCGATTGTGTCTGTGATCTTGTTCTTTCGGTCACGAACCACAGCTCGTGACCATAGGTGAGGGTAAGAACTTACAATGTATCGACCGGTAAATCAAGACCTTCGCCACGACGGACAAATCCACCTGTCGATCTCCTGCTCCATCCTTCCCTCACTCGTTAACAAGACCCCAAGATACTTTAACGCCTCCACTTGGGGCAGGATTTCATCCCTGAGCCGAAGAGGGTAATAAATAATAGCGGTCTGCTGTCATATTAAGCAACGCAAGCTTTTTTTTACGCTTATGTTAGGTTTTAGACTGTCCCATGTGCCAGTCTACTGCAGTGTCCTTGGATCTCGTAAATTAAAATACGTACATATTTTATACATGTCATGCCACCTTACAAAATGCCACTCAAAACTTGCAGATTCACTTTGAAATATTTGTGGGCACATCAACATTGATGTACAGTGCATAACATTATTATTATTTATTATTATTATTTGATGTAAATTTCAGTCGACAGCAGAGGGCGGTATAATGTCAAAACGGCAGCCCACTTGGATGAAAACAGGTGTTTACATCTTAATTCGCAGTACAGTATTAATCAGAATATCATGTTTAGACTACTGGGGCACATTGAACATATGTGAAGACAATATTTGACTTGTTCCCTTTAAAATGTAATGTAACATAATAAAATAGAATTTAAAAAAGTCAATAAATACACTGGTTTAGTGAAGTGTAATTACTGAATGTATTGTAGTATTAATGTATGTGTGCCTTCAAGGGGCGTGATAGATTGAGAGACGACAGGAGTTAGAGTTGGGATATTCTGGTTAGTTAGTGTGTGAGCATGATCATCAGCTCCTTGCGAATGTTCTCATTTTCTATTTGTGTTCGACTGCCCTGTACAATAAACAGACCGAAAGTTCATTGGAATCGGTGACACGGACATTACAGTACCTTTATTGTTCTAATCCCAATGTCATTGCTGGAGAAACTTGGTGAGTTATTAATATTACATGTATTATATAGATATGAATCTTATACAGACTTGGTTATTTAGTTGAAGTGATTACAGGCACCGCAGAGAGCCAATTATTTGCACACAATCTATTACAAAGTAATTTGTTATGTGCCATTTTTTCAACACAACACCTGTCTTTTGTAACTTACTTTCATTGTTCGGACGTGCCTATTGTACTGGCTCAATTGTGACTAAAAGTATACCCTTATGTTGTAATTCGTTAGTAAAGAAAACGAATGCAGAGCGTGGTTTTGCCACTTTCTATCAGACTGACCAGTTTATCGTTACTTGGAGGTTGACGTCATCAAGGCGCGCCGGGTTGTGTTGCTGGCGCCATTCTGACAAGCGTGTATTCCCCCTCCATCTCTCTGCCGGAGTACCACTCAATTCAGCTTTACTTGTAATTTACCTACTGTTGTGTTTTCTCGTCTGCAGTCAGTCTTTTAGGTGAGTCTCGTTGCATTTCTCTCAACTACGTGTCGTTTGCTCATAGCCGAGGATAAAGACGTTGTCGGCAGCTAAACGTCCATTAACCCCAGCTCGTTTGCTATTGAATAAGTTTAGCTCCCTCGCTAGCCTAAAACTTAGCTTTGCTGTTTCACATATTGTGTGTATTTTGGTTAATTATCACTGCTTTCGTAACGAGTGTCAACAAAAAAGGCCCAACGAAATGCCTCTGCGAATAATCCTGCGCTTTGTGTAAATCATTGATTACAGGACTGACGATGTGGTTAACCGATTATCTTACATTTAATCGCATTTTTTTGTAATATGTGATGCTTTGTGCAGGAAAGCCAAATGGTCTGTTTTAGAGAGGCTGGGATGAGAGGCCCATGTTGGGGATAACTAATGTTATAGCCTAGCAAGCTTGGACACCGTTTGTGTCATGACAAACAGTGGTAATGTTGCCTACTTTTGACAGCTGCGCAGCATAAAAGGACGACATGTGCATGTGCGTATGAAATGTAGGAATAAACAACATTGCAAGCATTGTGAAATGAATCTAATGGGGCAAGCTAGATAAGTGTTAATCAGTCATTACATTGGATTCTTGGCATTCTGATTTGGTCCATCTGGTTTGGACTTGGATGAACAGGTGGGCGTATGTGACGTGATGCTATTTAACAGGGTAGTAATTTTTCAGGGGTTTTCCTGGCTCATGATATAGATACTATTGTGATATTTAACATGTACCTAAATTAATGACATTTTTATCTGATGAAAGAAGTATTTTTTTTTCATGCGTAACAATAAGCATGATGTTCTTTGCTAATTAATTGTAAAAACTTAGATAATGTCCAACTATTGGGTGGCGATGCACATTTAAGTTTCCATCTGACTGGTCAAATTCGGAAAAAAGCTTACAGTTCCATAAAACAATTATTGCATGTCTTTGCGATATGCATATTGCGTAGGCCATTATCGAGGTATCGGTATTTTTTCGATATATTGTGCAGGCCTACTTCCTAGAATGTATAAATACAAACCAGTTTATCTTATTTTATGTAACTTTCAGAGCTTTTTAAGTGTTTTATGGGCTACCTTCTTTAGTACAGTTTTCCGTTTCTATTGTTGAATTATGGATAGCAGTCATGTCGCTTTAAGGCATGGGTCAGCAACTTGGTACCCGCGGACAGCCGTTAATCCCCGAAGACCACATGAGTAGCCTGCAAACCTGTTCTCAAATTAGCTCACCAATGTGATTTTCCATGATATATGGATTTATAGAAATAAAGTGTTACAAATTCATAAAATTATCTTTAAATTTATACACACGATTGAGGGGGACCATTTTACAACGAAGCATCCCATCAATACATATTAAACAAACAAGCCAACGTAATCCAGCGAACCTAACTATGTTCACTTGTTATTGTCTAAAAAAAAGCAAAAGGAAAACAAAACATTACTCGACGGTAAATGGGGCGGCCATTATGCCACACGGCTTCCGCAATCCACAGACGGATTATGGCGTTAGATTGATGCCACAATTACTTAAGAGTAATGTCAAATACCGGGTACAAAAATGTGTTTCGCGTGTATGTAATGTTAAATACCGTGTACAAAACCTCTTACTTACGAATGGATGTTGTGCTCAGAATTTTTTTTCCCCTCCCATTTTGTGAGTGAACTTGGTACGCAACACTACTCAATGTTTTTTCCCCTGCATCTCATTTAAGTCAAAGTGCATGCGTGAGAAGCACCTGCCTGGTACCTCGCTTGCCGAATTTACGTAGGTTTGTATCTGTTCAATCGACCCTTCAGACAAGCCCTTTTATCGAATGCGCAATAGCGTTCCGATATTTGGAAGTGCTGACGTAGCAGACGACCAGGAAGTACAAAGTGAGGCTTTTCCCACTGGTTTAGATAAGGAGACCACACCTTGACAAAATGTATCTTTCATTGTTACAAAAAAAAAGCCCAGTCTTTGCTCATTCTTTGCTCATTTCAAAAAGGAAAATCAAGAGAGAATAACTATATTTCAGTGTTAACACAGTAAATGCTCTTTATTTATCAATCTGCCTCCATTGTCCTCATGCCGTTACTTGTAAATAAATCCGCCAAAATAGCAGTAAATCGCTTGCCAGCCCCTCTCTCCTCTTCCCTTGGAAACGCTTTCTGATGTCACAACGGCGCTGCCGTAAATACAATACAATACAATACAATCTGGGGGCGGGCACAAAATTAGCTGGAGACAGCGGCCTCGCAATTTTGAATGCAGGCAAAACCCTGGGTTCTCAAAATACGCATTAAGTTTTGACGACATCGCTGAAGACAGGATATTTACGTAGGCAGAACCGGCACGCGTAATCTTGAATCCATTAAAACTTGCGTTAGATTAATTTGATTCCATCTTGTTGACTTATTGTTAATTTTCATAGCCATGTTAATCGTGAAATAAATAATGACTGTTATGAACACTAGCATTCATTTTTTTCTAATTATATTTTGCAATAACGTTTTTAATTAGAATGAATGCAGTCAAATGAAATCCTTTTTTTTAATTTAGTTTTGTGTGTGTGTTTTTTTATGTTAGCAAAAGTATTATTCTGTAATTAAAAATATATTTATGTTAATGATACATTTAAATGAATGGAAAGAATGTTTCAGATATTAACCATACCATCACCATTGATTTGGAAGAAAAAAAGAATTTAAACTTTAATTTAATTTTGACTTCAATTGTATTCTTTTTAAAAAAAGATTATTTGAACACGTTTTTAAATAAAAGCATTTGTATTAGTAACTCAGTTAAATTAAAATGAAATGCTATGAACATTCCGCTTGCCAACCTCCATTTGTTTAAAATATGACTGCAAGCACTCTTGCTAATGATAAACGGCTAACTCTATCACCTTAATCCTTCGTCCGTTCTCAATAGACCCGTTCAATGGATTCATATTTGATGCACTCACACATGTGACAATTGTTGATGCTAAATGTGCCTGAATGCTTGTGCTGAATATCATTACAGCAGAACATCCCTTTCAATGTCTACTACTCGTCTGGAGGTGGCAGTGTTGCTCAATGCTAACTCGTCTACTTGCCAACCCTCACCAAATGGACAAAAGTAGAATGGAGTCTGGTCTCCCCCTTTATACTGTCTTGAGGACAGTTTTCACTTCAACATGGGAATGTCTTAGTTCCTCCCAAAGGTGTTTGCCGAGAGTTCTTCTAACTACACCAAACTCATCCCATGCCTTTATGGACCTTGCATTGTCATGCTGGAACAATATATTCTGTTAGTTGGAAGCCTACAATTGTCAAAAATGTCACGATAAGATGAGACATGAAGATCTAGGGGGAACTAAGCGGTGTAGTCCCGCCTCTTATTAATTAAATGACAAAGAGGTGTGTCTCAATACTCTTGTCCACGCACTGTGCTAGAACCTCGGCTGGCCCGAGACTTTGTATCCTGCTAATAATCATTAATATTAAACGTCTGGAATTAACTGCCTGTCAACTGATTCTGACTGCAGATTACTCACAAAATGAGGCAGCGGAATAAAACATCAACTCCTGCAGCATTAGTAACCTTCACAAGTTTTCGAATGCTTCAAAAAGACATCCTCCCTGCTATTAGGAACCGAAGTTGCATTATTGAAGAAAGCCTCTCGAAATGAACAGGGAAGGTGACAAGTCTCATTGCCTCTTAAGCCAAGTGGAGACAATTGTGGACCTGAGAGGCTTGCACATAATTGAAAGCAGTATTCGAGACAATGACAATGCACTTGTTGAGGTTAATGGCTTGTGTTGCCTTAAATTGGGGGGAAAATATTTTGCAACTCAATTTGTTCTGTGACTCCTTGACTTCCAAGTCATTCTAATTTCAAAACAGTTTCCCCATAGGAAATAGCGGGAGAGGGAATTGTTTGTTTCTTCCTGACTATAAAGTGTTTTGAAACCTTTATTAATTCTACCGTTTCTTATTAGTTTTACTAAATAACATTCTTGAGTCCCTGAAGAGGGAAAATAATGCCTTATGAATTTAACACGCACCACAGTGAGGAGTGTTGTTAACAAGTCTGACACATTTGAATGAATAGAAACATCACCGAGGCTCCAAAATCGGGAAAAATAGAGACCTCAGTCCTCCCATCCATCAGACTCTGAGGTCGCATCCACTGAATGTGTTTAAAACCCGAACCGCTCAACTCATAACAGTCAATCGCAAAAGCGAGTGAGACGGTGACGTATTGTCTGTTCATACAGAACTTTTAAGCAGCAGGAGCACTGAAACCTTTCTATCTGTCTTCCTTTCAGGTATATCCAGCTATGGATATAGACGGTGCCAGTTCGGTGGTGTTGAAGACTTTAACCCAAGCCACCAGTCAGGACACGGCCGCGCTGAAGCCCGCCGAGGAGCAGCTCAGACAGTGGGAGACACAGCCAGGCTTCTATTCGGTCCTCCTGGTGGGCAAGACTTTGAGCAATTTGCATTTGAGTTTAGTATTTTGATGCAGGTCATTTGCTTTGGGTGTATGATTTTTAAATGCAGGAAATATGGGGTTATTATGGAGCTTGATTGGGTTAAAAATGACAAATGGAAAAATAAAAATCAAAATATGGACATATTTGATTACCTGTCAGGGGTCTTGCTGAGTGTGTTGTATTCAGCCATGGCCAGTCTCAGCATTCTCGACCTCATTTGAGTGTCAGCAAACTATAAGTTGCACAAAAGGTTTTAGCTGGTTATTTTTCATCTTTTTATCTGTTTGTGGTCCCGTCATATGTTTTGATATTGTCTGGTTTTCAATGGTTATCCATCCAAAGATGTACAGGATTCGCGTAAGGTGGACGGCACTGGCGTTTTATATTCATGATATAATACGAAGAGTTTCATTTTCATATTTAGCATCTTTATACATATATTTAAGCTTTTAAGAATATATTACTTTTGTGTAGTTATTTTTCAACTTTTTAAAACTTTTTTCAACATACGACATTTTCACGCACACAAAACATGCGATAAAAAATGTTGACTATAGCGATATCGATATTATTGCGATAATTAACATGTAGCTAAAGAAATGACATTTTTACTATATAATGAAAGTCCATAAATATTTTTGTTGTTGTTAAGAATCGGAATCGGGAATCGTTAGGAACCGGAATCGAATCAAAGAACCGGAACCGGAATCATCCAAATTCAAACAATGCCCAACCCTACCTATTACAGAATGTGTTAATATTTACAGACATTTTCAGATCCTCTTTTTCCCTAATGTTTGAAAAAAAAATAAAAATAAATTCCTGGGATTGAATGGCTGGACTGTGAAAAGACAAATAAATTCATCAATGGCAGTGTGAATGAGTTAAGTACACTTTTTGTGAACAGCCTGAATCTGTTTAATTTATCTACATCATCACTGACTGATCAGTTAATACATATTTCCTTTATTGTTCTACATTTCAATGTCAATGTTCAATATATTCTTTGGAATTGCTCTTAGAAAGGATGAACTGTACTTGAATTATTATGCCCTTATATCAGTGGCATAAAAAAACCCATCAACGATAATGTGATAGTTTCTGAGAAAATGTATCATCCTAAAAAATGCGTTATGGTGACAGGCCTAACCTTGGCGTTATGCCACTGGCAGCAGCCGGCCATTATTTAACTTATTTAATGATGGGCACACCTTTAATGTGTAGCAGATTGAAATTATGTTTAACTTTGCCTGTATTTTAAATTTGTAACTAGGGATGTCCTGAACACATTTTTTGCACTCGAGTCACTTGATTTTGATTTTGAGTATCTATCGATACTGAGTTCCAATCTAATACTTCTGAAATGCATTCAGAAGAAAAAAAAAAAAAGAGCACAATGTGTATCCCAATTGTTTCCTTAATTTTTCAACTGAGCTAATAACGCTCCTTATTTTAGTCTGGACAGTTAGCTGATGAAATGTACTGTATGGCTTCCCTTCCCTTAGAACATCTTCAACAACCATATGCTGGATGTGAATGTCAGATGGCTGGCAGTACTCTACTTCAAAAACGGCATTGACAGATACTGGAGGCGAGTGGCCCCACAGTAAGTACATTTTTCACCTTTTAATGCCTCCCTTGTTGTTGTCTCTTTGCCTCAGTCTTTATTTCACTCGTTTTATTGCCATTGCACTCATGTTTGTTTTGGTTCCATTTTCCTGTTACGGCTCTCCTATGTGTATTGCGCCTTTATTACTGTCTTTACTGCTACAGCTTGTGTCTTCTCTCTTACCGTCCTCCCTGATTATTTATACTGTATATATCCCACGCTTTTTGTCTTTTTAATGCACGCAGATCTATGTGGCCTTTGTGCTTTCACTGATCCCCATGTGTCTTAGGCTACTTTATGAGATGACTCTAGTCGGATTCGAATGGAGCATTGGTCCATAAATCCACTGGACAGCTGCAGGCCCGAGGTCTTCAGTTCTGCCTCAGCAAACCTTGAGTTTGGCCACTTTGTTTCTCGCTGTTGTTTTCTTTCTTCTCCACAGTCTCCTCCAAGTTTGTTTTACACCTGTCAGTAGTTTAGTGAAGTCACTTTCATTTTTCAGAGTGCTATGTAAGGATTTTTGGGCCACCATGTAATTTGATTATCTTTGGGCTCATTGCCATGAATTGAAAAGTAGAGCGATGCCTGATATGGCATGATGCAAGTGGTGTCACGGTACGAAACTTAGGCCACATTATAAGGTTGTTGCACCATGTTAATAACGGTATTTGACAATGTACTGTAATGCGCCAGAAGAAAAAGGATGTTGTCTTGGCATCCCCATGTTTTTATATTGTTTTATATTGTAGCACTGCAGCCGAGATAGAAACGCTCAAGAACCTTGCAGATTTCCTTTTGTCTCTCAGGTTCACTCAAAGGCAAAGGAAAAGTTCATCCGTTCCAGTGCTCACTGACCAAGTTTTGGTTGTTTTCAAAATTTTTACGACCGCCAGAATGTTTGAATGTTTCCACTGTGTATTTTGCGCTGCACTTTACTGAATACCTGCGCATTTACTTGTGTGTTATAAGCCCCTGGTGGTTGCCCAGTGACGGTGTATATTTTAATCTTTTGCACATTGCCATCAGGTGCCTAAAACCTCTTTTACTTAAGCACATGCCTAGGCGTCATAAATTGTTCCACCGTCCATGTTTACCTCCTTCTCCTCACTTTGTCTGCTCAGTGACGCATCGCGCCGCTCATCAAGCACTCCCCCGCTCCATTAAGCCTCAGCTGCAGCTTAAATCTACGGATTCGTTTTTTTTTTTTGTGTGTGTGTGTTTTACAAATTCAGTGCACAAAACAGCAAGGGCAAGATCATCAGCTGCTATTTTGTAAACGGCAAGATGTTAATGGAGGTAGAGGATTTATAGCAGGTTGGCAGCTGGCTGGTGCTGTTGCTACACAAAGATTTGAATTCATCCTCCAGCATCTTAGTAGACCCCATTTCATATTTCTGTTTGGACTTGTAGATTTCAAATAAAGTTGTAAAGATTCTCCCAGGAGCGTGGCAGGCTTGCTGTCTTCACAATGCACAGGCTCAGCTCTGCGAAGCAAGCACTGCCATCTTGCAACTGGGATCTCTCAGGGATTAAAACCCGCATTTTCTTTGCGCCGTCAGATGCTGTTTCTTCTTCTGAACATGTTTTCTTTCTGCTTCTTTTGTCAGCGCTTTATCAGAGGAGGAGAAGACCACGTTACGTGCGGGGCTCATCACAAACTTCAATGAGCCTGTCAATCAGGTTAGTGGTTTCACTCCACCCTCAGTCACACCTGACTTGATGGTGGACTCCATTAAAAAAAAAACTCGCAGGGAAGTTTTGTCTGTAGCAAATTTTGATGACATGCTGACATCTGAAGCAGGTAGCATATCGTCGCTGTCATGTGAAATACACTTATCTCCAATTTTGGAAACTTTTAATTTAGACCTTAATGCCATTTGTGTAACGCGGAAACATGACTCAGGTAAAAATAAGAAAATGAAAAAAAATGGAGATAAGTGAAATCTGGTTTCTGTGAGTTTATGGAATTGACAACAATACAATGATTCTGATTGTTACCACAGAGGAACTCTTTGAAAGGCAGAATACACACTCAGCCGTTCGGGATTGTTCTGGTCGTCCACTGGACACAGCTGGCAAAGATCAAAGGCATGAGAATGAAGTAATTTGCACTCTTTGCCGACTTGCCGAAAGTGCCGCCTGACACTCTTTCAAAGATAACACAACCTAGCTCGCTGCCTCCAGGTGTGGACATAAGATAGGACATTTTCAATGCTGGTGTACCATAACCTTTGAACTTGAATACCCCTAAAGTCGTACAGTTTCGATGTTGCTTGTGACGAATCTGCAGACTGGACAAAAACAAAATGACTGGGGTCCATTTATGTGCCTTATTCTTATCTTTTGGCCACTGAAACAACTATTGGCCTGAATGTGAACAATGCATTGCCACACGGTGCCAAGGCATTTCGCTGAAAAATGTGATAAGAATGGCAAAGGGCAGCAAACGTGACAGTAAACAATGCAGTACAACGGGTGACTGGCGACTTGATCTCTTCTCGTGACATCACTCGCGAAAATGATCAGGGATTGACGAACATTTGCATTTTCGTGGTTGAGTGCGTTATGAGTCTAATTATGAATCTGGGTGGGTTGTGTCATAAAAACTAACAAAAGTATGCTTAAATTACTTTTAGCCGTTAGTATTACTCAAAAGACGGTTGTTGAAGTGTACTTCACATTTAGTCTTAAGTTTTTTTCAAAGTACTCTCAACATAGCATCACTGTCATTATTATTGGAGTAACATAAGTTACCTAGCTTAATGCTAACACACAATAGGAAACACCATTAATGGCCTAACAGAAATTGGCATAATTTTTGCTGTCATTTCAAACCAATTTACTTAAACACAAATGTGGCATTAAAGCACAAAAATAGAACATTCCACAGTACTCTCAGCTTTTTCTTTTCTACTTCTAAGCTCCAAACTTCTAAGTCAACTTCTTTGAGACGACAGTATCTATCAACTCTCCCCATGTTACACTTTGGCCACTGGCAGGCTAAGGCGTGCACACCACAGGGTGCAGCACACTCCCTTTATTTATTTATTTTTTTTATCTCCGATACAGTATGTGCTTAATCTGAACCAGTGCGTTCTCTAGACCGCACGTTACGGTAGTTACAACTCTACTCATGTTTTTTCCATTTGTATTGTTGTAACTCAGAGGTCGAAAATGTCTTAACTTCATGAAACGAAGCTGTCATAGTGTGACATCAGGGCACCACACTAGACTTGATTTCAGACAGCATCAGGATTAACTATACGTATGTTTGTCTGGCACTGGTTTTATTTTGAAATACAAGTGAACAAAGGGCATTGATTTGGTTCTTCTGTGACCGTTGTTTTGCATTTGAGTTTATCTGTCAGTGCTGTTTGTTGAGAAGTAGCACTGACTGTGAAGCATGTTTATTTTTTTAATGTTTTACACTACATTATTGGTTATTTGGTTGGGTTAGGAGCGTATATTCTATTTCACGGAACAGGTACCTTCCTATAATTGAATGAAAGTTAATAATGTTGAAACGTTAGGCAAAACGTTGACTGTGCCGATAATGAAGGTTTTATGATGGTGACAGTCAGGACTGTAAACAAATTACATCAAATATAATTGATCTCAGGAAATTGTGTTTGACCAGCATCCCAAAATAGATTGTTTGACTTTGAAGGTGCAACTGCATTTTAAAGCGTCAGACCGCCCAAGCAGACGTGTTTTTAAGTGGTCTCGCTCACGGATTCTGTATTTTTATCTAAATGCAGTGGCACATACCTCTGCCGTTTCATGCTTATTTTGCCTGCGATCGTTCTCTTTTCAGTGTGTGTGTGTGTACGTGCGTGCTTTGCCAACAGATAGCAACCCAGATCGCGGTGCTGATAGCCAAGGTAGCCCGGCTGGACTGCCCTCGGCAATGGCCGGAGCTCATCCCCGTTCTGCTGGAGTCTGTCAAGGGCCAGGATGGCCTGCAGCAGAATAGAGCGCTGCTCACCTTCTATCACGTTACCAAAACCCTCTCGTCGAAACGTCTGGCACAGGACAAACGGCTGTTTCAGGATGTAAGTCTCCTCTTTTTTGGACAGATTTTGTCTCTTTAATTGTGTTGTTTTGTCTTTTACCATGACCTCTCCCTTTGCCAATATTGTGGTTTGTTTTCAACGCGCAGTTTGATGTGTTGCCTGTAGGTGATGCTGTTTATCTGCTGTTAGACCTCCAAACGTGCCATTTGCATACAAGTGTGCCTGTTTTTTATGCATGATTGACCTGTGTGTGTGGATGTGTGTGTGTTTATACAAGGTAACGTTCCCTCCGTTGAAGCTCTGAGTCTCTGCAAATTCCTGAGTTTTTCTTTTAAATGCCATGCAGTGTTTCCAAGAACACAAGACAAAAGCAAAAAGATGGAGTTGAAGAATAAAACATGATTTTAGGGCAAATAAATGATCAAACAGACTAACGAAAGCCCTGCTGTACTCCCTCAGCTTTGGAAGCTCCCTACATCTCCACATCCTTCTAATCTTTTCCAGACATTTTTATCCTTTTTTTTTTTTTTTTACTTGAACCCTAGACATGTACCTACCTCATACTGTGATCGGTGGTGGATTTGCAGTTCTTCTCTAGGGGCTCCTTTCATTTGTTAATAAATATTTCTGTCTTGGCATTTTTAATGTGCATGGTGATCACCTCCTGAAGATGTTTGCCGTCATTTTCAGTTTGACGTTCACACCTTTATGTTTTGACAGTTTTACTCCCTTTCATCTATGGTTATTTTCCGTATATTTTTAGTACCAAAAAAACGTTTTTTTTTAATATGTTTATTTTAAATCTTTGAACACTCAGCAGCAACAGCCTTTGACACATCTAAGTATTCAAGTTAAAGGCAAGTTGTCATTACAGTACATGTATACACTTTTTGTGATGAAAAAAATTACATACGTTACAATTATTGCTAACTATATTAAAACTCTTTCTGTAATGAAAAAAATACAGTAACTTTAAAAAGCCTATGAAATTATATACACTTTTAGGCATTGAAAACGTTGAATGTTCAACAGCATAACGTCTCGCTATTTAAGTTTGATGCTCGGGTGATGCCGTTTTAAGTGCGTTATTATCCACGTACCTTTCCCCATTGCCGATTTTAACTCGCCAACTTGCGCATAAGCCCGCGCTAATAATAAAAACTAATCAGAAACTGTACGCAAGTGGACTGAACCGAACATGCCGTACCGAAACATTAATGCATCCACGTATACGGTTGCAACCCTAGAGTTTAGTGTGGTAGAGAAAACTCTTAGTGTCACATGTTTTAAATTGTTAGGCATAGAAGTGTGTCAAATATGGATTGTACAGTTTTTATGACTTTACCACTGCGTTAGACTACGTAGGAATGGAACACTGTCGTAAACCAAGGACACTCAATGGTTATTTCGCTCTGTGCCCGATACTGGCTTCTGACTCCCTCGAAATTCAAAATCGATTTTCAGCCAAAATGGTTAAATCGTGCTATTCTGCTGTCTTCATGTGTGGAAGGAGTAGATAGAACATCTCACTGGATATTTACTGTACAGGTATATACCGTAGTTGGATTGGAGTTGGATATTTGCAAACGTTAAATAACAAAACAGGCAATGTTTAAAGTGGGATTTCAACATCTTTAACCTTCAATATAAAGAGATATTAACCACTGTATAATAAAAGATAAAAAACCCACAATAAAACTTCTCACCTTTTGAAGAAGCTTAATTAGAAGAGAAAAAAGGTGCTGCACAGTGAGGCTTTGCTGGAATTAACCCACCTCGCGGTGTATAATAAGCCTTTTTGCATCAACTTGGTCTTTCTGTGTGTGTATTCAGCAATGCTTGGGGCCTACGCCACATTGTGTATGTATATACACTTTTATTAGGATGAAAATCAAAACCCAAAGCTCATTACTGTGCCCCGGCTGATTGTTTGAGGTAGCGAGCCACACAATGTACTGCACTGTTAAAAGGACCAGCAGTGCTTTTGTTTGCCTTTGATCATCTTATTTTGCTCTATCGGAGTATATGCATTCCCAGAGAAAATGTAATTGGTTGGGGGTCCAAATAATATTAAGGGAATAAGGGAAATAACCAGTTCATTGAGACTTAAATTAGCCCTGTGGCTCTTGAGGTCCTTATTTGCTCCCTACTTGTTTTTCTTCTCCATTGGGTTTATTTGTATTGTATTTTATTTATGCGTAGTTTTTAGCCTAGCCGCTTCTCCGACAGTATGATTATATAGTATTTTTCCATGTGAATGTTATTTAAAGATGCATTAATTTCACACACTCACCGGCGTGTTGTTGAAAGTGTCCACTGATCCAGAAAGATTTGATCAGCGTGTGATTGACTGTTTTGTGCGTGCATCTTGGCAGTTGGCGTCGGGCATTTACAGCTTCGCATGCTCCCTTTGGAGCCACCACACGGACTGCTTCCTCCAGCAGATCTTTGCCCGTGACGAGACGGCAGCAATGGCATCGCTGGAAAGAACACTGCTGTCTCTTAAAGGTAGTTGGCACGAGGAAGCACACACCTGCACTGCACAATAATAACACACTTTTTTTTAAATCTACTGTCAAGGGTGCCGTAACGTGTTGTCAAAAGTATCATTCATCAAGCATATTTTCCCACTCTGTCCTATACCTATAGATGCTTCAAAGTGCTCCACTGATACAGTGTTTAAAGTTTAAAATACTGCTGTAAAATACTGTGAATACGAACGCCATATTTAAAAAATTTTTTTTTTGCATAAACAATGATGCAGATAATGACCAATCATGGCTCAGCTTCAGAAAACTGGTGAGCTGTGTTTGGTCGCTACCTAAGCCCTGAGCAACTGTGATGTCGTTTTCAGTTGACAGAAGTGACAAAATGGCAGCCCCCAGCGATGGAAATGGGTGGATTAACTCTTAACTCTTTAATGCAATATTTATCAGAATGCCTTGTTTCAACTTCTGAGCCTGCATTGAACATATTCTTGAAAAAAATATTTTTAGGCTGACTTCTTTAAAAAAAAAAAAAAATAAATAAATAAATGTTATAGATGTAGTTTACCGGTACCTAGATACTTTTATCTCAACATATTTATAATGTATTATATTATATATTTATGTAATATAAAGTACCTCGATTCAAAATACTCGACCAGTCTAAGACCTGCCACTTTCACCCGATGATAAAGTCCTTTGTTGTGTTGGAAGTGTGTTTTGGGTCATTATCTTGTCGCGTGATGAAGCTTCTCCCTATTAGTTTGGGATGCATTTTTCTGTAAATTACCACACAAACTGGTTTTCTAGACTTCATAATTAATTCCATCATGCGTTTCATCATCAATAAAGGCTAGTGAGCCTGTTCCTGTAGCATCCATGCAAGCCCAAGCCATGACAAATAGCTGCCAACCTATTGAAATTTACTTCCAAAACAGTTTGCCTGAATTTCCATATTTTTAACCTTTTGTCAAGAACATTACTTGTGTTCATCCACCGATTTTTATTGAACTATTGTTCACTCACTGTTGATGCATAAACTGTGCTCTGTGAAGCCCGATCAAGTTTACTATACAGTGGAATTCAAACTCTTCAAACAGTAAAGCACCGTCTATAGACACAACAGCTTTTAAAGGCCGTATAAATTGGGCTTTTGATTAAAAAAAAAGCAACAAAAAAAAAAGATTAAAGAAATGCTGACAAAGTCCTGGGTTCCACTGTATCATGAATTAAACATTTTGAATGCTGTAAAACGTGTTTCCCCCTCCTCAGTGCTACGCAAGTTGACTGTCCATGGATTCCAAGAGCCACAGCATAATATGGAAGTTATGGTGAGTGTTATCACTTTTTGCTGAAATTGCACATGTTTCCAGGAAAAAGATATTTCAGCATTTCTCTGTGCTTCATTTTGAGTTTAGTGTGCAAAAATGTGGCTGGCCATGGTGATTTGAAACGCCTGCAGCCATCTCTGTGTTCAAAGCCAAGAGTTTTGTTTGAGTCCTTCTCCAGCTGTCGCCGTAAACAAAGTCCAAATCCATGAAGCTTTTTCATTTTACATCCCATCACCACCTTATGACCCCCGAGTCTTTTTGCCTTTTTGCTTTCACGGCTCGCACTTGAAAATAATAAATGTGAATGTCTCATCCTTTTGAACTGCAGATGACCGCCTGTTCAGTCAGCCATATTTTTTAACAAATTTAGTGGCACCCTCTAAGTTGAACGCCCTAACAATGGTTCTGTCATATTTGAATTAATCTCCAAAGTTAATGCTTTAACTAATATAGATATGCCGTAATATATATATATGTGTGTGCGTGTATATGTATATATGTATATGTATATATGTATATATGTATATGTATATATGTATATATATATATATATATGTATATGTGAATATATATATATGTGTGTATATATATATGTATACATTATATATGCAAATATATATGTACACTTACATATGCAGTCGGATGATGCAGTTTTATGTGCGTTATTATGTTAGATGTGCTACATGCAACATGGCCGCCGATCTCCATGTAGCAATGTTGGCACACAACTTTGGGACTTATCCACGTACCTTTCCCCATCTGCGATTTTAACGGGAAAGACAAAATGTTCCCAAACAGGAGACTGCGGTATACGGGGGTACCTTCGAGATCTGGCTTGTTTGCGTATGCCATGATAATGCCATTTATTCATCCATTTATTTGTCATGGCTTCTGGCATACTGGCTCCTCTTCTGTGCTCTGTCACTCTCCTATGCGTGCAATACTCAATAGCGTCCGTGTGAAAACTTGCCTACTCGCATGTAAGCTCGCACTAATAATAAAAACTGATCAGAAACGATACGCAAGTGGACCGAACCGAACATGCCGTACATGAACGTACTGATACACCCACATATACCGTTACACCACTAATATACAGTATGTATATGTATGTGTGTTTTTGCGCAAATAAATTTGTATGGAAATCTTGACTATTACGTGACTATTAGTGTCACATTGCAATAACTTTAGAAAACCTAAGTCTTATTTGCAGTGGTGTGCAAAGATGTGTTGACACGTGGGGTGACTCTGTGAGAGAGGGGCATCCGATTACTCAATTTTTAGATGGAGTCGTTAAGATAATCAATGCTAAAATGATTCCTACAGTCTCTTACCGGCCCTGACAGTGATCATGAAGTCAAAGTAAAATGTAAATTATGCTGTGATTTTATTTTGAAAGCTGTTTTTATTTTATGTGCAGTCGTGCACACCAGTAGACACGAGTAAAAGAGTGATAGCAAGCTAGAGCAACGACTTGTGTTTGCTTAGTTTAGCAAATTTTTTCTTTCGTTTACTTGCAACTTTGATACGTCATATAACCAAACCCAATTGGGACATTTATTAGTAAATCCAAAGAAATTGGGGAAGTCAACCAGCGTCACATATGTGTTCCATTTTGGATTTTGCGTCAACCTTGAGCTGAGAGTACGATCTCGTCCAATTGTGTCATAAAATTAGCCGTAGTCATGTCTTTACCAACACATTTGTCTTAGCTTTGAATGTGTTCATCTAAATATGCAATTGTATGATCTAATTAGTGAGTCTTCTACTGCCTTTTATCTTCAAGTAGCCTCGAGGTACAGAGAAGATGGATTTGTCGATTTAAGGTCATTGCGTCATTTACGGTTGGGCTCACTAACTCAGTTTATGTTGCTTGTTCGCTCAATCATCTCCATCAGAGACTATTTTCTACGTTAACGTAATTTATTTTTTGGTTTGCAGTCTCAGTCAGTGAACTTGTAGAGGCCAAAGCCTTTTTTTTTTTTAAACCCGTGATAATCATTCAGTCTGATGTAGCACAAATGAGTTAAGTTCTAGCGAGAAGGCTCAAGGTCTACAGAGGCTGTAACTCTCACATTAAAATGTCATTTGCCTCGAGCTGGTTATTCCAGCTCAGCGGGCGGACATAATAGCTTTAGAGTTAATATTTCATGTTCAGATTGGATTTACATGTTGTGAGTATCCCAGGCTAGTTCCTGTTTTACCTTACAATACAATTTTTCCTCGCATGTTCATTCGCCATCCTTGGGTTTCCTTCTACGCTGTGTACTCCATAGTAAAGGTACTTTTCAATCAGATGTGGCATTGAATGTATTTATTTTGCCACAATGTGTTGTATATTTGAAATACCGGAACCGATAATGTAGTCTTTTGATAGACACAAAGCTTCGCCTGAGTTGAAAGTGGAGGCAAAAGAGGGAAATGTATTAAAAGTGTGATGTTTTTTGGGGTACTCATGCATCTGTTGACCTCACAGTGTGTAAATACTCATGGAAGTGCATGGAAGTGGGTCGCTTCAATTAGAGCTTTTAACCAATGTGCTGCACACTTTGCCTCACATTTACCATCAGTGGTCTGATCACGCGGTAAGTTTGGGAATTCAAAATAATATGGGAAGGAGATCACATCTATTCACAAAGAATCTGATTCCATTTTTAACACATTTATCTTAAGTACATGTACAATAGAGGCGTATATTACAAGGTATAACCGAGACTGATAAACCCCTCAATTGGTAAATATTACCAAGTTAACAGTGTACAGCTTTTGGAGGCCCAAACTGTACAATATTATGTAATGTAGGCTTCCAACCGTACCAGTTTGATGCCATGTGGGTGACTTGTACCACAGCTGCTCATTCATTGGTTTAGAAATAGTAGCATCAAGGCCACACTTCTCATGCTTACAAGTAAATAGAGAAGACCCTTATTCTCCTCCTTTCTTGATGTTTGTTAGCGTGTGTTGTTTCAACTAGTGTAGTTTTCTGTGGCGTTATTTTAGGCGGAACACTAGCCACTCCAAACTGAGGTAGGTCAAGCCAAGCCAAGTTGTGCTATGCAGTGGAGAGGTGGCATAAAGCTTTTGCCTTTATGCATACCTGCCATATTTTTGAATGGCGTCAACTATCACATAACTGCAAATTAGACTTGCCAGCCTAATAACGCCTCTTGGGTGAAGATATTTTGTATGTCACAAAAACAGTTTCACAATTTGCTTTTATTGCATTATTCCTTAGCTTACATAATGCAGTCCCTTACAGCACTGCTCAATAGCTTCTCTGCTTCCATTTGCAGTTTATAGTAAGAATCTTAAAGTGTCATTTACTTTTCTTATGCTTGTATATCATCCTAAGTAGTTACCATCTGTCACTATTGTCCTAGCATAACTCCTTCTAATGAAAAATAAAGGTTGCAATCGCTTTCTCATCACTCATCCCCATATGTTTTATTTGATCATTATTCAAGTGTTTTTCCATCCACCTAGCTCAACAAATGATAAGCCATGGAAGTCGTTTTCATCATCTCCTCCTACTTTATTTTCCCTGAACCCCTCTTGACTTCGCTCTTTTTGGAGGGTCTTTGAGGTGACTGGGCTGTGGGCGCGAGGTGGGTGATTAATGACACCACTGTTGACCTCGTTGCTCAACACTAATGCAGATATTAACAGACTGCATCTCCATCTATCATTCCATTTGTTTAGTCACGGCTACCCCAGGCTTCGGAAAATGGATTCTCTTTCATCCTGTGTGTGGCTGGCACTGCTATTTATTCTCCTGAGTGGTTAGGCAGGTGTAACTTTGCTTAAACGGTGAGCGCTTGAACTGCAGAAATGCGAGCAATTAAATCTTGCTCCTCTTTTCCCCCTTTTTAGGGTTTCCTGAATGCAGTGTTTGAAAGGCTAAAGCAGTTCCTGGAATGCTGTGAGTACTTTGCCTCTTGCATCTCTGAGATATGATCAGTTGTCGAATGAAAGGCATGATGAAATACTTCAAAATTTGTGACACTATCATTTCTAAACTAGAAGAAGTCAAGTTTCTGAGCAAAGAATTAGGCAGTAAGACTGAGTCTGCTCACCTTAAAGAGCCTCTTACTTTTGTTTTCCCAAAATGAAGGCCTTAATTATCCATCTGTTTTCTATGGTGCTTTTTTTAGTTAATTTTCTTCAGTGTGCTCATTTGGGTCACGTGTGAGCTGGAGCCTATGCCAGCAGACTTTGGTCTCGAGTGGCGGTACATCTTGGATGAGTCGCCAGCCAACTGCCGGGCACATATAGACAAACAAGCATTACAGTCATTTACTTTCAGAACTATGGACCAATTAATATTTGACATTTGATTCTTGGAATTCAACAAGGTATTCTGATTTATATTGCGTTCGTGGAATAAGAATTAAGCAGATCAATCCACCTGCTTTCATCCATCTCAGGGGGGCTGCCATTTTGTCCTGCACTGCCACCTGCTGTCAACTGAAATTGACATCAAACCTGTCCACAGGCTCAGCTTGTGAACGTAACGGCGCACCTATTTTCTGGGTTTTGGTCACGTGACTCAAGAGCACATCTGTTGGATTGCAGTCTAGTGCACTCCATTTTGATAGACTATAGTCAACATATTATTCCATGCAATTATATGCAATTATACTAAAAAAGGAGTAACACATTGGACTGGAATAGTATGAACATGATCCTTAATTTCTTTCCCTCATGGGACTGACATCTCTTTATATGAAGTAGACGCAATAAAAGTTAGAATTCAGGATTTTTGAGAAAGAAAATCATTGCTTTGAATAAGCTTGTGTCTTTGTCTCTATTCCTTTCCATCTTTTTTTTTCATTTTGGGTTGTTTTTTGCACTGCTTCTTTTTTTTGTCAACACTTAAATCTACACTCCAAAGGATTCAGGTCTTCTGTGTGAACTGTATTTTTGGGGCCGTTTTTGCAATCAAGTTGTACTCTGTTTCTCTTAGATCTTTGTCCTTGAACCATCACGCTGTTGAAAATGTTTTTATTGATTCCCATGTCATATTCTCTTCAATGGTGGACTTTGCTCTAATAGCTGTAGAGTGTGGGCCACGCTGCAAGTAGAGACAAAGTATTTTTCACTCAGAAAAGATAAAGTGATGACATCTGATAGACTTTTGGTAATGCAGTATATGGTATGTAATTGTATTTCACCAAGAGAATACTCAGGATTCATAGAAATCTCTACACTGCAACCAAGGTTAGAGCTTTATTTGTATCCTGTTCAAATTTAACATGGATACATGTCAACTATATAAAAGGCGAAATTTCTAAAACAATAGCAATATGATAAAAGTAAAGACATCTTCTAAATCACAAAACCTTATATACTTTATAATTGGGTCCTTGATATTTCCCTATTTATCTTATGGCATAGAATTGTGGAGATCTTCCCCCAAAACTACAATAATTACGATTTTTTTGAAAGAAGGTTTTGAGAGAGCAATACGAATTATTGATAAGACTTACTGTTATGCACATACAGACCCACACTTTTTCAAAATCAAACGTTATGAAGTTAAAAAGAGTTATATATTTATAAAATTATGCAAGTAATGTTTAGAGCAAAAACACAATCTCTTCCTCACTTCATACAAAAGCTCTTTGAAATCCGGGAGTCTCAATATGGTTATAGAGGTGTTTGTAAGTTCATTGTGCAAAAAGATTGTTAAAGGAATTAAAAGGAGATGTGTTTCTATTGTTGGAGTGAAATATTGGAATGATGCAAATACATATTGGAAAACCTGTGAATCACTTTTAGTTTTTAAAAAACGTGTTCGCAAATCTATTTTTGAAAGTTGTAGAGAATGATTTGGATGACAATGATTTATTATTGCTATTTTGTTTAGTCTTTTTTGTATTTGCATAAAAATAAATTGGTAAACCTTTGAAGGAGGAGAAAAGGCCAGGGTTAAATAAGCTTTAGCTTTTGCAAGTGCCATTCTGCCACTGATATTTGACTGTTAATTGTTGTATTGGGTGTTTATAATGGATTCAACTGGATGATTGATGACAGAATAAACAATGTACTACTACTACTAAATTTGGCGTGTTGGTAACTGTATTTCATATCTCAACATGGCACAAAACTTCGGATATGTCGTTCTTCAATTTTGATGAAGTTATGCCATTTTTCCAGTGTTGATTTTGTTATACACCAGTGGTGGCAGAGATTCTGACAGGTGCCAGTAGTCTACATTTAGACATTTCATTGCCTCTTTTCTGCCAGCAAATTTTCTACAATTGCATTCGCAGATTAAGGTTGGCAAACTACAAATATTGAAAAGATATTCCAATAATCCCAAAACTAACATTAATTAGTTGCGATATTCAGACTATTTGCTAAGTGCTCCGTTAGGGTTGTGTTCTCACTCATTTTGCCACTTACTGTGTGAAGCTATTTTGCCAGCTGTAATGTCACAAACAGACAGCACACAGACAGAGGAGGCGCCGACTCTTGAACCAAATTTAATCGGCACTGTTTATGCTTTCTGCTGTCATTTTAACACCACCGATGTCTTTGGTCCGTATGGCACTGTCATAAATTATCAAAGTGTTCAGTTTTGGATTGATTGAAAGTACAATCCTCTAATTACTGTTGCTTTTGGGACGAACATACATTCTGTTCACCGGTAAAGGTGTAATTACAACAACACCGCAATTATTATGAATAATTAAGACTCCAACTGTTGTTGTCCAACTGTCTTTTGATTGTGGTGTCGTTTTAGGTCGACAAATTGGTAGAGGCAGTACTTGTAGAGAAAAGCTGGAAAAGACTATCATACTCTACACTAAAGTGGTGAGTTGAGATGCACATCATGAAGGAAGACAATGGTAGGTGATAAAACATGTGAACTCTAACTATAGTATTTTTTTTCTCCTCTTCCTTAGTTGTTGGATTTCTTGGAGTGCCATCCCTGTGCATTTATACCTCTAATCCAATGCTCGCTGGAATTCGCTGTGAGCTACGTGTTCACGCCCGTTGGGGAAGGCGTCACCTTCGAGCGCTTCATCGTCCAGTGCATGAACCTCATCAAGATGATTGTTAAGAACGATGCCTATAAGCCTGCCAAAAACATTGAAGGTAAGGGGAGGGGTTTGCTGAAGATGTGTTTGAGATGTTTCATCACCTCTGCCTCTCCTCGCCGTCTCCACATGTTCACTACGGAGATCCCTCGAAGGTAGATCGCAATACCTTTTGTGGCGACTTTGATTCTGAGTTCAGAGTGTCACCTTAATAAAATATTTATTACCTGTACAGGAACTATTTTAATTAACATTTTAATGTCATGCAAGCAGAAACAACAAACAACAACACTCTTGCAAATATGAAATTGCATAACCACTAATGTAATGTGACATTTTAGAACAAAACACAAGTTAGCTTTTGATAACACATGACAAACTAGCCAGTGGCTTGCTCAAGAAGCAAAAGTGGCAGTCTTCATTCAGTGATCTTGGCAAACATCACAAATATATGCACTAGTCGCAGAACATAGTCATCTTTCTCCATGAAGTTGGTCAATATTGTCTCCATCTTAGTCATATCAAGCCTACAGGAATGGCAATAAAACCAGTAAGTAGAAACCTACCTAAAGTACCCTGTATTATGTTATGGTCACAGGCATATGCTGTACTTGACACCTTGGTAATAAACGAGCATCCAATTTGATGGTAGTTATAACAGAGACCTAATCCTCCGCAGGGCTAATGTTCCATTAGTAAGGTACAGTAACATGAATCTCGCTGATTTGAGCGACATTAAATTTGACCTTATTTCGGGTCCTACGCAACGTGTTGCAACGAACACATTCCACGGTGCTCGCCTAGCGTCTCAGTCTAAAAAGCCACCACACTTTTTGCTCTTTTCTCACACTGTCAACCAAATAGCGTTGCTTCTTCCTCTGACTTCCTGCACATATGTGACATAAGCGTGTTGTTCCACTTATACGCCAGCTTGCAGTTTTTCTTCTCACTGTGTCGATATCAGGCGCAAAATGCAAATTTTGACACGCAAATTGAACCTGCTTATTTTGAGCCTTTATCTTAGATCAATGTTTTAAATCATACAGATAACGTTATATCGTGCAACTTTCATCCACACCACAGGATAATTGCTGTAAAGGGCATGCTACAATTGCTAGTAATCATCTTTTGAGACTTCCGACAATCATGGCTTGACTCGACTTCTATGTGCAGGCTGGTTGAAGTCAGACTGAGTTGAGCTGAACATAAGTTTGCCTTATCGTTCCCACTTTCCAGACAGGGCAATATTATAAGGCGCAAGGTGAAAGAGCCTAAGGGATGATCGAGCCTTGGCTGATCGACTCAGCTATTGGCAGCCATGCGACTTATTTTTTCGACTCACCCTGTCAGTCATGTAGACAGACAGGATGCCTCTTGTGTATCTGCGAGTATGACAGGTCCACAAGCAGTGTAGCACTAATGAAAGCAAAGAGGAAATGACTGATCATATATTTTAAAGCAGTGTTTGTTATTAGTGTTGTGAATAATGATGTTGGAAATGACTTTTTCCTACATTGTTGTGCTTCATAATAATAATAACTGGTGCAATTCACAAAATGTCGGTAGAGACAAAAGACAACAATGTGCCAACTGGATTTCAATATCTGAGTTGAACAGCTTTATTGTCTTGTCATTGTAGACAGTAAACCCGAGAGTCTGCAGGCTCACAAGATCAAGACGGCTTTCTTCACACACCCCACGCTGACGGAGATCGGACGCCGGCTTGTCTCCCACTATTTCCTCCTCACGGAGGAGGAACTTGCCATGTGGGAAGAGGATCCTGAGAGTTTTGGTAAATCTATAACTTGAATCCAGATTTCCCAGAACTCCCTTGTGACAAAGATTCTAATTCTAATTATTGACAGACATTTCTGTTTCTATTCAGAGCAGCAAGGGTTAACCATCTGTGCTGTGCGGGAATTTGCAATGCGAAACTTGGCTATATTTTTCCTTTATTTAATTTTTTTCGTTTTATTTTTATTTTTTAACTAAATCAAGAAGCTACATCATTATAGCCAGAAGCTCATTGATTAATTTTTTGTAGTGCAGCGGTCATCTACACCCCCTGGCGAAAATTATGGAATCATCATTCTTGGATGATAATCATTTAAATGTTTGATTTTGGAGAAAAAGGGTATAATGTTTTACGAAACAATTTTTATTCAATATGTCACCTTTCCTGCTTGAAGAAACACAAAAACGACAACATTTTTGTAGTCAGTCACAGCTTCTTTTTTTTTTTTAGCAAGATGAGGGAATAAAAAAGAATCATAAACAAAAAAATACTATGATCCTATATAAGTATATATTAATTTAATAATCATGTATCACAATTACGACACGTTTGTCTGTAAGGTTTTGTCAAACGATGAGCAGTTTTTCCTTGTTTGGTTTTATTACGCAGTAGACGTTAACGTCTCGCATCTTTATAATTGCACGCCTTGTACCAATTAAAACATTGCAATCCCACTTTAATGATGGACAAAGGTGAGTTAATTACTTTACAGTACATTTGAAGTGATCACAACTTTGAAATCAACCATATTGTTAAACTTTGGAGGTTGCACTGCATCTAAACTAGGTAGCATCTTTTTGGAAAGCCGTTTTAACCAGTGTGGACTGACGGTTATTGGATTTGAGGTCAAATGGAGGAGTGTTTGGTTGGTTGAGAAAAATAGAGAAACTTTCCAAATGAAGCCTTCTACATGTCATTGAGCACCATCTGACTCCCTCTCACTCTCTCCTCTGCAGCTGTTGAGGAAACAGGAGGTGACTCTTGGAAATACAGTTTGAGGGTGAGTAAAAAACGTTCGAATTTTGAAATTGACAACTCGTTCCATGTTATTTCTTCTACTTTAATATGTCACCACCCACCCTGATCATATTAACTCCGGGAAAGGTTTCCTGGGCACAAAGTTGCACAGTATAGTAAACACAACCTTTTCCCGCATTGTTATATCAGCACCACTACCCAGTGGTAGGGCTGGCTTGGCCACATAAAACAGAAAAGTTGAGCAAAAGAAAAGTTGTGAAAGGAAAAAAAAAAAAAGACTGTGAACCATTGACATTCTAATCTCAGTGGAAAACTAATTGCACAGGTATTGGTTTTTCAATTCAGGTGTGAAAAAAACCTTGCACAGTACACAGTGTCGTTAAAGCCGGTTAGCCTTTTTTACACAGAGATCCTAAAAAAATTGTCACATCAGAGTTGTAACATAACAGCAGATGATGGCAGATTGATCTGCCAGATATTGCCACAACTGTGTCCACTTTCAAAAGTGGCATGCTACCCCATAATCAGATGATGAGATTCATGACTTGTTGGACAGCGGCAGTTACTTTGGCCACAAAAGTCAGTGCTACATTCCAATAGTATTTTGCACAGGCTACTTTGACCTTTGCTTAGCATGCCGTGAGGGGAATTGCTAAGGACGGTTTACGGAGGACATGTCACCATGCAACTATTCGTCCGTGTTCATGAATTCTGCTGCCTGATTAGAAGCGACTTTAACCCGTCAATAAACCTGTGTGAGTATTTTAAGTGAATTGGCTTTTTCTGATTCAGCCACCCCGCTGATCTGTTTAGGCTTGCAGGGTCGGTAAGGTGAGCACATACACGCCTCACTGAACATTTTGTACCTGTATTATTTATTGATTTTTACACTTAAAGCTGATTTGGCTCTCGGGATTGGTGATGGATGACTTTTAATGAACATATTGATAAAACATTGTATTTATTTATTTTTCTTAATGGGACACCCACCCAGAATTTTGTCACTTAGTGCAAAACAAAACTACACGCGACCATTATGAGTGTGGGAACATTGTGAAAAAAGGAATTACAGGTACTGTATGTTTCTGACTATAAATCTGACTTTTTTTTTTCATAGTTTGTCCTGTGCTGCAAGTTGTACTCAGGTGCGACTTGTATATATTACAATTAGAGCCCAGACTGGCACCCAAAAACCCTGTTCCCTATTTGCATTGGCTTTTTTTCGTCGATTGGCAAATACTTTTGATGCACTGGTGGAAAGAAGGCGGCGGCAATGCACCAGAAGTATTTTCCAGTCGCCAAAAGAAAGTAGAAAAGAGGAATTGAAGAAGCAGCAGCAGCCACCTTCTTTATAGCATGCTGAAGAAGGTGGCAGTAATGCACCCAAAGTATTTTCCGACCACCAAATGAAATTAGAAGAGTAGTCATGGCAACGAATGTGTGGCGTATTGCTAATTTAGCAGCGGCTTGCTTAGCCACAAGGATTTACAGCACCAAAAGGCACAATAACCAACCAGGATTCTACCTTTGGCCACAATGTGACATAAGATTCTAGTTAAGGTAAGCCATTTTAAACTAAAGAGAAAAACATTTCCGTACTTAGAGTCGAAAGTTTTTTCGGCTGGCAACATTGGGTGCGTTCTGAAATTAAATTAACTATGACGCCTTAACACCACTCTGATCGTGTGTTTGTTCGGAGAGGTAGAGCGCGCCACCCTCCCTTTAATTTCAGAAAGTACATTGTTAGGCTTCTTTATATTCCCACATTGCATCACGTGACCGACACAGAGTGCTGCGCGACATGTTGGTGACAGGTCTGCGACAAATGCAGCCCACACATCAGAAATTATTGCTGCGTATATGACGCCACGCGCATTCTCTCCTGTGATTGGTGCATTGTCACATGTTGCGATAATGTACACTTTGCCCGGCTCAGTAATTTGAGGGCAATTTATTCGTCACCTAAGAGGAGAGGATCAACCCTACAACTTGTTGCTGCGAATCAAGCTAATTTGGAAGCGGCGTGGGTGGTATGTCACGTTTGTGTGTGTAAAAAAGCCGACACACGAGTACCACCTTCGCCACCACCTTCCAGATTGTTTTCGCAGTACAATCAAATGCATCGTCTAGTCATCTAGATCGCTTTGTTGTAGCAGGCACGATATCCATTGTTGTCACTGTCTTTTTGATCGTTGCTCGGCAGTAAAAACGCAGACTGGAATTGGCCATAAAAGGCAGAGGAAATTCCGCCCTGCGGTGTCCTCGTCAGTATCAGCCGTAGTCACGACCCCCGACTTGGAGTGAAACTGCAACACATTTTCAAAACAACTTTGAGTATAAAGGCAAACTGTGCACGGCATTGCCGCATTGACGTGCTCATGGAAGTGGCCCGCGGGATTATAAAGAAGCCTTTATAAAGCAATCAGCAGCTTGTGCTTGAACTGTTTCCATCTGCATTTCCTGATGCATTGGACTCTGGCATTCCGTTAATGGGGCACACTGAATAACTGAACAAACACATTTGAACTACGATCTGAGTTTCCGACCGGCCAGCGCGAAACAGTGCGCGCTCAGAGCATGCTGCCGGACGCGTACATTCTGGGTGCGAATCCGAGCGCTTCTGGTCCTGGTGTTGGTTTTTGTGAAATCACTTCCCCCCCCAACAATGCAGTTTATACTCCAGAGTGATTTATATGGTTTTTCTTCTTCATGATGTACTGTTTTGACTGGTGCGACTTCTCAAGTCTGAAAAATACAGTACTTTGGCCGCCGCATTGTTGTATTTTCCTAATGATCACTTTTCTCTCTCTTTGCTTTTAGCCCTGTACAGAAGTGTTGTTTTTGGATATCTTCCACAACTATGGCCAGACCTTGACGCCTGTACTCCTGGATATGGTTCAGAATCTCCACGGTTAGTTAATTCAGTTTCAAAAGTTCCAAGTAATTGCTTGTTTTTTTTCCCCCCCATTGTTGTTAATTTTTGTACAGTACACGTCAACGTTATGGCACAAATTTGAAAAGATCTTGGAAACTGAGCATATGTAAAGTGACTGAATCCTCAACAATCCTCCATTAATTGGCAAATGGATTAGCCCATTTCTAATTAGCATCGTTCTCAGCAAGCTTTGCCTTCTTTATAAACATGTCCTTGGAATTCGCATTGTGTGTTGTCCCCTACAGTGCCTATAGTCTTCCTGTCATCATATACATATTTTTTAAAGCATGTAGTTTCTTCCACGGTGACTTTAGCAGTTTATGTAACATAGCTTTGTCAGTACTATTGACTTCACCCGCGACAGACTACTATTATAACCAGTCAAGTCTCCAGGACTCGGTCTCACTGACACGTCTGCCATTGTGCCCCTGTTGATTGCAGCTTTATTGTCCCCATAGTTTTTGGTTGTACTTCTGAATTAATAGTGTCATTGCACACACACGTTGGTTTTGTCGGGTTTGCTCCCGGCCTCTTTCCCATTCTGCTCTCAGCTTCAATTGACAAAGTGGAAATACATTCTACCGGAGCAAGAGCGACAGCTGATTAGAAAATTCAATGGTTGAAGGGAGTCGGCTATTGATTTGAGCCCTTGGTACACCGCAAGGACTAATAGAGGTAGAAAGCAGACTTGTGAAATGGCAGAGATGTGACTTGACAGGGCGGAACACAGGTCGCTGGCTGAAAATCACAACCATGTGTAACAAGTCCATTGAATATTTCGACTCTCATGTCAGAGACCAATGGTGGTGGTGTTTTCTCACACAGAGAGGAGTGTCGTAAAGAATCCTGAAAATGTTGAATCATTAACAAAATCAAGTTTTTAAAATCAATGTAATGAATTCATCATGTTGAAAGTCGTTCACTCCGCTCTCAGATGCTGAATGTGCTGGAACCACGCCCCGCTAAACTGTCAATTGTTTTTCAAATGCCACTACTAGTTCAAGAAAAGTGGGTGCTACTTGGCTAGCATTTTTCTTGGGCCTACACACTGTATAATTACATGTTTCAGCTGCAAAAACATATCCGCTTAAAGAATTCGGTGACTGCAATATGTTCCACTGCGTCGTCGCAGGGATTTTACACACCATGACAATGAGGCGCTCCAATGCAGTCACACTAGGGTGAAGCCCCTGTCTACACTGGTGTCGAAAAAAAAGACAAATAAACTCATTTTGCTCTTCCATCTATCTCTGTGTGATATGCGCACATTTTTAGTCAACAAAAAGATGCAGTAATGCGGCCACAGTGTTGAGAAACTGGCATTTCTCCATTGTTAGCACCCATTCAGTCCCCACTAGTAGCCAGCTGCTACTTTCAACCTTCAAAAACGCAAGGAAAAACTTGTTGCTGGAATGCTCGCTAAAATCAAATAAAATGAGCAATTAAAATAAAAACAGAACTGGAGTCTCCAAAATTTCAGCCACAAATGTAATTTGAGGTAGAAACCGGGCTAAGGTAGGTAATTAGCTGCCACTGCAGCTATGTCCCACGATCTGCCCGGCGCACTCTTGACTAAACTCCTCACCTAGACTTAACTCACTGACTGAGGTCCTCACCTTCGACTTCAGAATGATCTCATAGGGGATTTTAATAAATGTGAAGCACTTTGTGTTTTTATGTATGAAAAGTAGTGTATAAAGTTTGATTTGAAGGAGAAGAGTTTGCAACCACACAGTGGATATTGTGTACAGCATTCTCATTTTTAAGTTACTTAATTAATAAAAGTGATTGACATAATTTTTATATATTGTCAGCCTTTGTGATTCAGCAAGCTTTGTGATGATACCTAGCTTTTGAAAATAGGATAAAGATGGAGAAAATTGTATTTTGGGGTCCATCTCTTTGAACATTTTTTTTTTTTTTTTTTTTTTTTTTAACTCTCGCAACTTTAAACCTCCGCCCGTTGATCGAGATGGGTCAACAGGACACCCTCTTTGGGTGAAATATGGGTGCATCTTATACAAATTAGTGCGCCGAGGGGACGCCCTGTCATTTAAGATGAATTCTGATTCATCAATATACACACACGCAAGTGCGAAGGAAATGGGCCGGTATGCACGTGTTGTGAATGCGACGATGATTTTGTGCATTTGCTCAACTTCTGCGCGGAGTATCAACATTCCTACACATTTATTAGTAAATGAGGGCCATTGTCATTCCTTTATGAGTAGATAGGTTCTGCTGTCTTCCTTTTCCTAAGTCCATAATTGCAAACACACCCCGCAATGCTCACGGCTACATGATCCATTTAGATTTACTGTTAATGCACTTACTATATACCAAACAGGTCTGTCAGATCAACGCTGGATCACATTTATATCCAGAACGCATTCCTCACCAGATGCATCTCAGAATCCAATTATTGTGTTTACACCTGAGCAAATGAGCTGTAACAAAGGGGATAATGAGTTTGCATAAGTTTGTGTACGTGCATGCGTGTGCATGAGCATGCCAATGTGTGTGCGTGTGTGTGCAGAGATCTTGTGTGATGGACACCCGCATATTCAGTTTGGCATTCACTTATTCACCCATGAGCATTTTTTTTCAATCCTTTCTTCCGTTATTCCCAGAAAGTCATCCATCCATCCATTATCCAAACCGCTTATCCTCACAAGGGTCGCTGGCGTGCTGGAGCGTATCCCAGCTGTCTTCGGGCAGTAAGCGGGGTAACACTCTGAAATGGTTGCCAGTCAATCACAGGGCACACAGAGACAAACAAACATTCACACTCACAATCACACCTAGGGGAAATTCAGAGTGTCCAATAACCTTCCATGCATGTTTTTGAAATGTGGGAGGAAAACAGAGTACCCGGAGAAAACCACAGGGAGAACATGCAAACTCCACACAGGACGGCCGGGGCCGTAATCGAACCCACGCCCTCGGCACTGTGAGGCGGACGTGCCGACCAGTCCTGCACTGAAAGTCAGCTATTTGCTCTTTTCTGCAACATGGAAAGAAAAGGTCAATTTAAAAAAAAAAAAAAAAAAAGATGAAAACCCCATCAAACTAGTCGCACAACCAAACTTACACAGCACATGCCCTGCTTTATCACCATTTTTAGTGATGGGAATTTCAGCACTATTGGAATGTTGTTGCTTTGTGTCCACAGGGCATTGTTTTTTTGCGCCGAAATGGGCAGCGGTTTTGCAACAGCCCCATGTTATTCAGCAGAAATGTTGGTGCTTTTGGACTGTCTGAGATGGGATGAATGGATGGAACGAGGAGCGAGGAGAGTCGTCTACATGGGGCCCAGAGGAGATGTAGAGGAGTAGGTGTTTGAAAATTAAAGTGAAGAGGAGCGAATTGGAACTGAAGAATTAAACCATTCTTTCTGTATGTGTAAGCTATGTTACTCACCAACGGACGCACAGTTGTTTGTATCCTTTCAGACTTAGCTTGTAGTAGACATGAGTGATGTCATACATGCTGTGATCATGACATCTATCGCGCTCACATCAACTGTCGAAAAGAAACTTTGAATCGCTCCTCTTTTGTCTACAACCGCTTCAAAAACCAGTAAAGCGTATGTTAAATATGGAGAAACAGACCCTAATGATGATAAGAGGTTCAGGTAATGGATGGATGGATGGTTTGATTTGCTTTTTTTAATTTTTTGAGGGGATGGTTACAACAACAACAACAACAACAAAAAAATCCAATGCATTTCATTGGCTAGATCGCAGACATGGCATAGTTGCTCTGGCACCGGGTCTTATACTGTCCTCTTCTACAACGTGAGTAATTATAATATTATAGTCATGTTTTGTGGATTTAGAATAAAATGAAGGACAAACATAGTACCCGAGTGATGTTAAAATTTTGAATCAGTCATTTTTATAAGAAATTCAGAAAATGAGTTCTTGCACTTAATGTTGGTTTGCTGTTCGGTAGTTTTATGCCGTCCTTGAATATCACTTTTTATGCACGAGAGCCCTCTGCACTGGAAAAAATAATGGAACTATGAGGTTATTTTTGGTGTTTTAATGTTTGACATTTTATACCTATGTTAAACATGAAATACTGTACATTAAGATACTGTGTTGTACATTGGTTCAATGAAAAAACAGATACATGCGCTTATTTTGTCCATATTTAAAATGAGATTTTTGTCAGACATCTGGTTAGGAAGCTACAGTACAGCTACAGCCCCCCCAGTAACGCTGATGAAAAATTGGGACCCTCAATCATTTTAAGTTGCGCATTCCTAGTCCAAACTATTAATAGGGGCAATTATCACCTTCAGAGGAGTGTCAATTATTGGCGCAAATTCCGTATTCACGATCAGGCTGGGTCCCTACCTATCCAACCTGAATAGGGTCCATTCTAGTTCTCTCATAAATAAAAGTGTGTATGTTTTTTTGCAGGCCCAACCAATGTGGAAGATCCTGTTCAGTTGTTAATGAAGGACGCGGGTGAGTCAAACCTCTCTTTTCTTCTCTCTACAATCTACATAGTCACAGTGTTTGTACTTCTACGGAAGGTCAGCGCTGCCTCTTGAGATGATTTACCGGTATTCAAAAGTGAATCAGATTGCCTCCTTGTGGATACTTCTACTAAAGTGTTTGCCAGTTAAGACAATAGTCATCTCCTGGCAGTCTTAATAAAAACACAAGTTGATAATGAAGCTGTACATTGTGTGCGCTGCTGCAGATAATTACAATTGTGAGTGTCAACACTATTGAAGAGAAAAATGTGTGATGAGTAAATAATAACCATTTTAACAGCACTCTTAATAGGATATGACATTAATGATGCGGTTGGGTTGTTCGTCCTCAAACCTCAATAACAACCTGAGTTTGGAGTCTGGACCAGACGCTCTTGTCCATCATTCAGCCTATAAAACATTATGTGTAAATGAATAAATGCAAGTCAGGGCCCGGGGTGTTGTCAAACCACAAGCAGATACATTAACTCTTTATATAGCTGCACTTCTTTGAGGTTTTAATACATTATCCCCAAATCCTCTGAGGTCTCTTGGCCTCATAGGAAGTGAAATTGGGGTTTACAACTAAATAGAAACTGAGAAAAAGCTAGATTTGGACTGGGGCTGGGTGGTATGGCTGAAAAATATATCACGATATAAGTATTTCATATTTGTCTATATTGATTATATATTGATTTGTGTTCTTTTTCTTTCTTTTTTCTTCACTTTTTTTTTTAAACTATTGAACCCAGGGAAAAAAGTTTGAATATAGGTAATTTTATTTAACATACCAATGCTGTCCTGTGAAAAACACTTAAGTCCTTTTTTTCCAATTTTTGTTTTTCATATTTACGTTAATGGGTTTCCGTGTCACAAAATTGGACACATCTTTTTCACAGGATAGGACGATATAATACCTACAGGACCCTTAATATTAAGATATTACGACTTAAAGACCTCAATGCAACTATTGCGCTATATACATAAAGATGTATTGTAAACTGGTAAATATAAAGATTAAACAAACTCCTTTTTAAACAATCTTTATAGGGCTGGGTGTTATGGCTTAGGCTATGTGAAAGGGTCTAGCTTTTTAAAACCAAAAAAAAAGACACTCATAAACATGTCAGCATGAAAAGACCCGAAATTGACTTCCCAGCAAAGAATTAGACGTTTATTTACTGCGTCTATAATCTCTTTAATTGCTTGGAAGAAGTTAGTTGAACAAAGCGTACCATTAGCAGAGTTTCCGACAGTTCCATTTACCTGTCCTGAATAGTCAACTTCTAGCAGTGTTTCATTGATAAGAATCAAGCGCCTGCTTCAGCACCTTCAGCCCATCTGCCTTGTCTGAGTCTTTGTACTAGCGCATCTGTTAGTCAGGATGAATGAGAGCAAATGTGACCAAGCGGTGTGGAGGTGCCCAAGCTGCACATGGCATTTGCATCATTTTTTTTTTTTTTTTTTTTGTCCTTAGAGGCATATGTGCACGCCACAGTCCTTCTGCCATGTACTTCGGAGGACATTATCTTGGCTTCATTCTCCCTCAATAGCGGATGCCCTGCAGTCATCAACATCCTAAATGCTTCACTGACTGCATGATTTCACTGCTTCTATAAGGGCATGGGCCTTATAGCTGTATCAGACAATTGTTTTATCGTTGTATTTATAAATCTTGTTTTTACCATCATCACATTACAGCGAATCTGATTTATCCAGCCATCCATTCTCTATGCGGGTTAGTTGGTGCCTTTATCGACTGACTGGCACATATCGACAAGTAACCATTCACACTCACACCTATGTACAATTTGGAGACCAGACCTCAGGACTGTGAGGCAGACGTGCTAACCAGCTTTTATCTCAAAGCTGGGTCAACACCATGTTTAAGTATACAGTTTATGTTATTCTTAAGGCTACTGTTTCAAAAATGTTTTGAGAAAAATCATTTTCCTGGACACTCAGCAGTTCCTGACTTAAATCAAATCTTCACCCACGCAGAATTAGGGGAGCAAAGTTGGCATGGCAATTTTTTTGCCCTCTGTAGTATCTTGAGTTATAATGGAGGCAGGAAGCTGACGTTGCAACGGTCTTCCCAAATTGGGACAAGGGTGTTAAGTTAAACACCCGACTTTTCTGTCTGTGTCCCAGCCGACACTGTCACTGACATTTTTGAAATCTGATTGCCGGATGCTGTGTCACTGTGTAAATGTGAACACTGTTTTTTCCCCCCAGATGTTTTTTTTTTGTTTGTTTTTCCTTGCCCTCCTGGGGTTAATAAGATCAGGGGATGTCGTGTATATGATCTGGTGCAAATGTGAATCCCGTTGAGACTTTCCTGTGATTAAGGGCTGTATAAATAAATTTGACTTGACTTGACCTGACTGTTTTGGCAAATCCTGTCTTAGCTTGGTTTTGTGCTAAAGGCAAAGGTTGCTTTTATTATTGCTGTTATTATGGTATACAGTATACTGTAAGATTATTGTTGCATCAACCATGACATTTGGACTATATGCTGTGACTTTTTTTCCACAACGTTCTGCAACTTTTCATCTATTGTTAGCTTCTTAATGTCATTTTCAGTCGACAGAAGTGACCAAATGGCCGCCTCCAGATATGACTAAAAAAGGGTGGATTAACTCTTAGTCTACAAACGCAATATTTATCAGAATGCCTTGTTTCAACTGGTGGGCTTGCATAGAACATATTCTTGAAAAAAATATGTTTGGGTTGACTTCCCCTTTAAGTATTATGTTAAAATAAAATAAACTAAATTCATTATTCTCCGGATATTATTTTCAATTGTTAAAAAAAAGAAAAGAAAAAAAATCTCTATATATATATCGATATCGACTAATATGAAACACTTATATCGTGATATACTTTTCAATCATATCGCCCAGCCCTATGTACACCTTCAACCAAAAACATGACATCATGCCCAAAGTGCAGCCTCGAAATTCACCGCAATAGACCTAGCTATTGAAAAAGACAGTGAAGGCAAGCACATTAATTCGGAGTGATTGAACCAATGCAACTAGGTCAAAGGGGTCTTATTTTTGGTGTGCATGTTTTGCTTTGGCACTAGCAGTATTTTCATTTTTCTTTGTGCTGTTTCCACTTACTTTCCTACAGCAATGTTGGCAGTTCTTGTTTTTTTCCCGTATTGTATGCGTAATATGTGCGGCTTTGAACTAGTGTGCCTAACAGACGGAATTTTACGGTACTTTTACTACTCTAATGCAAATATTTTGCACGGTCTGCGTGGAGAGAGGGTGATTTCTAATCCAGCCTTTCTCAAACTGTTTTCAACCATGCACCCTTTTAATTCATAGAAAAAATGTACGCATACTCAAAACCAACTTGGATTTTTAATGTCACGCAGAGGGTGAGCACTGCACATACGTTAGTTTACAAATCCCTCATTTAAGCAATAATTATCTAAATACAGATTCACTAAAATGTTGAGGTGTGTCAAATTATCTCTCCGTAAGTACATCATGCCTGTAAACTATTAATTATTTATTTCGGAATGTTATAATGTTGAGCGCTTGTCACATACAAAATACCAGAGGTATGTATTTTACTCAATTTTGCTAGTCCGTCACTCGACATACTTCAACGGCCAGGGTACCCGTCTGTCATTCGTCAGTCCATCTTTTTTCGTGACGGACTTAATTATAATCGCCAGTCTGTCAATCCACCAGTCAGTCCCTCATTTATGTCCGTCACATAGTCCGTCAGAAGTCTGTTGGTCCGTCAGTCGGCCCCCCCCAAAAATGTCAGGAAAACGGGTGTCTGCCAATGACGGACGCGGTCAGTGACGATTACACTGATGGATGAAAATCCACTTCCGTCATTCGTCAGTCCGTCTATTTTAAAAGCTGTCCCGTCAATCGTCAGCAAAACAGTCCGTCAGACTGACGACCCAGTCTGTCTCTTTGTCCACCTCTGCACAGTACAAGTGGGCTACTTTCTACTTTCCAGCAGGGTGGAATGGAAAGTGGCATTTAAGTGGTCGTTATGCAAGCAGACATTTGTTGTTTGTAGTTTGTATCCTTGAATCAGACACCGGAATTGCACTAGTGAGAGATAAGAGAACGTCATATCGAACAATGGTCCCCAACATTGTCTTTGCCAGGGACCGGTTTCACGGGAAATCTTATTTTATTGGACCGGTATAGAAACAAAAACAAATGATTAACTGTGCAAACCACCATTATGCTGAATGTAGTTTTTGCAATTAGTGGAATCCCTGCGCTTGTTTTTTGTTTTTGTTTTTTCAAATGGCTTGCAGCCCAATACTGATCCAAAACCTGTGTGTGGAGGACATGAGTGTTTGCGTGCGCATGCACGCACGCACACACACATATTTATTCATATTATCTGTACCTTAAAAAAAATTATAACGTAATGGAAAATGTTCTTCTTTATTAAGTTTCCTGTACTCTATATTTTTTGCAACATAATTTACTTTTCCCAATTGAATGCTAACTTGTGCCAAAGTACGCCAAATCAAATGCTGTCCAAGTATTAAAATTAAATATTATTGGTATAGTATTAAAAAAAATTAAATCACAGTCAGCACATCATGTCAATCCACTGATGATTTTACAACATATATTTTTTATTGATGTTTTCTCTGGCTACCTGCTACTCTTTCTGAGATTCTCTGTTGATTTCCATGCTGCTGACGCTCATGCCAAAAATGTACTAAGGCCAAATTGCCTTAATTTACTTTCATGTTGACTTTGGTTGCTTTCTGCAGTTGAAGGGCATATCATTCGCTCATCTGAATACTGGAGTCGTTCTTCTGTTGAATCCTAGAGCTTCATTTTTAAATACAGTACATTAAATCTCCTACTTTATTGTAGAATGCTGTAAAAAATGTACTGGATCTGGATTTGTTGACTCTGCTTTTGTGGCCTTTTTCTTTGATTATCTGCAGTGTTCAATGCAGTGGGACTGGCTGCCTTTGAGCTGTTTGACAACGTGGACTTTGACCAGTGGTTCAAGAATCAGCTTCTTGGGGAGCTGCAAGTCAGCCATCACAGGTGACGTTGCATTTCTGCGTTATATTGAAGTCCATATCACTGCTGTTGGGTGGAATCTTTGTATCTCCAAAACATGACTTTTCATGAGACCACAAAAACGTTAAAACTGACCAAAAAGATAGATTTATGAACAAATTTAAAGGGTAAGTCAACGCAAACATTTTTTTTTCAAGAAAATGTTCCCAGCAGGCCCACTAGTTGAAACAGGGCATTCTGTTAATTATTGCGTTTGTGGAATAAGTGTTAATCCACTCGTTTTTAGCCATCTCTGGGGGCGGCCATTTTCAGTCGACAGAAGACAAAATGTCCGCCCCCAGAGATGGCTAAAAACGAGTGCCTTTTGCTGCTTAACTTATATTCCACAAATGCAAAATTAATCAGAATACCGTGTTTCAACTAGTGGGCCTGCTGGGAACATATTCTTGAAAAAAAATGTTTGGGTTGACTTATGCTTTAAAATTTTAAAACTTTCCCAAATTGTGATCCATTCTGGCCCGGTGGCAGCAATATGTACTAAATATGCATTGGTGATTACAATTTATCAAATAAATAAAATGAAACAGTCTGTCTCGAGAAAACGACAAAAATATTGCACCTATTTTTTTTAAAAAAAATTTTAAATGAAATGTTTGGTTTTTTTCTGTCTACATGCATGCATTTTAAACATTTCATCTGTCATGAATTTACTGCAGTGCAACCTCTAATGGTGCAAGTCACAAAAGTGGTACCAATTGAAGTCAGAGTTCAATGCAAAGGTCAACCAACATTTTTTTGTTAAAATTTGCCTCAGAATTCAAACAAAACTTTGAGTTCAAAGTATCATCGGGTGTGACTTAAGCTACTCGATTCACTCTACAGGGGTGCTTTTTTTGCTTTGGCTTCTTATGCTTTTTATGGCACAGATGTAAATAGTGATGATTACCATAGAACCAGAATGCAACGTACTGCGATTTGAAAGGATCAATTTAAGCTGTACATGCAGTTGCGAGCGAGGAAAATCCTGCATCGTTAATATCGTTGTTTTTGCGATATTAATACCTTGAATGTTCATATCTAGATTTCAATACAATGTTATGTAGTTCATCCCCACTTAAAAGGGTGTGTAGTTTTACTTTATTTTCATTTTATTTGACTGTATTATCCATTTCTCTTTACATTTAGATGATAGGAATATTAAAATGTTAATTACAACGTTGCCTGTACAGTTAATGAAGGTTTTATGATGGCGACATTTTCAGCCTGGATCAAAGGGACTTACTTTATTTCCTATGGGAGGACTTTGATATGACATTAGAACAACTTGCATCACGTAATGAATTATGTTTGACTTTAGAGGTTCCACTGTACCGTTAGTCAGTGTACCTGGCATTTTGTGACACTGATGCGCATAAAAAGTAAGATTGTTTTTGCTTCCACTTGAATGCAAATTGCCATTTAACTTGATATATGGTGTTTTTCAGACATCAACAATGCTTAACAATGATTTTAGAGTTACTCCTGCTAATTGCCTATTGACCTCTGTTACACTGTTGAGTCGAATAATCAGCACAGTCAGTCTATGCCAAATGCCTCATTAGTATCCAGCCGATATGTGTCGGCTGCATTAACAACTGCTGCCTGTGTCCACTCATTTGCACCCAGACTAGTGACACAGCAGTTGAAGCGGCAATGCAGCCTCATCACACTCTCATATCGTCTGCAGACTCGGGCATTGAGCCGGGAGATGAGCACATTTAAATGTGATGAGATAGTGGGAGAGCGGCTGGTGTGAGTGATATGAAGAACAAAGGAGCGCCCTGCATGCACAAATGCCAGCGCAATCAAAGTACCAACTAGGGCTGTCCCAAACGATTATTTTTCTCCCGATGAATCTATCGACTATTTTTTGCCGATTAGTCTAACAATCATTTTTTCAACTCATCCAGAAATTTTTGGGTTGACGATTATTAATTTACAAAACCACTAATGAACACTTTTTTTTTTTTAATTCTTTGTTTATTAAAGTAAAAAAAAAAAACTTTTGAAATTGAATGAACACTCACATCTCTTTTAGGCAAGCATCATGTTGAGTGAACATGAATGAGGTATTTCTCTGTCCATACATTACAGTGACACAATGTGTGAGGTCGTGTTAAGCAGCCCAAGTATAACTAAAAAAATAAATAACTCATAAATAAAGTACAACGAGGAACACCCGCCACAAATGCAATGGGCCTCAAGTTCTGTTCCCCGCTCTGATCGCACGTGCCGGCGCGCCGCTCTCACATGGCCACCTTGGAAAATTGCCCACACCTGCACGAAAGACTTGGTGGGGTGAACTGTTTTAATTTCTGTGACAAAATGTAGTTATTATCCTTATCAGTTCAAGGCACATCCATAATACTAATAGTAACTCACCACCAGTTCAGTTTAGTCAGTGCTAGATGTAGTCATAGACCCCCTGCTGGGTTTTTCTTGTTCCAGTGTGCTGAATCAAGAAAAACTTGTTTCTGTCAGGTTGTACATGTTTCTTGAGCTGCCATGAATATGTAGATTTGTCATGAATATTAAAGCGTGGCCTTTTTTTTTTTTTCCGGAATTGTTGGCCTTTTTCCTTCTGTAGCAATTAGTGGTGTGTTTTTAAGGTCTCTTGTGCGTGGATAGCTGTGTGTACGCGTTGTATATACAGAGGCTGGCATGCATGTTTCCCAGCGGTGTACATTAGTTAGGTGAATATACAGTTCGTGCTCTGACATATGAGAGGGAAAAAACGTGCTGGTGGGAACGCTATCTTCAGTCACCGTGTTAGAGAAATACTCACAAAGAACTGTGTCTGTGCTGTTGTAATTATGAAGATAAAACGAAACCACATGAGCATTAGATTTATATACTTTGTATCAAAACAAACATTGGGACTGTGATTACAGTGGGAAATGCATTTCGCTGTTTCATTTCATTGTTGAAATAAGTCATCTACTTGGCATTACCTCAAGACAAACAAGATAAGTCCCTCTATTGGGCACTGCCAAGAGTCTCATTCAAAGCTGCTTTTCTGGCAGCTATACCAATTTCTAAAACTTGTCATTTGCATAAAAGGTGCAGTTATAGAAAATTGAAAGTGTTAGAAACATCTCTATCCTTCGAAGAAGCACTGCTCTTTAGATGCAAGATACAAGCTACAGATTCAAGTGGCCCGAAGTGGTTCATCAATTTTTGTTTTGTTTAGCTTTTTCTTATTCTTTTTCTGTTCTTTTGTAATGCCACCTCAGAGAAACACATTTCCTTGCAATGAACTGCACAAGAAAGGAAGCTAAACAGTAATACAAAGAACGAAGATAAATAATTGCATTTGTGTTTATTTAGCTCCGTTTCTTGTGCAGTCGTTTTTCAACAACACTTATGCTACGTTCACACTGGCCGCCACATGAACTGTGGTGTGGCGTGCCTTGCGCGCATCTGATCGCGGGTGTTCATTTGTGCATTTGCGTGTCCTTCGCGCCACATGTATCTGAGAAGAGGCAGGGTATTACTTGTTTAAGTAAGTGGAAAAGACCCACTTTCTGAATTTCCTAAGCACGACGGACGACATAGCAACCGCCGGCTGCTTTATTCGCGTTGTCCCACAAGTCCCATTCCGGACCATCGAGAAGCACACAGCTGCCATGAATTTCACAGCTTTCGCGATGTGGAAGAAGTGTGGCACCGTAAAAACACTTCCACATTTGTGGCCCTTCAGCTCGTCACTATTTTATTTTATTTTATTTCCCCCCTCCCCCTGACACATTTTTCATGAGGCGCATCCTGACAAACAAGTGTCCTTTCTTTTTGCGGCAGATTTCCGAAGAAAACAACTGCTAGTCAATCAGGCAATCAGTGAATTGGTATCACCTGTGGTTGGTTATTGTGCGGTAATGTCCAACTTGGTGCACATAAATTACAACCAACAGCTGTAAATTAAGAAAATGCAAAAATACTTACAAGATGAATCAACTCCTTTGCTGGTCCTTGGAGTTTCCATTGCAGGACGGATTGAAAAGCTCTCGGGTGCCAACAGACGTTCAGCTTGTCTTTCATTTGCTGAATAGATGCTGGACTCTAATTGGCTTTGCCTTCACAGCTGTGATGCGATTTGGTCACGGTGGTTCAATTTTGCTCAAGCTTGAGCGAAAAGGGGGCAAGGCAGATGTGTGTGATCGCCCGTAGCGTGTCCCATGACGTCCCGTCAAGGCAGCGCGTCCCTTGCAAGTCCGGCGTATAGTTGCCCCGTTCCAGTGTTTGCAATGATTTTCCAATGGTACTCATTTTTTTCGGTAGTGTATTTATCGTTTCTGATTCATGATTCTGATTCATGTGACGCCACGCACGCCTTCCCCGTCGCTTGCTGCCCTTTCGCGCCACAGCACGCCATCTGCATTAACTCTGTGTGAGATCACTTCGCGCTAATGGTTAGAGTAGCGTGTAGTGTAGACGTAGCATGAGGCCCGCCGCATACCGCCAGATGCTTTTGAAACCAGCTTAGACCAAATGACCGATGTAAGAGGACATGAAGTACAATATAAAGAGAATAATTGAGATTAAAGTAATCATTTGAACGTACCCGACATTATAAGTGAATACTTGCTACGTTTTGGCCACAAGTATTTGCTATTTCAATCATAAATGCACCCGGGTTCATTGCACACTGCAGCCGTTGTCCGACGCCAACAATTAAAAATCCATCTCCCCATGTTTAGTCAAATAATGCTTCAAAGTGCCCAGCTTTACCATGGTTGCGATATGCTTCATATATTGATTGTATTTGCGTGGCTTGGCGGTGGGCATATGAACATTCGGCCGAAATCTCGCCGTTTGTGGGCAAAAATATGAAAAAGGATAATGAACCAGAAATGGAACAGAAATTGATCTGGCTGCTCAGTACAGTATGAGTGTCTGTTAAATTCACAAAATACACACACACATTTACTTAGCAAACAAATTAAGTGCATACACTTACTATAATCTACGTGATTATAAATGACAGACATACCTTTTAAGAAGCAATGAAATTATCGTATTGCTCTGCCAACATCTGCCAAAAGTTTTGCTAGGTTTACTTATACCATGTTTAACTTGGCTTTATAGTTGTATAATTTCACAGAACAAAAAAAATGCACTTTTGGGCCATTTTCGGCAGCTTTTACTTGGAAATTTGTACTGGCATGGTCGGGCAGGCATCTAAAAATGGGTAGTGGCCAGATGTATTGACCAAGGGCCATCCAGCCACTGTTAATGTTGAATCCTGTAATGGCAGGCAGTATTACTGAACGCAGTGTTCCATGAAGGAGGTTCCGCTGCACTACAGCATTCCCAGATCATAATACCCTGTCTACTTAAGTTTGCCCTCTGGTGTTTGTCTATATCCCATTTCCCTATAAGCACAAAGAGGAACAACACTACCCTTGACTGGCAAGGAAAAAATGTCCAAACGCTGAGTTTCTACTGGCATTCCTGAAAATTAGAAGAAAAAAAAATGCATTGTCAGCATGAATACGATTTTTTTTTTTACAAAGAAAGATGAGAGTACAAAAAAAAAAGTTGGATACAGCATGCCTGCCCACAAAACTTTTATGATGGAGCTGAAAAACTCCATCTGCTGCAAGTCTTGTGAAATCTGTGGGCCATCGTTGTGGGCCATCGTTGTGGGCCATCGTTCCCCAAGCAGATGTCTGCGTGGACCAGAAATGGCGCAATGATGTGGCCAAATGCACTGATGAGGGTCCAGGTGCACCACATGACATTTGAAGCCTCTTCATTAACAAGATGGTCAATGTCCTGATGTCCTTGGTCTTGGTCTACTAACTAATCTTTACAATCAGTGACACCACTTATTGAAAAATACTTAGGGGTTTTGCTGTAAAAAATAAAAATACACAGAACCAACCCAGCAAGGACGGGATATTGCTGCAACTGTGTGAGCCTTCACACACCGTCCTGCAATTAGGTGATCGATGACGTCAGTGCAAGTGTCTGTAGTGATGATAACACTGAGCTATAACAAGGGCCGTAGGATTTGCCGACTGTTATCTATTAAAAGCAAGTTAATTTGTCAGAGGTATATTTGTGTAGAGGTAATGTAATTAATCCTTATTGGACCGTCATGCTCACTGGTGTCTGCACACACAAATAGTGAAGCTTGTGATGTTTACCTATGAGCTTGCAGGTTTAGTGAGCTGCTGAGTTTTGATATAGTGTCATTTCACCTTCGTGATACATCTATCAAATGTATCATTCCATTTGAGGAGGTAGAAGTTGGTGGGACCATGTTTGACCCCTCAAATAAATGAACAGTCAACTTGCCCACGCAGGATAAAAATATGACTAATGCTCATCCATCATCTGTGCTTTTAATACCCTCCATAGTACCATTGCCGATTAGCCAAGAAAGAGCTTTTTGTGTCCTCCATCCATTGTTTTGCATAGGCTCCATAGCCTGACATTTTTACTTTGCCTTTTGTGGCCTGACCTTTTAGGTTCGTGATATACAAAGTCTCGCTCTCTCTCATGTGGCTTATGAATACTTACATACTATCCTAGTATGCGGTATCTCAAGCATTTCATTTTATTATGAGTATGTGATACTCGCTGTTGCTTACCTCATACTCATGGCAAAATGGAGCTGGAGGAAACAAAATATCAGTGCATTGCTATAAGGTGTTCAGAAAGTCAGAAACGTATCCATATGAGCTCATAATGTTTATGTTTGACGTAACTATTATCAATTATAATTCACAATTCAATACCACTGCCAGTGCAATCCAGCTAAACTATGAGGGAATGTCATTTTTATAATAATATTTGACAGTCTCATTGAGTGTTGGGCTTTTTTAAAATTTGGACGATTCCGGTTCTGTTTCAGGTTCTTCGATACATTTCTGGTTCGTAACGATTCTCAGTTCCGATTCTTTAAAATAAATAAAAAAGAAAGAGGGATCTCATCAGAGATATTTCAGGGATGAAATCGTGTGAACTTCTGTTCTTTCATTTCATGAACTTTTTCCTGTTTATGAAACTTACTATGAGTTATTTTTAACCATTATATTAATATCAAACGGATGAACTTGAGTTTTTCATGAGAGCTTTATTTTTGTGAACCTCAAGAAAACACAAATGTGCAGCATGTACTAAAAGCACGTTATTAGGCTAGTATTGTTTTCCTTTAGAAAGAAAAGTATATATGACTAACCCAGACGCATTTGAGGGGCATATAAGGAAAATCTAGGCTATATATAATCTAGGACAATGTTTGAAAACCTTGATTGAGCCAAGGCACAGATATCACATCAGAAAAACTCTCACAGCACACTACTAAGCAAAGCGATTCACAAAAAGTAGCTACACAGGGTCATTATGTGCCTTCAGTCATCTAGTGGAAGAAAAACACATTTTTTTTGCCTGTTACTGTTCATGGTTGGCATAAATAGATTAACAAAACCCTTTTTTTAAAATTAGGAATTATTATTTTGTGAAAAATAATTGACATTGGATAATTTCCTGCGGCACACTTGATGATCTCTCATGGCACGCTAATGTGCCACACTGGTTGAGAATCACTGATCTAAGCAGTCTACGTATGTATGTCCGTGCTGTGTACGTTTTAAGCTAAATATTAGCCGAGCATTTGCATTTTTACTCGTTAAGTTCCGATTTGGCACTAGATGTACTTAGTGATTCTGACTTTGGCATAGAGGCAGTGGAGGCAGGAGGCGTTTTATCATATTTGAAAGGAAACCTCCTTTGATATTTTAATGACATTTATTTTTTTTACTAAGTTCAGTGAAGTTCAGCTACATTGTACACAGCCGCAGCGGCGAGATCCACGAGAAGGGCCTGGCGCGTGTGCAGAGTTCCCGCAGACATTAGGCGAGAAGCAGGGTACCCAAACTGGTCGCCAGCCAATCGCACGGCACATATAGGCAACCAGTCACACTCACATCCATCTGCGGACAATTTTTTGTTTACAATTAACATGCAAACTCCATACAGGAAGGCCGTAGTCCGAACTATATCCCACAACCTTTCTATAATATATGTATTTTTTGCAACTCATTCATGTTCATTTGCGCTTCCATCTACCCAAAACACAAAACCCACTTTTAGATACAACGTGAGTTCTCAGGATGTTTTTTTGTTCAAAACCATCACCACTGAGAAGGACAAACCAGACTGCGATCCTCCTTGCATACAATACATGAATAATGTGGCCTTTCTTTCCAGATACAAACTGCTTTGTCATCCCAGGAGAAGTCACTTCTTGTCTAAAGCGTTACCTGAACTCGCCACGACAGGAGGGAAAAAAACAATCTTGTGCTGATGTAGTTTACACAAAAGATTTCAATAATTTACTCTTGTTGTTGTTGCTAATATTCACTGTTTAGTTTTGTAGCCCATTTCACTACCTTTCAAAAGCTTCGAAATTGCATTGCTAAATAGACAATATGCCACGATCATTTTTAGTTGTTGGATGTAATTTTATAATTTTTAGATTTTAAAAATTGTAATTTTATACAAGCAAAAAATGTTCTCCCTGATGCCTCTAATTTTGCCTGTGCTACGCTGGCACCACTTTGCGCCAGGTTTGCACCTGCCTTTCAGATATATTATTTAAAGATGCAAAATTAGCCAATGAAATTTATCTCAGGTTTGGTGACATTGCGCGTGCTAAATGAATGTTTTTGCGTTTTTCTCCCATGAGGCACAAAGGGCAGTTTTGGCCGTTTTGCAAATGCCTGCACCAGCTGTTCGAAAAGGATGAGTTTCTGCATCTGTTTGCTTGCACAGTAGTTTCTGCCTGTTTTTCTCTCTCATAAATCAGTAGATAAGATTTAGTAGATCACGCCCACCAAAAGTGCTCACTTGCAATATAGCGGCGGCTATTTGGGATCTTTTTAGTATGAATGAAGCTCTTAGACTTTTTACCTGCTTCCTACTTAAGAATGTTTGCCAACACCACGGAAAGGAAGACCTCTCTGTTGGTTTTCTTTAAGAATTCCCCACAACCACTTATCTTTTATTTGTCTGTGATATCACTTACATGATACTTAATATGCTCAATGGGAGCTGTTGTGTGCAGCCTGATTAATCAGAGCGCTCGGAGACCATTCCCAAAATAAATTTTCTCTAGCACAGCTGTACCTGCTTGGTCAGGGTGGAAGTGTACCATATGCCTCTGCTAAAATAGAGACTTGAAGAAAATCAAAATGCAGTGCAAGACTCTGTTTGCCTCTAAACCCGCTTTAATTAGATGCTCATCTGTTCACTTCACTTGATCCATTGCTTAAATGCCACCTTTTGTTTGTGAGACGATGAGTCAAGTCCATTTAGGCTCACTAGTAGGTGTAAATTAAATGTGTTAAGATTAGAATTTCAAAAGACGGCCAAGTGTTGCTTTTTCCCCCCGCCTCCCCCCAACACAGTGGTATTAAAAATAAATGTATTTTTTTCCCTCAAAAGTTGGTCAACACCGGCTGCAGCGAATGACAATCAGAGCAAAAACTGAAAGTAGACAATAATCCAGCTAGAGCTCTCAACATCGTTTAAGAGATCCAACACCACTGTTCAGTCATATATATGACTTCTGGTAATCATGTCTGACTACCATTATTTCTTACTAACATTGTCAAGATATTTTTTCCCCAAAATTCACCCAAATTCCACAAGGTTTTAGGCATCAGACTGAGACTATATTGTCCAAACATCATGGTGCGTCTGTCCAGAGTCAAGTTGTTGCTTAGAATCTTCTGTCTATTAGCACACTCTTTGTTTCCCCCCTCTCCATGTTTTTTTAATTTTTTTATTTTTTTTATAATTTTGAACAGCTCCCTACAAAAGTGTAGTCCGCTTATCTCTCCCTTCCTTGAACTTGCAATCCACTCAGTTCTCTTAAGGCGGCCCTTAGCTCAGTAGCCACCTCGGATACAGTTGAGCTGGTGTGGAAGGGACATTTCATTTCATATCCCACTTCACAGCCCACATGATTTATTTTTTATTTTTTTTAATCGAAGCTCATCCCATCCGCACCACCCCCCACCTTTACCCCAAAACACTGTGCTGTTTAGTGTTGGTCAGCTTTTCTGCCCTTTTCTGGCAAGCATACTTTCTGAACTTACTCTATCCATCTTATCCTCTTTATCACATCCTGTATGCTGGTCAGGGTGTTGACCAATGCGGACTGCACCCTGGTCGGCATTCAATCACAGAGTCATTTGAGTGATTGATTGTGAAGAGTAGGAAGTAATCCCACGCAAGTTTGATGAACCACTCTACATCCAAGAGCCTCCTGTTACTACCACATCGTCATTAAAATAATTTTATACAAGCTGTAGATAGAGTAGGAATATTAATCGACCTTGTTAGTCAGCGTGTGTTTGGGGGATGCCGTGTTTTAACCTCATAAAATACGGTCCCCGAAGCTTCAAGTTTTACATGAAAAGACACTTTTGAATTTGCTGATGTCGGTTTCTACGTTGACAGCGCATGAATATGCTAAAGCTGAACCCATGTGGGCTGCGTGGGAACTGGGATGGAATGAGTTTTCAGTGTATATTAAAAAAATACGTATTTCTTTTCAAATGCCAGTGTTTTGTGCTAAAAAAATAATACCAAGAAATAATTTCTGTGATTTTATTTTTTATTTTTTAGCCTGTACAACTTAATTGAAAAAAACAAAACAAATGAAGGGGTAACTGAGATCATTTGGCTGCAGTGTAGTGTGCACACCCTCTTCTAAGAGACGGGCAGCTACATTGACAGAGCTGCAGGAGTTTCTGATATGTACTTGCTGTTAAGTACATGTGACACCAATCTTCCGTCTTCTTAATGTTTCGGAACTACGGAGTTGGTTATTAAGATCTAAACCTTACAATGAAAAACATCCAAGGCCAGCTACATTTTTCAAAAACACATTTGCAATCTCCCCAAATCGTAGGGAAAAATGTGTTATGGTCCGATGAAGCCAAGGTTGAACCTTTTGGCCATAATTCCCTAAGGTAGTATAGCACAAACATGACACTGCTCATGGGGGGGGGGGAAGAAAGAAAAAAACCCATAACTAGAGAGGTGATAGCATCATGCTTTGTGGATTATTTTTTTCTCTCTTTAGCTGGAACTGTGGTCTTAGCTAAGGTGGAGGGAATTAGGGATGAACAATTGTTAAATATCCGTCAGTGTTAGCATATCAACTTCTTTTCAACTAAGTTGTACAGGTTCCAGGTCACTTTAAGGACAGAACAGGTTTTGAAATTGTTAATCATGGTCTCCTTTTTTTATTTCACAAAAATCACACATTTGAACAGGGCTTCTTCTACAGTATCTACTGTGAATGCAAGGCCAGTAATGTTTCCAACACCATATCCAAACCTTATGACGTTTTGAGCGTCATGTCAGTTGTTCAACATGCCTGTTTAAAATCTCCCTTTGGTAGCTATTTTGAAGTTACTTTCTCCTGAATATACTTTGCAAGGAAACGTGTAAAATGTACTCAATGCAATCCTATGTTCTCTTCAGGTACAAGCTGATTCGACGGAGAGTCATCTGGCTAATAGGCCAGTGGATCTCAGTCAAATTCAAACCGGACCTTCGCCCTTTACTCTACGAGGTCATTCTTAGTCTCATGCAGGATCCCGACTTAGTGGTAAGTCGGCTTCTAAAAATCCACAGTTACACCAGGCGGTACAGTTCGGTTTGACTCGCCTCCGTACAATTTGCATCACTAGTTGCTTAGGATTTTACCTTTCCTCCGCAGGCTATGAAAGCGGGATGTGTATCTTGTTTCATTTCTTACCTTGGGGAAAAAGTACCACACAACCACACAGCCACAGAATTGCCATTCAAAAATGCCATTCATTTTATTGGACTACTTTGTCAACAAAATGACAAAATGAAATTTGTTCTTTCCCAGCCGTTAAGCCACACAAGCCAACCATAACGTAACTGCAATAGCTCACAAACAAAATGTTACCCAAAAGTGTAAAACTAAATAAAATTTGCACTTGATTGAGTCATCCACATTAAGTGACAGAGAGAACCAGTACCCGTGCAATATTGAGCTGCGTCTTGCATCTAATAGATTTTTTAATTACCTCTCAGTTTGTTGTTATGATGTAAGCATTACGGTATGCGTTTGTTCATGGTCACTGCAATAATATTTTGAACATACATTCTAAGATTCTACTAATTAAGGGGAAATAAGACTGCAGCTCTCCCAAATCCCATGATATCATTAAAAGTGACGCGAGGGAAGGAAGTTGTAATAATGAACTAACATATGCATTAATTATTCCTTGCTTGGACATGATGCCTGCACTTAAAAAATGGTGTTTAATTAAAAACCTGTTTTGTTTTTTTTCTTAAATATGCGCACCTATCATGGTTAAAAACAATTATTTTTTAAAGTCAAAAGGTCTCAACATACCAAGCTGGCGTCGGGTGAGTGTCTGTGAGCGCTGTTGGCCAGGTATCGCTTACACCGTGGGTGGACATTCGGAGGAAGTTTTCGCCCAATTCAACATGTTGAATCAGTGTGAAAATTGATCACTCTGATTGGCTGTTCCTTACAAAACAGTGCACAAGACAAAAAAAAACGCATGCATCACACGCATATTGACAACATGGTCACCTGGTTAGAAGAAAGTGACGACCAATATGCTTTGTTTAAACGAAGTATATTCTGCGATCATGCTTTCCGACAGGAAGTTCTGTTTTCCAATTTATAATTTTTTTTTTTTTTTTTTTTTTAATGAGCAACACTGATTAGTGCCGTCGATGGAATTGAGGGCTATTACTTCTCACACAATTGCAGAAAGTATTTTGTTTTTTTCCGTCAGCGTCGACTTCATGCAGTGTAAACCGTTTTGATAACCTACACTACTTGCTAACGTTGGCAGTCAATCAGCCACGTTGGCCTACTGTCGGCTCGGTATGTAGAGACCTATAAGCAACACTGTTTCATGGCACTTATCCGGTACATGTTGAAAATATGAAGCAACGTACTGTATTAATGATTCCACTTTAACACTTTTATTATTCATGTATTAGTTTGACGATACTCAGTTGGCTACTAGAGATATTTGGAACTCGAGACATTGCTTTTATTTTAGTAGTAAAATGGACTTTAATTATGACAATGTGTAGCGAAAGCTGCTGTTAGCTCATTTACTAGCTCATCAATCATTTTTAGCTCCAGATCAGTATTGTCTGCGTGGATTAGAGCCTCCCAGGCCACAATGAATTATTGATCTCAGATGGGCTACAGTTATACAGTGGTTCAGAATTAGTCAGTCCCGCTGGATATCAATTTTAAAAAGCTGCTGTTCCCCGAAAGAAGTAGTAATGTACAATGGTCAAATGTGCACTTACTACACACAACAATTATACTTAAGTGTCTGTGTTTGATTCAAGGGAGAGACATCGATTTGTACCTTCAGCTCATCTACTTAAGCATGCTCTCTTGTGTTTAATATTTTAGGATATATTTTTAGTGATCTAGATAAGAATTCAATAGATTGAAGAAAAAAAAAATCTTTACAAGTGCAAGACATAATGGCGTTACAGTGGACCCCTGCATGGATTTACTACACTTTTTAATGGGACTACTTATATAAGACATGACATGCAACATATAATTTCATGTTTTTGAGATAAACTGGGCTGGAATTTACCAAAGTTCTCGACAACATAACTGTCACTCTGTAGGATCGTTCCCAAAATGCTATATGAAATGAACAAGCCTGCTTGTGTATTGAATAATAGATATGGGGGATTTGTTTACAACAACGACCATTTGACAAAGTCATTTCAAGGGGGCCGTGAAGATGGAATGTGATCTCTCGCATAAATGACAAACTGTTATCCGGTAGAAACCAGCTCATTGAAGATCTGAACTGAATGTCCCTTGAAGTAGGCTTCAGAATTCATTAGCCTTATAGTGACGACATCGGAGAGTTTAGCTGCGCTCTGTCAGAGCAACAAGACCGTCACCAAAGAAATGTACATCAAAGACAACACAGCAACAAAAGACTCTTCTCTCTAATGACGATGTCCTCCCGCTGCTTCCACGTTCAGGTTATGCATATATATTTGCATATTATATACGCATTATATATGCAAATGCTAAAGGGGAGCGAGGTGTCAAGTTGTTTTTTTTTTTTTTTTTTTCTTCAAGCTATTTGCATTTGCAATGGGAGGTGTTGATTTATTTTGAATTTGTGGCTAAGCTTGCTTTGAAAACGTAAAGCCCATCTGCAGGGGTGAGGGGGGGGGGGCTTATTAAGATGTTCAAATATGGATGTACCCTTTATGGACCTGTAATGGAATGCAGCTGCGTATAGTCATTGCAGAAGATACGTAATTGAGGAACTACAAATTGAAGTGGATTATTAACCTGATTGAGGAAATGTAATGAACAAGCTTAACTTGTGTTGCGATATTCCATGTCACAGCTTTAAGTACTAATATCTCTTACATTCGTGTTTGTGTTGCATGTTTGATCCATTTATTTCATTTTGTGATATTTTGTGATGGCACAATGGAGGTTTTCCCAATCTGGTGGTATTTATGGGAAATTTAATCAGTTTTATGCTAAACATGTAAAGGTAAGTCAACTCAACTTCACCCCAAGTGGAAACATTTCTGTCACGCTCAGTGAGCTTTGTCCAACTAATTTTCTCCTTAATTAGACTTTATAACCAATGCATTTTTCTCTCACACGGTTTGAGAATGATTATTAGTGTTATATCAGTTTTTCAGGTAGGTGCTCAGACAGATTGTTTTTCTTGTGACCCAGATTATTTTTCTTTTGACCAAATTTCAGTTGTCCTCCACACTTTGTACACTAATTGAAATGTAGTTTGTTAGAATTAAGGCCAATGCAGACAACATCTGACGGGGTGATGCCTCGATCATTGTTGGTCCAATATGACCATTTCCACTTAACAATAGTTTGTGCTGTAGAGTGGGTGTTTTGTGTGTGTGTGTGGGAGGGGGAAGAGTGTGCGGGTGTGTGTGTGTGTTTTTTATTCATGCTGTCAACATGTCATTTTTTGCGTGTTTTTTTTTAAGCCCATCACTGAGCGGCGCAGGTTTTGCGAGTGTTTTTTTCGTCAGGGTTCGTTCAGGGTTGTTAGCCAACAGTTTTAACGGTTGCAAACGTTTTTTTCTTGTAACGTTGAACGTTGATGTAACGGTCATTTGGGTAATTTACTTCTCTTATACCCTGTCCATGTGGAAATTAGTTAATGTATACACAAAGCTCACTAGTTCACTTAAATGGCATGTCTCCACAATGTGTTATCTAAATTGAATAAATTACAGTGGATGTTACACAGCGAAAGATGTGGTCATATACTCTCCCTAAAAGCTCATTCCAAACCTTGTAAAACCCCTTTATTGATATTGATAACATTTGTCGTAAAAAAAAAAAAGAAAAAAAATGCTGACTCATATTCTCGCCTAGGCATCCGCGCTAGTTGAGGATAAGGGCTGCAAAGTACTCACTGTAATGGACTTTTTAAGTCTCCCACCAATGTCTTCACTCGCTTGCTTTCCTTAATTCCTGTCTTCCATCTGCTTGCTCTTCCCCCGGGCGTCATTACCGCTTCTATCACTCTGACATGGCAAGATTGCACTCTTTGGTTATGAAAGTGGATGGTGGCGTGACTTTGGAAAGCAGAAGATATGTCGACCCAGAGATACTTCCACAGCTTTTACAATATTTGGATCTTGTCTTTGTACTAAACCTTACGTACAATAACTGAGTAGTTTACGATTGAAAGCAAATACTGTAAAACTTACCAACCTACTATAAAAACAAAACATCATCCCTTTTACTGTTTTTTTTTATTGCTGACTACTCTCAAAACTGTAACTTGATTTTGAATGTGCTTGAAAAGTGCTTGGATTTGACCTTGGTAGAGGTATGAACCCCCCGGTCCTGTCAATTTAGCTAATGGATTGCTGTGACATTTGCGGCCCAGTCAATTAATGTAATGAGAACTTTTCATTTACTTTCCACATTTTTTACACCTTTTTCAATGTCAAGCTTAGTTGGTGAGTACATCATGTGTGCATTATTAGCCTGTTAACTTTTGGCGGCTGGGGTTGTTCTGCCATTGCAGGGACTTTGTGCATGTAGCAGTTTACCATAGCTGACTTCATGTTGCACTTATTTAGACAGTAAACTTTGTTGAGAATATATCCACAGCCAAGTAGTGCTCTTCTTTTTGCTTTAATTGCTTCAGGACATCAATATTCAACAATCGTTTCCATATAGTCAACAGAATTCTTAAACCATTACTTGATTAATCCAGTAATTATGTCTATACCTAATCCAGACTGAATTGATGAGAGGGAAAGTTGATTTTTTTTTTTTTCAGTGGTTTTTCTTTTTCTGATGTATTATTTTCCCCACAGGTGCGGATTGAGACAGCTACAACTCTGAAGCTCAATATCCTTTCAGTACTTAGACAATTGATTGAATTACTATCAGGGATTCTCAAAGTGTGGAACGAGTACCACCGTTTCTATGTTGCCTCCCTATTTTCTTTCATTTGAGATGTATCACTGTCACATTCATTCTTCATTGACAGCAAGGACAGTACTGTACTGTACAGTCCTTGGTTAGTTCTAAATACTGTATAATGATTAAATATACATAGACAGGGCTTTAGCTGGATCTTAGCATTTCAGAAGGAGCCCCAAAAACGTGACTAGGTGATTTTTTGGGGGGCTGAAAAGGTGGGGAAAGAGATTCCACATAAAAAAAAATAGAAAACAGATAAATAAAATGTAAATACCTGTAGATGAATTTGAAAAATGGTGAATGCCGAATATAGGGGGCCTACTGCACATAGTATTTACAATTATAATAAGGCTTGTATCCACTAATTCACTATGGGGTTGTTGCTGTGATTAAAAAAAAAAATCCTTCTTGCCTATAAAACTTCAGTTTAATCCAACCTTAACTCAACACTACCCGTCGATGACTTTGAGTTCCGGACAGAGCAGTTCCTCCCTGTGAGTACTTGTTTCGCCTCTGTTCAAGGGCTGTTGTTTAAATTGAGAAAATATTCACCGTAACTCTTTCCTACTCCTCACAGTACTTGGAGTCCATCTTTGGGCTGCTTTTCCAGCTCTTGCAGCAGGTGACAGAGTGTGACACCAAAATGCAGGTGCTCCATGTCATCTCCTGCGTTATTGAAAGAGTCAACACACAGGTGAGGTTTGGGGCATTGACGAGCCTGGAATTGATCATTTATTTCAAGCAAAAAGAAATGTTTTTGAGGGAGATCCAGTGGTGCAGTCTGTTGCTGCTTGGAGGAAACATCACTCAAAGTAATCACCCAGGGGGGTCTTCCCGCAAAGGATCTCAATGATTTGTCATCCTGACAGTGGTAACACAAATGACTTTAACTGCAAGCCTTTAGGCGGCTCTTGCATCCTTGTCATTCGTCACTTAACCCTGTGGCGCAGATCACCCTTTTTCACCGCAGTGATTTAAATCAACGGCATACCAAAATGATTATATATTTTAGCATTCAATAAGTTGCCCTTATCCATGTCTGCTAACTAGGGGAAAAAAAAAACTGACCCTCTTAATGACCTCCCCAGGCACTTTTCAGATCCACTTTAAGCACCTTGCATTAAACGATGCCTTGACTTCAATCTGTCACAGAAATGGCTTTCATCCATGTGAACTGTCAGTCTGGTTAAGTCTTCCCCCAGTCCTCGACCCTGACTAAACCTCCAGAGTCAGCGCGAATCCTATTAACATTCTAACCCCGCCATAAAGGAATTGTGGCCCCACAAAGACTGTTGGGAGATTGAGGAAAAATACACAATGAGTGTAGAAAATGATAAAAAAAAAATGTCAAAAACGTTTTTGGTCTCACATTTTCAGACTATAAGTTTGTTCGCAAGCTCGATCTCTTTAAGTTCCTTGTCTCCTACTGTCTTTTCCCTCTCAATTAATGCTCCTTACAAAGTTGTGTAATCAAGCATAAGATCACAGTTTGGGTTACATAGCCTGGTCACAAAACCATCACAGAGTACGTGAACATCTAGAGCCTGTTACTACCAGGAGAAAAAAAAAAGTTTGGAAGTTAAATCTTGGCTAGCTCTCCAGACACTTTTTTGAGGGTAAAACACTCCAATTAGCCTCTGGCGTTTTAATATTACATTATCAACGATGTGCAGTGAGGATGGCATAGTGGGCGGCATATGTGTATTGCATTGTCATTATGAGAGCACTTTACACTTCAGTTCACCTTTTGAATGTAGCTGCTGTTTGAACCACAATAAACCACAAATGGGATGCAGCATATTAAACTGTGAAGGACATCATCATCTGCTGGAGGATTACAGTGCTTTTATTATACTTGCTGCATAAAACTACATGCATCAATTTTTTCCAAGTTTCACATCAGTGATGATGTGAATATAAGTTTAAATGGTTATCTCTGTGTTTGACTGGTGACCAGTCCAGGGTGTAGTATATATAGTCAGCTGGGATAGGCTCCAGCTCCCTGCAAACCTGAGCAGTGTATGTGCCACAGTAATTGGGTAGATGATGCATGGTATTATGTTCAGCCGAGGGGGCAGCAATAGGCACATTCTTGTCTCTGCTCCCTAATAGTGCAGTGGAACCACTAAAGTTGAACGTAATCCGTTCTGTGATGTTGGCTGACTTCCAAATTCAACTTCTAATCTAAAAAAATAAATAAATAAATAAAAAGGGAAATCTAGTGAATTGTTCCGGGCTCAAACTGTTGCCATCATTAAATCTTCAACTGTACAGGCAAAATTGTCATTATCATCATATCATATCATTTCATATGAATCATACAAATGTAAATGAAAGTGAGACCTCTGAAAATAAAGCGACTTAATCTTTAATGCAAAGGAACCACAAGCCCTTCTCTGGGTTTTCTTCATGCTCATTGTAGCTGTTTATTATATCAGCTATATGCTGATTTACAATATGCTTTGGAAAAAAAAAAGTTAATTGCATGACTTATATGGTACCAGACACTTATGTTTAAATTTGCGTATCACTAGTAGTTTTTTTTTTTGTTTCAGATCCGACCATATGTAGGCTGTCTGGTGCAGTACTTGCCCCTCCTTTGGAAGCAATCGGAAGACCACAACATGCTACGATGTGCTATACTTACCACTCTTATTCACCTTGTGCAGGTAGGACTCGTTCCAAATCAAGGGCTTACCGCTGCTTGTGCCTCAAATCTTCTCATGTTACTAGTGCTTGTTCTTTGAAGTATTTTCGTTCTACTGTAGTACCTGCAAAACAACTCAAGGGACACAGTAGTCTCGCCTAATGAACATAATAACACCAATCAGCTTGACAATGATGCGTCTGCAATACACCGTCTCATTTGTTACTCACACTATAGAATTAGTGTCATACAGAAGTCACAGAGGGGCATGAACTGAAGATAGCGGCATGTTTACACACAATTGTTGTCTAGAAAAGGTACTGTTGGCATTTTCAAGGCAGATTTTTTTATACCCTGGCCTAAAAGAGACTTTAGTTACCAACTTCAACACAGACACACACACACACTTACACGCCTCACTCAAGCATAGGTTGAGACGAAAAATCCTCATCCTAAAACCATGTTCAAGCGTCAAACCTTATGTGGTGCTGAGTAAAGCCCAAGGCAACACAGTGCTTTTCAAATGCCACAGTGCTTAATATCAGAAAATCATTTGAAAAAATATCAGAAAATTGACAGATGTTTCAGTCGTATAGAACAGTGTTTCTCAACCTTTATTGAGCCAAGGCACATATTTCACATCGGAAATCTCAAGGCACACCACTTAGCAAAACGATTGACAAAAAGTGAAAATTGATTGGTGACCCAAACACCTTCTGTCATCTGGTAGAAGAACATTTTATTGCTTTGCCTATTACTATAAATGGTTGGCATAAATAAATTGACAAAAATGTTTTTTTTTTTTTTAATTAGAAATATATTTTCTTCGTCAAAATAATTGACATTGGATAATTTACTGCGGCTTACCTCTCTCGCAGCACACTAATGTGCCACGGCACACTGGTTGAGATTCACCGGTTTAGAATATTTTGGAGAGAACATGGCATTCACGTTCCGAGATTCAAACATTTTCTATATCACGTGACCTTTCACAACAACAACTTGTTTCTTGGTATGTTAAAGTTGCTTTTAGTGTTTGATGATCATTTGCATGTGTAGTTTTTTTTTAAAAATAATGTTCTTATGAGTTTTTTTGTAGTGGTCTCCCTTTGCTGCTTTGTCTGTTTTATTGTACGTCTGTGAAACGACTTTGAGTGTCGAGAAAAGTGCTATACAAATAAAATGTATCATTTATTTATTTATTTAAATTATTATTATCTATATTATTATACCCCACTGACCTCTACTATTCGGTTTTTTTAAGATTCCAATGCAAAGGAATGCCTTAACAGTCCATTTTGTATACTTTAGCACACTTCAAGTGTTCTGGTTTTAAGTTGTCCATATGTGTCAATGTGAGCCTGAACTGTTTGTCAATATAGTATGTGCTCTGCGATTGACTGGCAAGTGGCAATCAATCCAGGGTGTATCCTGCCTCTCACCCAAGTCACGTCGGATAGGCTGCAGCTTATCCGTGACCATAATGAACATCATGGCTTTATAAAATGGACGAAAGGCTGGAAGAAGTTCGACTTTGAAGCATTGACTGCAGCTTATTTAAATAATGCTTGATCAAATCATTGATTGACTTGTTTTTTAATATTGTTCCAGCATGTCCCTCCTAAAAGAAAATTCCATCGTTCCCTAGACACCAGTATCACTTGAAACGTCATTGAATGTGTATGACCAGTAAATAGTAGGGATGTCACAATATCGGCAATATAGTGATATCGCGATATTAAAATTATGTCACGATATTAATAGCAGCAAATCTGTTTAAAAGCCCATGTTGTTTTCCATTTCTGCAGTTCCAGCACCCTCTGGTGGTTAGTTTATTAGTGCAGTTTAATTTGATGCATGTTGCATGCAAGTGCCTCAAGATTAGGTGTTCGGTCATTTTAGGTCATTTATATACATTGGTTAATGTTAACTGCTAATTAGCATTGTACAGAGACATGCAACTGCTCATGTATGTTTTATTTTTGTTTATATTTCGTGTTCTACAGAAACCATACACACACCTACACAACCAAAACAAACAGAAATTAAATTGAAAAAAAAGATTGCTCACATGAACAAAACTATGTTCTAGCCAATAAAAGGGCCCAAGAATCAGTCATACCAACAAATATTATTCAACATCTCCGTCGGCCCGCTTCAGCCGATCACAGCATTGTGAACTACATAGACAATAATACTTAGCGCTGCTTAGCCAATAGGAGCGCTTGACTGGGCAAGCCTATTTTTATTAAGCACGATTGGCTGGCAACCAGTTCGGGGTGTCCCCTGCCTACTGCCCGATGACAGCTGGGATAGGCTCCAGCACGCCCGCGACCCTTGTGAGGACAAGCGGTATAGATAATGGATGGATGGATGAAAACAGAACCTTGTGATGCTTTTTTTTTTGGTTAATATGAGCTGTTTTTATTCATTTTTTTTACAGCATCGGGAGCTTTCATTAAGTATTCTGAGCTTTTTATATATCGCTAACCTCGCCACAATATCGTCATAATTATCGTGTCATGAGTTCATATCGTGATATTATCTTATCGTGACATTTGGATATCGTCACATCCCTAGTGAATAGTCGGTGAACTACATCTTTAATTTACAACTAAACCATTTTGCGACCAATTTAAGTTGACATACAGTACTTTGAAATTGGAGGCTATGAAATGCACATTGCTTTCAAAGGCAATCATTATCTCTTAGCGCAAGTAGTTTGTTCAAGCCGACGGAACCTCCATTGATACAAGATACTGTTAGTTAGTCCAAGCAATGTACATACATATCCCTATCCTGAATATCTTTTAGATGTCCCAAGGCAGTTATGTTCTTAATAATTGAACAAAGGCACATTTTAGTCCGAGATGCGAACTGAATCCCTTGCTATGATGTATTGAACTGGGAATAAATCAGTCTGTGCTTTGTTCTACTGAACTTAACATTTGTTCCACTTCATTGTTAGACATCTGCGAAGAACACGCATTAAGTTAAAAGTACAGTTCCATCTTACATTGATCTCTTGTATCTGTATTTTTTTTTTCTTTCTTGGCAGGGCCTTGGTGCAGAGAGCAAGAACCTTTATCCCTTCCTTCTTCCTGTCATCCAGCTAAGCACAGATGTCTCCCAGCCACCTCATGTGTATTTGCTGGAAGATGGATTGGAGCTTTGGTATGATCACTGACGGTGTTTTTTGTGGTCCACTACAGTCCATTCTGTGATACTGGGGGACATACAAACTAAATCTTCCATTGAGATCAATTATATTTGGAATAATTAGTTTCAGTGGTCAAACCGTTGTCATTGTAAAGCTTTATTAACTGAACAGTTAATGTTCTAATTTAGATTGATTGTCTTACAAGTACTAGCAGAAGTTAACCATTTAAATACCTTATTTTATGTACAATTAGGTGCACCGTATTATTAGGCACAATATCAATGAACGGGTCTATTAAAAAAAACAACATACATAAGACGCACTGGGTTAAAAGGCACATTATCTTCGTGAAGCATTGTATGTTAAGTGGTTTATTCTAATTGTACCCTATGTTTATTTAGTAGATTTAGGGCTATTAGGCTAGGTTCAGATCGGTCGTAAGCATCGTGTAGCAAAGCACGTCTCACTTGCTTTTGTTTGCCGTGCAACTACACGGGGGTTGCTTCGAGTGGAGAAGTCAAGGGGATCCTCCACCAGATGGGGGGAAAAAAAGTCTGAACATTGCTAGTCAGTCTGGTGATCTGTTGTTGTGTTATTACTTTGACGAATTCTAAATGCGATCTTGGTTAACAGTTCAACAGCTGTGAACAAGTCAATGCAGTGCACTCAAATGCAATGTGCTAACACCCCTAATGCCATCACCGGTACTGGCTTTTCAACTTTGCACTATAATCCGGATGGTCCTTTTCGTCATCGCCACAGAGGACACAATGTCCATGATTTCCAAAAACTGAAATGAGGACTTGTTTGACCACAGCACACTTTTCCACTTTGCATCAGTCCATCTCAGGTGAACTTGTGCCCAGAGAAGCTGGCACCAGTTTTTGGTTTTGTTGGTATATGGCTTTCACTATGCAGGGTAAACTTTTAACTTGCATTTGTATATGCAATGACAAACTGTGTCAACTGACACTGGTTTTTTGAAGTGTTCCTGAGACAATTTGGCAATCGCATTTACACAATGATGGATTGAATGAGCCATCGAAGATCATGGTTATTCAGTGTTGGTTTTCTTCCTTGTCGCTTAAATGCAGAGATTTCTCCATATTTTTGAATGTTTTGATGATATTCTGGACCGTTGTTGAAGACATTTCTTACAATTGTATTCTGAAAAATGTTGCTCTGTCCTAGCTTTTTTGTAATTTAGTTTGCAGGCATCAAATTCAAAATGAGAGAATATCTGAAAAAACACAATAACATTAATCAGTTTTAACATTAAATATCCTGTCTTTGTAGTGTATTCAATTGAATATAGGTTGAAATTTATTTGCAAATCATTGTATTCTGTTTTTTATTTTTACGTTTTACACAATGTCCCAACTTCAATGGAATTGGGGTTTGTCAATGTACAAAGGCCAAATGCTAACACTTGCGGTAGTGGTAAATAGGTTGCCCCATGTAATTATCTTTTAACTCTGCTTATTTCCATGCAGTCAAGCATGGACGGAGCTTGGGCTACATGGCATGGCGCGTGGTCTTTCTTCTCAGTTTGTTTTAGATACATATGAAAGCACACTCTCATATAACCTTTTGTTGCACCTGTGAAAGGTTTGGCTGAGTGACGAGGATTTTTTTTTGCAGGTGTTACCTTTTTGTTGCCCTCCTGTCATCTCTTGTCTTTTTAACTCTTGTCCTTAATCTCGCTCTTTGTGTTGCCGCCCAGCACTGCAGTTTAAGCGTGATGTAAGAGCTTGTGGCAAATAAGCCTCCGTTTCTGTCCTATTCTTTTATCTTCTCCGATAAACAGTCCTGCTCAAAATATTTATTTGCTTTGTTTACAGTTAGGTTGTCATCCAATTCGACTTTTATCTTCTGTCAACTTGCTCTCGGGAATCATATCAGTTGTTTGCGATGTGCAAGATCAAATCTTTCTGCTCAAATTCTCATACATTTTGAGTAAAAGCCACATGCTTTTGACAAGTGTGTTCAAGATAGACAGTTTATTTTTCCTCAGTTTCAAAGATTGTGTGAGTTTTGAGAGTTTTAATGAAAGCCTTATCTTATCTTCTCCCTCAACCTGTCCCTCTTTTCATGCAGGTATGTGACTTTGGAGAACAGTCCGGCCATTACCCCCGAGCTGCTCAGAATTTTCCAGAACATGTCAGCGCTACTCGGTGAGCCCTCTTGAAATTTCTTTCTGCTCTTTTGGTTTGGATTATTCCCCACCCTGTCAAACAACATCACGGCATACTTCACTCCAGCATTCATACATGTGTTGGATACTTAAAAGGCATCATGCATATGCATGCGTTCTGACAGGATGACAGATGTTTCCGTCAGCACGCCATGAGCTGGGCTTGGCATAGACACGGCAAGGTTAAGTATGAGAGAGACACCACCAGATGCTGGCAAAATGTACAGCATGACCAGCTCCAATTTACAAAAATAACTTCTTGCTTCTATTGTATTCTATCCCCAAGGCAGAAATTGACTTTCATTGTGCTGTTGTCTATAGTCTGCAATACACCACAAAGAACCAATTCACACACTCCCGAAGGAGAGATGAATGATAAAGCAGCTCAACAGTGTAAAATAATTCCTCAGATTGTGACCAGGGCCGTTTAGTTACCATATTTTCCGAACTATAAGCCGCTACTTTTTTCCTAGGTTTTGAACCATGCGGCTTATATAAAGGTGCGGCTATTCTGTCGATTTTTCTTCCGCTGATAGGGGCACTCTAACCGGAATTACAATACAATAGAATACAATTGCCAATCAACAGGATGTGACTGCCGGTGGAGGAGTTCAACAGGCAAGGGCGCTATGCACTAGGTTATGCATTAGGTGGTATGTGGAAGTAGAGCATTAAAAGGTGGACGTTAACTGACAAACTGGAGTGGCAGCGGGCAGTGAAATGAAGATGAGTACTTTATTTTCTCTTGCTTCTGTTCCGTTTTAATCAGCGAAGTTGCTGCTGTGTTAAAAAGCACTGTTAGGAAAGAATCTGTTCAGGTTCATGTACATTTACAGTTCAAAATCGTTCTGTGAATGCAGTAAATATCGATTGTTTCACCATAGATAGGTGCGGCTTATATAAAGGTGCGGCTCATATATGGTTTTTCCCCATTATTTCTTTGGAAAAAAAATAGTGGGTGTGGCTTATATAGAGGTGCGGCTTATAGAAAATACAAAACTTAAATTGCCAGGCCGCTGTTCAACGATTACTATTAATTCATGCAAATATATTTTTTATAGTATTAAATAATACCATGTTATCGATTCATCCATTTTCTATGCGGTCTCAGCGGCAAGAAGCAGGGTACACCCTTGACTTGTCTCAAGGAATACCGTATATACACATTATTTGTATTTTATTGTGATTATTTAGATAGTGTTTGTTCAGTACTCAGTTATATTTGTGCCGCATGTCTTCAAACTTGGTGTCCAACTCCTCCCTAACCTTCTTGGTCCTCTCCCTTCCTGCGAATCACTGCATTCTGGTCGGATAGTTTCTATGCTTTCCCCCCGCGATCCTTTGTTCTTTTTGTATACATTTTAAAATGGATTTCAGCTTTTTGCTGCATACTGCAGAAACCTCTGTTTCACAGATGCCATCTCTGATCTGCAGGCGATGTTTGGTTTTAACGCAGGTCTACCTTGAAAGTAAATTGCCACCGCAGAGTACACTCCACTTGTTATTTTTTCCTGATGGGAATATAAGGGGTCGTCTGTTTGAGGTGCGATCTTTATCAGGTTCAATGTTTAGGTTGTAAATTTTTATGGATGGACGGATGGCTGGATTGATGTCATGGTCATGATAAATTACACAACACATAAACCTTAAATCGGTTGTTGAACGCTGTTAAAAATGCCACACAGACGAACGGCCTGTAATAATGTCATCACATTTTTATTTATGTTATTGTTGTTTAGTGTAATAATCAACAATAACAGGTATGCACCTGCGGGCATAGCTGGCTATTGTCATGCAGTCAAATTTTTTAACAAAGGATCCTGAATTACATCGTAAGGATTAAGCTGCTCAGCTAATGGATGAATGGATGGCCTTCAATCAAAAAGACTTAATTTTAACACTCTTAAGCCTGCCAATGCCACAATTGTTCGTGACATCCTTTTCTGATAGACAAGTGTGTAACGGAAAGAAACTCAACATCTTTTGTGGATAAAATCTTGTTGGTTGTGAAACAACGCTCACTTTGCCAATATCATCAAAATATGTTTGTATTTAACTCACGGTCAGAAAAAGTAACTGTACTTTTAAGTAACGTAACCCCACAGAAGCAGATGACTGAAAGCTCCTGAAGGAATGACATTTGTAAGCATGAAAAACAGCTGGGCAGTCAATCTCTTGACATTGTACGATCCTGTTGTGAGGAATCACAAAGATATTTCCAGAATGAGGACTGAAAATTTGTGCGATCCTGTGTGATGAGCCTGGGTGTTACTACATCACACTTAAGCAGCCTGTAATGATCTTGGCGCTGGCTACACAAAGCTCTGTCAGCAGGCCAGTGACTGGTGGGAGGTAGAAAGGAACTGTGTGATTGAGCACCGGGATGCTGCTTTTTTTGTGTGTGGTGAGGAACTGTATTGATTTGGTGCTTCTGCTGCGCACTGAATGTGACAGACTAATATGAACACTGGTTTAGACTTATTAGCTTACTTGAGCGTTTGATCATTCCCAGCATGGATTGGAATCAATTAGATGGAAGAGCAAAAGACAGACAGGACCAGCCATAGATCTTCATCTTCCACTCTGCAGCTGCTGTGGGGAACTTGTGGCTTGTGGGTCATATGTGGTGAAAGCATTAAGATCCAACTTCTTTTGCAACTCTAAAACCAAAGCAAGCCTAAGATGACCTGTAAGAAAAAAACGACTTCAAACATTTAAGCCACAAATGCTCAGTAGGCATTTGTAGTAAACCATTTTTAGAGCATTCCATCAGAGGGCTTCATCGTCATCATCACCAAAAGTGAATGGCACAGGACAGTTTTCAATATGACATTGATTTGTTGTTATTTTGTTCTGGCCATGCCCACCTTAAAAAAATATCAAGCATCATGGAAAAAAGATTGACCTGATTTTGTCAACTATTATTATCATTGGCTGAGCTTACTATGGAGACCTGTCGCAGTGCTCTCGTTTACGTTTTAATATCCTGTCCCTTTCAGTCCTATCTCTCACTTAAATTTATTTTAGAGCCGACTCTTGTCCCACTCCATGTCTCTTTTGGGATGCATTCTTCACTGAGGAGACGCTGACTCTGCTGTTAGAGGCAAAAGTATTGAAGAGACAACACCGCATGCCTCTTCTGAAGTTCTTAAACTTTGTTCTCTCTTTGGCTCAAATGTATGTTCCCTAATGATAGTGTGGATTGTGGTGCAACGTAGACACGCATTTAGCTACGTTCAGGTCAAGTAATGTGTCACTGTTGATTCTGAAACGTTGCTTGATGGTAAACAAAATCAATTTTTAATTTCAAATAAGCATCTCGCTCTTCTGAGGCAAATTAAGCCTTACTCTGAAGTAAAACTTGAGCGTTAGAGTTGAGAGTTGCCTCCTCTGTGTTACTTGAAATTTAGGCCAGTACAATTGGGATTAAAAGGTTGCCTGATTTGTTTGTATGGGTTTGATAGTATAGGTTTCAACATGACATCCTAAAGTTGCTTGATGGTTGACAATGTCATTACTCTCTATAATTCATACCACAAGAATTATAAGCCGTAAAATCCCTGTCACTGTCTCGTCGATTAATACTGTATTTGGGGCATCGCCGTGTGTCGGAGGAACAAAAAAACATTCACAGAGGGCCTCTTCATCTGAAATTCCCGATCTGAATTTGGGTCCTTTACCACAGCCATCACTAACGTCAGTGTGCATGAGACGTGTGCTGTAAGAAATGCACATAAGGGAACAAGCTGTTCTTGGTCAGAGCTGCTACATTGCTAGCATGACTTATCCCTCACGGAGTGCTTTGGTTGTTGTCTCAAGAGGTAAATACTCCAGCCAAGGAATCCGAGACTGATGGTTGGTTGTCCTCGACACGGTGCGCCCTTGTGTGCACAGCAAAACCATGGCAATGCCCCTCGGTCACACCTTCTGTCTCGACTATTTCTGACAGGCTATTCTTGTCTCATAGGACAATAATTAAAATAAAATTTGAGGCAGAAGTTGCGGCCAGAGATTGTAATATTAATATTCTTCTGTCAGGTTTTACTGTTTTAACATATGACAAGTATTTTTTTTTAATCTGCAAACTCCCTCTATAATTTATGTCAAAATATTTCCAAACGTAGTTCTTGGCAGTAACACATTATCTTATCTAGCCAAAATGCTTCTACCCTTCACTTCTTGCATTGATTATTTCATTTATTTATTTTTGGCTGGAGGAAGTCACATTAGCAATTTTAAAGCTTAATTGCCTTGAATACGCTTACAAGAGCAAATCTCCAGTTGCTCTAATGAAAGATGATAGCTTGGAATAATGGCAGCAGGTCAAGACAAATTAGCACACATTTAAAAAAGGTTGTCGCTTTATTGCAGTCGACCAGAAAATATGTAGGGCGTTGGGAAGACTATTTTAAGCATGCATTTCCACATAACTCCATAGAAAATTCAGTAAATGAACTTTCCACTTCTTTTTTCTTTTTTTCGGTCAAACTAGTCAGTTATCACATTTGGCTCCTTTTTATCGCAGCATCCGGCGGTTCATTTATTTTTGCCCATGGAGAGCAGTGCAGAGATGTGGGCCATAGAAAAGCGTCTGGCTGGGATTGGTGTCGCAGCTTGCCAGGTATGTGGCCTGGCCTGCCTGATAAAAGAGCCTCGCTCCATCACCGCTAAACTGGAGCAACAAATTCCCTAATTAGAATGTCAAGAGCCTTGCCTTGGCCTGACTCAACGAACATTTTTCTCTGTGTAATACTGCCACCTCGCCCCCCAAGTAGGACGCATTTCAGCCGTGTGTCGAGCACCGACAAGAAGACGCATAAACAGCAGCGGGGTTTTTTTGTTGTTGTTGTTGTTGTTGTTGTCAGCATAGCACTGACAGCTCAAGTGTTCATTAATCTAACAGCCGTTTTATTTAATGTTACTATATTTGTAAGAGGAGTAGTAGAATGCACTGCTTTGAAACAAATTAAGGTAGTCAGTTCTGACAGCACCAGCCCACTTTGTAAAGGGTTGCTCGAACTTTTCCAGGTTTGTAATTGCAATCCTCGCAAGGCAATTGGGCCACATCGTTAAAAGCTTTGAACTGTAATTGCTTTTGTTGTGTATTAAGCTTTCAACTAAGGTTTATTTACACATTGTATTTTGAAACAAAAACATGTACTATTTTCTCGCCAAACAGAATTTAGTACCAGAGGATTTCCTCTTTTGTTGCGTGACTACATACTCTTATGTTTTTGCAAAAATTATTTTATTGCCCATTTTTAACAGTGAAATTTTGTATGATAGGACCACATATTTATTTACGTTTTTAACATACTAGAGATCTAGGGGGCTGGTAAGCAAAATTCATCATACACGTCTTTAATGGTTCTTGCATAAGACTTTGAAACCTGTATTTATTTTCTCACATTTTTTTTCATAAAAGTGAACCTGTATTGCAAATTTGTTTGGATAAACATAATTTATGGAGAAAAAAAGAAATCTGCAAAAACAAGACACCTACCTCATTGACATATTTGCGTCAGTGTGAAGTGTTGTAGAACGGCTGCATGGAAAATGAAAGCAAATTTGTTTGCTATACTCAGACTGTGTTCTATTTTGTCAAGCTGTTTATATTCATTCATGGACACCTGGGGTTCCCTGGCTTCATTTGTACTAGCAAGTAGCAAATGATAAAAAATCTTATCAGGTCCAGGCTCCAGTGCTCTGACATGGATGACCCTACTTGAATCCAGAATGAGGATTCATTGTTTCCACATTTTGATGTGAATATCTGCTTGAATTGGCAATTCTTCAGGTCCGCACACACTAGGTTGGACGTAACTTATCAATAGTAGCCGAAGTCGTAGATGTAAAAAAATACCTGCATCAAAAGTCGGGATGGATGTTTTCCTTTTGAAATAATACTTTTAAAGGAGCGGAATAAAATGGTCCTTCTTCTGATAGCAAACCAGTTGACACTGACTCAACAGTGCCTCTGCTTGCGATCGAATTGATTCAGTTGATTTAATAACACTCTATTTACATGCAAACCAGCATTCCCAACGAGTAAGTCATGATTAAAAGTATTTCCCCTAACATCAAATGTTTTCTCAAACTTTACTTCTGGCTGAAAAAGGTCACATGTAATCATTTAATCGAATATAGTTTGTCAATGACCGAGTGGTTATCTTCTATACTTCGCAGTTCTGAGGTTCTCGGTTTGAGTATCAACTTCTGTCTTCTCGTGAAGAGTTTCTGTCAACTGAAAATGACATCAGTTTGTCGGGACTTGGGTAACGACCAATGCCAGCTCACCTGTTTTTTTTTTTGACTGAGCCGTGATTGGTCGTTATCTGAGCCCTGAGCAACTGTGATGTCATTTTCAGTCGACAGAAGTGACAAAATGGCTGCCCCCTGAGATGGCTAAAACCAGGTGGATTTTGCTGCTTAACTCATTCCACAAATGCAATATTAATAAGAAGGCCGTGTTTAAACTAGTGGGTCTGCATTGAACATATTCTTGAAAAAAAAATCTTTCGGTTGACTTCCACTTTAAGAATGCAACTTAACGCAATATAAGTCAGGATACATTCTTATTTTATATGTGGTGCTGTATATAAAATAACAAGGTAACCTGCCAGACAATTTGAGACGCATTTTTTCTTAAAATTAACCTAATGAGCAAAAGTTTTATACAATAAATGAGTTTTAGAGTTTTATTTCAAAAGGTTTTTTTCTTCTTCATAATGAAAAAGACCTCAAAGTGCAATTTAAGGCGCATTCCGTTCCTTTAAACATGGAGTGCGCATTACAAAGTAATTTAGGTCCACAATATTGAAAAAGAAAGAATGACAAGGAACAGCTGTTGAAGTACCAGCCGGGCACTTGTTGCTAATGCTAACAGCTGGCTTTATTTGTTAGAGTCCTAAATTAGCGACTGAATGTGATTTTGGGTTGGTGTTGGTGATTTTAGAGGCAAGCATCAAAACTGTAATAAGGCAAGCCCAAATGCCGAAAACGGACGTCAAGTTTGCCGTTACCAGTGTTGAGCAAGGTACTTCCAAAATGTAACATTAAATATTACTAGTTACTTGCATGTGAAAGTAATAACATTTCTTGACAATATTACTATCTTTGTATAGTAATGATTTTAAGAGTATGGTTGAATTTACTTTTAATTTTGTTTTAGTTTTAATTTTAAGTTTGTTGTTTGACTTGCCGTAAAGTGCACCACAGAAAATGTCATCACACGAAACAAAATGCAGCTCTTTGCCCAGTACTCAGCCAGTTAAAAGTGAATGCTTCGTGAGTAGATGTGAATTAAATGCTAATTATGTTTGATTCAAAGATACAAGCATGAAATTCTTCTCACTTTTACCCTCGATTGTTTTACATTCACATTCATAGTTCATTCCTTCTGTATTGCAGGTGTGTGTCAAGCATTTTGAGCAAGTGCTTGGTTCAGGGCACTGCTTACACTTAGGGGTAAAGGCCTATTGAAGGCTTAATGTTCCTCTCTGAAAACAGCGGGGCTATTGTGAATAAATTCAGAATGCAAATGAAGACGTAATTACTGAAACAACAGCATACAACTGTTCCGGCTTTCACACAGCTGCCATCTCACCTTGGAATTCACCTCCAAAGTTGACAAAATAATTTGTGGGTCGGTATGTTCTTCCCGTGCCACTCAATGTCGATGGGAAAACTCTAGAAAATTTCCAGCTTTAATTGGCGGAGTGAAAGGGACTGTTTATACAAACTTGTCCGGAGTGTCCATGTCTTAACGTGCATGGGTAAATATGGCTTCCTGTGACAAGCAGATACTTGCAGTTTATGTTCCTCTCAGCTTGTAGAAAATCAAAATGTCCCTGCAAAAACTCACGTCTTCAAAAATGATGCATAAATTAAATTAATGGGTAATTTCGTCACCCGATTTCTGACCTGCACACATCAGTCAGATTTATTTCACCAGAAGTTTACCCTTTTACTTAAAACATTCCATTCATTCATTAGCCAAGGTTGTCTGTACTTGTTTAGTAACAAAAAAGTAAGGGCGCCTTGGGAATCCTCAGTCGTCTTCATTCGAGAGTGACTGGGGTAGATGTGGGCTAAAGAAGTGGGATTTGAAGGACATTTCTTAGGTCTAAAGAGGTATTTATGAACTTAGCAGAACATTTCTTTTCATGTTGTAGATTGTTGAGCTCGCAAACATTTAAGAATACGTGCAGGAGAACGTGCAAAATACAGAAACATGGCTTTCATCAGACGGTGACCATGTACAATAACTTGCACAGGGGCATTCGTTTACTTTACGCGGTGTTGTGGACATGTTGTGCTCGTCTTTTATTATGAGTGCCATATGTGACGCCAGGCTCATTTGTTTTTTTTCCGCCTTTGCCTTGTTCCTGAACAAAACGAATGGCCTCTCGTGGTCAGGCATTTGTTGTTGTGAGGCATTAGTTCTACTCTTGTTTACTGCCGCTTTGTATTAAGAATTACTTTCCAAAGTTTGCTCTCATCTCTGCATGTGTGTTTGGTGTCTGTTTGAAATGGATGCTTTCTGTTTGTGTGCTGTGATACATTTCCGCTTAGTGTATTTCGTTGAGGTGAATATTCATGTGCCGGCATGTGCTGACTAAAAAAATCCTGAGGGATACACTGTGTACCTGCACAGACGGTAGCATGTATTATCTTTTTTGCCCCGTTGTGGCGGGCTGAAGATTCATGAAAACATATTGGATGCTGTTTATCATAGCTGCTCAACCCAGGTGCCCAAAACCAAACTTATTAGATGCTGTTTATTATGTCTGATCAGCTCGAGGCAACAGGCTCTTACCAAGTCCCTTCAGGTCCTCTGAAGGGTTCTATTTCCTGCAGAAGGGCGTCTTAGTGCACTTCATTCATATTAAGCTATTATTATTCTGTATGTTAGAGACGTTTAGTCTGTCAGCTTACTTTCAAGCTAAGCACGTTTGGTGTAAATATTTGCCCTTTGGCTTATGTGTCTTACTCAAGCTACCGTTCCTTGCAAGGTACTATTTTGTCTGGCTGATTTGATACATTTTTACTCCTTGCGTTCTCATGTTTCATATCTACTATTTTCTCATGGCTTCCTTTAAAATTAGAACTGTTGTAAACTGAAGATCCCCTGTACATTATGGAAAGTACTCAAAAAGTCAAAATGTCTACTACACAATCAGGATCTTTGGGGCCGATCTGTGAGTTTAAGTCAGTCCTTCTCAAATAGTAGGACACAAGCCTCCGGGGGAGGTTGTGTGACCCCGGAGAACCTGATTTTTCAAATTATTTTTCTTCATACTAGGTAAGTGTAATGGCACCACTACTATTACTACTACACAGTAAATGGCAGTGACACTCTCATTGTCACCATGTGTGCCGGGAGTATAGAGTTCTGGATGGCATGTGACTGATCCCTCCATGTATTTGTTTATGTAGCCATGCTGGCAGGATAGTAGCGGTGGCAGGTGAAGGATTTACAGTGGAGAGCAGTAATAAAATTAGCATTTATCGCTCAACATTCTGTCCAAGTGAATCCACAGGATATGAGATACGTGTGCAAGCTGTACAGGTTGGATATTACAGATCCCTATCAAGCACCAGGAGTGCTTTTTACAACTACCGCAACGGCAGATGGGGAGAACTACAATGATGAGTCCTTGCGATCATACAAAGGCTTGGAAGGTTACAAGTTGAGGTTATGGTCCATGTGTACTGATGCTACAGTCCGACAGAATGCACGTGCAGAGTTTCCGGCGGCGCGTTTTCATACTGTATATAGTCAATGCAGTTTGTGTAATCAGGCGCGGTTGTGTGCCGGGTGATGCGCTTGAAGCAAAACGTTTCACCTATTTCGCCCTGATAACTCGTTCAAACTTTTATTTTTCATTTTTCTGACGGCTGAGGAGAGCCCCTTCTCCTATCGGCTCAAAGCAACCGTGGTGTAGTCACCCACACGAACCAACACATGTGAGACAAGCGTCACGATATTATCTGAACGTATCATTAGAGTTGCATGCCCTCGTCTTTGAAACAAGCAATTATGCTACTGGCAGGATTGACCGGGTTGCCTCGGAGCCAGGGCTGGGTTGGTTGGCTGGCTGGCAGGGAGCAGCACGGGAGGACAGTCCGATGGCGGGCCGGGCACCCCCTGCACTCTAAGCAGGAGCTGAGTTGTCGAATCATGGTTCCCACCCCGCTTTGAATTTCTGTGTACTGCAAAATATGCTCATTGTAGCCATTGATCCTGACTTCCTTATGTTGATTCAAAAACAAGAAATCTGCATTCATGGTTTGGTTTTTATTGTGTCGGTTAAAGTGTTTCAAATATTGTGTCCTTGAATTCATGTTGTTATTGATTTGATTATATTTCATTTTTCAGTGTCATATGGTTCAATTAGCCAGACCAAAAATGTCTATAGTTTAAATAGAAATGTAATATTTTGAACACGTTCAAAATTCCCTTGCGACAAGAAAAGTACAGGCGAATGTCTGGAGAGCGTTTGGCGAACGTTTGCGACCTTGAAAACCCTCACGAACCCTGACAAACCTTGACGAGAACGCAACATTCGCTACCTTCCCAAACACTCGCACACGTTTGCCCCTCAGTGGGGTACGGGCTTTAACAACCACACACTCCCTCTCCTTTTTCTACTAAGATGGAGCCCATGCAAGCCCACATACATTTTGGCTGTGCAATGATTTTGACACTTATTAGATAAGTCTCATTGGTTCCCTCTTGTGAATTTAATCCAAGAGTAGGCTATTGGTCGTTCGGGAAGTCTCCAGGCGATCTCCTTGTCGCCTCTGCTTGATGCCTGAATGTTGCTGAGTGAGTGGTTCAGTTCATAATTCTCTTTGTGTGTGGGACACTAATACCCCCCCGATCAATTTCTCTTTGAATTGCAGATTTTCACACATTCAGACTGCTTCATGTCTAGATCTGCTGGGGAAAAATATTGGCTCTGGCATGTTTGAATCATAAAAGCACCTTGTTCATTTAGATTCAGACCCTTCTGCGCTTGTAAATTTGGCTGGACCAAACCAAAAGCGTGTACACGTCTCCAGACAGTGGAGCAATCAGAGCTCAATTTCCTTACGGCAATGTTAGTCACAGGTATTGCACAATGAATATGAAAGGTATCGGTCTCCTAGAGAATCCATCCTTGTTGTTCTGACCAGAACGAGGGAGAGGAAATCAAAGCTCTCTGGACCAAAAAAGCATGCGTGCAGCAATTGGGTCTTGCCTCATAAAAGTAACTGACCTGGAAGAAACAGATCAGGATCCTTTCCAATGTGGGTCAACAGAAAATTGCTCGTGCCAGCTGTGACTGATGTTATTGACAGTGAGAGGCCTGTGGTCCTGTGAAACCCACCATACACTGCACCGTTTTAGAATAGCTGGTCTCAAATTCTAGGTCACACTTGTTCACCGCCTGGGACAGAAAGCATGTCGGTTAACATTTTATCCATTCTCTCCAGCAAATAATACCAGACACCAGGACATGATTTAAAATAGCTTTCAATTTTTTGCAGTATTTTTTGTATTCAAATTGCTGTCTTGCTCTATTTTAGTATGTCAACTGTTTGCGTGTATTTTATGAGTTCTCCTTTGAAATACAGGTTGTATATTACAAAAACGAAAAATCATCATTCTACCTTAAGCCTGGTTCACGCGGCAAGATTTGAAAATTGTCGACATTTTGAGGGTACGTTTATTTTTTATCGCATGTATTTTACCAGCAGAAATACGGTGTTAATCAATCCATGCTGTTCGATGACATTGAGTGCTGTAAGTAAGGGGAAAAAAGACATTTGATAAAACAACACAAATGGAGACATGTTTGAAACATCAATGACATTGACTAGTCTACTGAAACTGCTACACTTTCTATGCCCCATTCAGTTAATGTAATTGTTGGTTCAGTGTTAGGCTTAGGTTTTAGCAGATTTTCTGTATTTTTCCTACAGACAGCATTCAAACAAAAGGGCTATGGATTGATTAACACTGGTTTTCACCTTTTGAAGGGTACTGGAGAAACTTGAAAATTGATCTTGAAAGTCCTGAAAGCGGCAGTCAACCCAAACGTGATTGACATGACAAAATTTGACTTATAAAATATCAATAATTTAAACCAAATGAGCGAGGATGGAGTAAAAATAAAGGTATGCCATATTACAATTAATAAAGAATAAATAATGCAAACAATTGATATTAAAGGAATACCATATCACAATTATTAAAGAATAAATAATGAAAACAATGAATTACTTTTACAAACTACAAAGTGTGAAGCAGAAAAACACAAGGAACAACATAACGAATAACATAAATGAACGAAAATCAAAGATGGTGATTGTACTTCCCCAAACACTGGCTTGAATGTCAACAAGCTTCAATGAGGTCAGACAAACACTGAAGGTCAAGTATGAAAGATGTTATGCTTGCCTATAATGAAGTTGTCAGAGGTGTTTAGTAATTAAAATAAAGCTCTTGTTAATATTGCGCCGTACATTAACGCTGGCAGATGATCAGTCTCTCTGGAGTCACGTAAGCCCGAAGCTGTGTTGTTCAATTGCTCGCATCCTGCATATCCTGAAAGGGGTCATTAGAAAAGCCCATCCATCTGATTTTCTAGTTGATCTCTTTTTCATACTATGGGCATTGTCTAAATTAGCTTTCATTACACCCCCAATACCTGTTGCTGAGCAAATGTAGTTATCTTCCTGCTTTTTGTTTAATTCATGACACAGTGGAAGCTCCAAAGTCGAACACAGATTGTGATTTAGGTCCATGCACTGTGCTTTCCCCTGTAAACGGCATGTTTAACACTCTTGTGTGCTGAGCCATTTACTCACGAATGCCCTTGTCCTTTTTCCCCTTCCTTTTGCATCTCTGTCGATATTATTAATCACAGCTTTACAAACGGTGCAGTAACGTTTTAACATGCTCTTTTTTCTGCAGAGTTGAGCTCGGAGAACCTGCGCACATGCTTCCAGATTGTCAATGCCTACCTTTACTTATCTCCGACGGAATTCCTCCAGGTGAGACATACACAACGCTCAATTGGAGGCTCAAAAACATAATTTGATGCATAAACACTACGTGAATGTATGACACTCTATTTGCGGAATAGGTGATTGGTGAATAGTGAACCGTAAATACGTGGGGGATTGTTGTATTCCATCCACACCCTTCATAAATGAATAATTGACTTTTTAAGCAAGATTGAAAGATGAATCTGCAATTGCCTGGCGACCAGTCCAGGGTGTAACCCATCTCTCACCCAAAGCCTGCTGGGATAAGATAGAGTTTACCCAGTATTGTAATTACGACAAAAAATAGATTTTTCATGGGATAGGTGGCTATCTCTAAATGTTCCGAAGTCCTGTTATCAATCTACATATATATATATACAATTTGCAGTATTTGCAGCATTTGTCATAAATTAAGTCTGTTCCTTGCCATTTCACCTTCACAGTGTTTACATGCTTTCTTGTGGTTATTTTTGTAGAACTATGCCGAATCTTTATGTCAGTCCTTCTGTGATCTGCTGAAAGACATCACAAATGAGGGACAGGTCCAAGTTCTGAAGGTAGGAATTGTCTGTTCCTACTTTGGGGCTCCTTAGTTTGCATTGGTACTGACATACGGCATTTTTAGGTTACCAACGGAATGCAATGAAGTAATTTGGGCAGCAGCCTAAGGACGTTGACATGTGGCACAAGTAGCATGCTTGGTTACCGCCTCAATGTTTTCATTTGATTTTTTTTTTTTTTTAAATATTTATGACCGAGATGCCTTTTTCATGCAACTGTTCACTGTATTCACGACTGCACTAGTGGAAGTTAGTACCGTAATAGGATACGGCGCGTTCTTGCATACAAATTCAAACCCCTTTTCTTTTCTGTGCAGCAGCAGCAGTCCAATACAGACAGTATTTCTTCATCCTCCACTAACATTGCAGCATGACTTTTGTGCTTTAGTGGTCCTTGTATGCAGAGAGCATACTTAATGTACATGGTGCTCCTTTGTTCTGGCTACAAGGAAAACGTCAGCCCACACAGTGGCACTCAGTGACACAACACAAGTGCCCCTTGCGACATCTGCGCGTTTTTGTTTTTTAAAAGTTCATATGAATGTATAATATCAGAGTCTGACTGACATAGTGTTCATATGTCTTCTCCTTTTGGTCATTCACACTTGAGCTAATTAATTACACAGTGTGCAGGGAAATGCCACTGATGATTCCTGCGGAGGTTTAATTGTGTGAAGGCTAATGAGGTGGTATGAGGAGTGCTTATTTATTGGATTCATTTGAAGTCCGGGAAATCAACAAAGCTATGACTTTTAGTGAGACACAGTCAGGTTTAGTAGGGGGTCTTCTTTTTATTTACTTATTTTTTGCAAGCACACTACACTAAAAATAAACATTAAGTGGGAGTCTTCTGTAATTGTCTTGCTTGTGTTTTTACTTAAGCATTGAAGCCGGTTCCTCTTTGGATTCCAGCTTTCATTTGGACCTCACTGAAATGTCTTAACATTTGAAGGACTCACTTTTCATGTCAAACTGCAGGTCGCAGCCCCAATTAAAAGCAAAGATTTTCCCAGCTCTTTTTCTGACTGACTTTATTCCTTCCCAATGTCCCCCAGCCGTCTTTTCCATCGTCAGATGTCTGTGTGTTACTTATTTATTTTAAAATATATTTACATAACCGGCTTCCTCTTTTTCCTGTGATTCTCCTTGCCGCTTTGTACTTCAACTTCGCCCTTCTGTGTTTCGCCAGGTGGTAGAAATAGCTTTAAAGGTTAGCCCTATACTAGGCGCCCACATGTTCCAGCCCCTGCTGCCAGCTGTCCTCAGAGGTGTTGTGAACGGCGAGGTGTGTTGTCCCACTCGACTGCAATTACTCTATGCACATGGTTGTAAACACAAATTTGACTCAATTGGTGGCTGTGTTTCTAATAGATGCTGTGCCACAATTAGTCACCGAGCGAGTCGTGCGCTTTAAAAATATAAATGTCTTTCTTTTGCCTATTCTTCACACGCAGACGTCAATCTATTATGTCAACTGTTAGCAACAATTACATTTCATAAACTCTGACATTTGGTTCCTCCACAATGTCTTGTGCATTCTTGTTTGTTCAAATACTCAATTTATGCATTCAACCCAGCATGCTGCGATTTTTTTTTTTTCTCCGCGCTTCTCCATAATAGACCTTCTTATTTTGTTTTAACACCACTTTGACTTGATATAAATTGTAATATGCTCATTATTATTTGATACACGTGGGCACAAATAGTCCTTCAAAAAGTAGATACCTTTTCCAATCTGCATTTGAGTAAGTAAACATCCCTGTGGTAATACAGCATGTCTTATCTGGTGATTTTAAACGCACTGTTATGCGTTTACATTATGAATAACCTCGGTCCTAGTCACATACTTTTCGGTCCTTTTCGGTCGCAAAGAGCACCAACACAAACACTCTCCCGAGCCTAGCCAACCATTTGTTACCCTATTTAAAGCGTGTGTAAGCATTTCTTTATATGCATTAAGCTTTTTTGTTTTGTACAGAGATACCCCGTGGTGATGTCCACCTACTTGGGCATCATGGGCCGCATCCTTTTGCAGAACTCCAGCTTCTTCTCATCGCTGCTCACTCAGATGGCTTCCGAGTGTGGCCAGGAGGTGAGAATCAGTGCCTGTCCTTCATTTCCGTCTCCTCAGCAGTCTCTTTCAACGCCCGTTAAAGACACCACCTCAAAGTGCCTGTGAAAAGTGAATCAATCAGAAACTGGGCTCAAAGTGATGAGCCATGGAATTGCAAATGGTACCATTTCCAGGCACTGAGTCAAAGCTACAGCCCCTTTTATTCTGAAACTTTGAAATTGTTTTTGCCCCAACTAGAGGGAAATTAATCACCTACTGTTTATAGTTTGGCCTTAATCTAAATGGATAAAAGGAAAGAATAGGCTTTTGGAAAAATCCCTCAGCTGTCACTCTACGGTGCCAAGCGCCTCTCTTCTATGCTGGCTGTTCAATGAGGCAAAGAAAAAAGGGAAGGTCAATTCTCATAAACAACGAGATTAATTCAGGCACCCTCAAAGGCTGTTAATTTCCACTCCCTTCTTTTAGCCCTGTGTTTTGAAACATGGCTTGCCATCTCTTTGCTTTACCAGATTGACCAGTTGTTAAGCAGCGTGATTGAAATGTGGGTGGACCGCATGGACAACATCACTCAGCCTGAAAGGAGGAAGCTGTCCTCTCTGGCACTGCTTTCCCTCTTACCGTCTGACAACAGGTAAGACACTTCTGTCAGTCAATCACCGGCATTTGGCGGGTTGCATCCATCCCCTTTCTATCACTCCTAGCCTGGTCTGAGGGAGTGGGAATAGATTTTCTGCTGACATACAGTGACGTACACTCGCTAAACTTCCATTTGAAGTTATATTGTTTGGGTGTGTCACGATTGCTAACCTGTCCGTCAAGCTCTCTCAACTTTTGCATGATGCCGTTTAGCGAGCAGGCTTATTTTTTTTTTATCAGGCAAGGCAGACTTATTTAAGGAGTATCGTTTTGACTTGCCTCTCCCTCCAAACAAGCTACGAAGACAAACTCACCGCTCTGTCTCTGCCTGCAGGAGAGCTGTCCACAGCGGAGGAGAGTGTCATGTCTGTGGTTGTGTGCGTCACACTAACTACATTGCGACAGAAAAAAAAAAAGTAACATTGTGTAATATAAAAACTAAGCTACTAATGTACTATTTGGCAATATATTTGCACATCTGGGTTATTCTGTAGCTCTGTGACCTTTAAATGTTCAGAAAATAATAAAAAAACAATCTTTTTCACCCGATACGGATCAGCTGAAAATCACATGATCGGATCAGGATATCCCCTCTGAGAAGTAAATGTAAGCAATATTAGTTTTCCTTGTTTTATTATAATCCGTCCTTTGTATTTTGCAGTACAGTTTTTTGTACCTATTGTGCCTATTTATCATTCATTCTGATAAATATTGCGTTTGTGGAATATGAGAAATCCACCCACTTTTAGCCATCTCAGTGGGCGGCCATTTTGCCACTTCTGTCGATGAAAATGACATCACAGTTGCTCAGGGCTCAGGTAACTACCAATCACAGCTCACTTGTTTTTGGAATGTGAGCCATGATTTTTTTAAAATTTATTTTGAATTACGATCTTAAATGCTGCGTGCTATTGGCGAAATGTGTAAAAGTGGTGGGGACCACAGTATTTAAAAGAGAATATTGCTTTGGTTCCAATGGTATGTGCTTCGGGTACTGCAGTGCTCTTCAACAGCTTTCACCAGTGAGTGCAGTGTTGCAATAATAAAATCTGAAATTAGCTGGGGCCACAACGACGATTGACTTGGCTGTCCTGTTTGTCTTTTACATGCAAGCTTGTTGGCTTTCACAAATTTCACTGTCTTGAATTAAAAGCACGAGTCGTCAGCAGTACCGGTCAGACATTAGACAAGTAATTACAGGAGACGCTGGATAAAATGACAATTGACAGATATATTTAACTGTGTGGTTTAATTGGATAGCAGTATGCAGCGGCGATTGCGTGGCCTTCCAATTTTGATGTATTTTTACTCATTTGTTTTCTGGACTCGTTTTAAAGTACTGGTAATAAAACGAGATGCATTCGTTCCATCAAGTATATGCATATTATTAATGCATTCAGCCTCCGCAAGCCTTCCAAGGTTGTTTTGGCCTAATTTCTTTTTCATTGGCCTTCTGCCGTTATTGTTCTCCGAACTGTGGTGTATTAAGTTGCTCTCTGAAGTGTGTGTATGTCGCAAATAGAAAGGTTAATTTCAAATGTTAGAAGGGAAGTATCGAGGGCGATTCCTAGTCAAAGAAGCGCTAGAATGAGCATTGATAGATGGAATTGATCAACTTTTCTTCGTGCGGCCATGTGTTTTTTTGACAGCCACTTAATCAATGGCTGGATTTAACAGATTGTGACTCTTCTTTATGATGTTGCTCTCATTACTCTTCCTGGATACAAACCTGTTCGAGTGCCACCAGCGACCATGACTAGTGACCCCATTGTCTGTGTGTCATACAGTGTGATCCAGGACAAGTTTTGTGGCATTATCAACATCTGTGTCGAGTCTTTGCATGACGTGATGACGGAAGATCCCGAGACGAGCACCTACAAAGAGTAAGTACGCATGTATGAATGGACAAAAGCGAACCAGTCTTATATTGATACCTTCAATAAAACGTAAAGGAGACGTGCATTATTTCTCATTTGCCATCAACTCCAAATGCCATGGCAGTGAAACCATGGCATGATTCACTGAAACAGCAACATTGGACAGAAGGGCACAATCTTAATGCTCTCAAGTATTGCAAATTTTCCATCTTAATCATTTGACGCTGGCTCAAACGAGGTCTGGTGAGTCTATTTACGCCACGTTTTCCCCTAAAAAGGTTTTAAGAATGGAAGAACCTTGCATGCACCTCAAATGCAGTGATGGAACACTCACTTCCATCCCCTTCATCCTTTCATTAAGCCACGACTGGCAGCAGCTCTCTCCCACTCTCACGATAAGCGCAAGGTTGAAAGTGCGCGCCTTTAGTCCTGGGTAGTGACGGATGGGCTGAGGGAGGGCGAGCGGCAGCGGTGGGAACACAATTTTGTCAGAGGCAATCAGTTGAAGAGAAAATGTCCTGTGGACATCAGCTTGACGTGGGAGGGGACTATCCCATCGTCCTTTGAAAGTGAAATCTGCCTCTGAGTATGTGTGTCCGCTGTCTCGCTGAAGCACCAGACTCATTTCTGAGCTTCGAGCAGGCTCCCTCCACCCTGCTGTCGATGTTGCTCTTTTCTTCCTCTCGATGTGCCACGGAAAATGAAACTCAAAGCTTTTAAACACTGGTATTTAAAAAAAAAAAACAACAAAAAAAACATGCAGCTCACCAACTCTGTCTTAAAGGCAAGTATACATACAGTAAGCGCAATGGCGCCTGCCTACCTACATGTGCGAAACGCCTTAAGTGGCACGCCTTCATCTGCATGTGGAGAGGAAGATGGCCTCAAGCGGTGAGTGAAGCGACCGCTGCCCCGTCGCTCGCTGCCCTTCCGATCCTCGTTGAAAAGCATGACGCGTTAAGTGTCATGGATCTTTTTTGCTAACATGGCCGACAGCAATGACAAGCCGACCAACATGCCAAGCCTTATACCACCAGTTTTAAGAGTTACAGGTTGTGATGCATTTCCAAGACTTCCCTCCAAAATAAGTAGAGTGGAAATTATTTTCTTCTCAATTTGTATAATTTGACGAGACATTCAACTAGCTCGAATTGTTCATAAACAATTGTAGCCTGAACTTCCACTGTATTTAGATCTTAAGTACAATGCAACTCTTATCATCCAAATCATCAAAGGTAAGATCAAATGGGGACATCCATATATTTTTTCATAATAAAGTTACAAGAACTCAGACTCTGAAGGCTTCTTATGTTTTCCCTCCGCATTGAATTAAACAGTATGAATTTCAAGCACCATTATTTGTGTGCGAGTGCATACTGCCTGTCCTGAAGTGGTCCATTGCAGTACAAGTATATGTATGGTTATTAATATTAAGTTGAATATTATTGTGTTTGCAGCTGCATGCTGATGAGCCACTTTGAGGAGCCCAAGCTGAGTGACGATGAGGAGCCGCCGACCGAGCAGGACAAGAAGAAGAAACTAGTCAGTCAAACAACACACACGCACAGTACTCTAAAACCTTTTCTTCCATCCACCGTTCTCTCCATAGTATGATTTTATTTTATTTGTATTTATTTTATTTTCATTTTCTTTACTAAAATGCCTAAAACAGTATAATGGCAGGTGGGGGAGACGCATGCATACAGTACATACATATTATTACCTATACATTTAATATCCACTTTGGCTTATCAGAAGTTGGCGTAAAAATCAATATGTACATCCAATGTGTTGAACTGACTGTTGGTTTATCCCGTCTTGAAGCAAAAAAAACAACTTATGTGCTCTAGAGTCAGTCTCAACTTAGTCTGCTTTTTTAAGAACAACATGAAATCAGCTATGGGAAGTTGAGCTGCACCCACTATGTTATAACTCTCAGTGCAAGTATATGTATGGTTATTCAATCCCTTTGAAAATATTAAAACAGCACTGGGCAAGAATCCGATCTTCGGTCTGTATCGTTTTTACTGGCACTAAGCAGCTTTGAGGAGGACGGGAGCAACCCTGGCACACAAAGAAAATACAAATGTCCTGAATTGCTTTATGGCATACTCACTTCCTCCTTTCGCTGTAAGGATGGAAGTCGATTCGACCATCTACGTGCTATTACTGCCGTCATGGCTGAAGCCCCAAAGCAAACCAAAAAACAAAATTATTCTTGAAACAAAATTAGACTCATTACCTCATTGCTATTCATCTTTCACACAGCCACTGGAAATAGAAACGTAATTCAGTCCAACTTGCATGCCAGCGATAGCTCAGCATTTCACGACACTACACGCTGGTACGTGTGGGAAATGTGGTTGACTTTTGTCAAAACACTACCGCTTTTGTCAACATGGCGCCGCCATAATCAACAAAAACTTATCAAACATATCAAATCAAATTTTATTTATATAGCACTTTTCACACATAGGATGCAACTCAAAGTGCTGTACATTAAAAGCGTCAAAATACAGCATAAAAAGAGGACCCGCTCCCGCCTTCCCTCCCTCCCTCGCAGTATACACAAAGGCAGACATCCACAAGCACACCTGCACTCACTCACACACCCATACACAAACACACACACATAACCTTAAAAAGAGACATGGCAAGGCACAGAGAAGCCATATGTGGAAACAGTACCCAAGGGGAGCTCGTCCACACTGAGAGGACAGCCCATGGCCACGGGTAGCACCACCACCTCAAAGACCCCCGGGCACAGTGTTGCTTTAAAAGTAGCAAATAAGTCATGTGTAAATTTTCCCAAAGTGAAAAAAGGAAATGTATTCTATGTATTGCAATACTTTTGAAAGTTATGGTCCTGTGGAGTAACTAAGTTTTGAATTTGGTTTAGCATTCAGGCTTTAGTACCCATCTTGAGATTTAATAGCTGCCACGGTGCTGCGTCATCACTTCAAGTTCAACTCCTACAAGATGAGTCATGGTAGCATGCATAGGGTCAGCTAATGTGAGCCTAGATGTTGAAAGAGAACTGATAAGCACCTTAAATAAGAACTGAACACACAGACCCGTTGCTGTAAATATGAACATGCATGCAGTCTAGGATTAGACTTTCACTTCAACCCCCAACTGTTACATTGTGCAATATGAACACCCATCGCCTTGCAAACATACTGCTTCATAATAATGTTGTTTGTGTATATGCCTCAAATGAATCCCTGGAAAAAAAACTGTGTCTATTCAAAGTTAATTTTGTTGCTGTTTGGTTGAGGAAGTACAGTAGTATTTTCGTTTTCTGGTCCCAAACCATTTGTTCTTCTCAGGAAGTGAGTGTGTATGTACGTGCTTCCCATTGCACTTATCACCTCATCCCAGACTCTGACTTCTTGCTCCAGGGAATAGAGGAGACTCAAAAGTAGCACCTCTCCCTGCTAGATAATGCGTGCGCTTGTGTGTGTGGGTGTCAGTGTGTACGTGTATGTGTATGTGCGATGCACTTTGAGAAGAATTTGAGGGAAAAGCCTGCCTTTGACAGTTTATTGGACAATTTGACTTTCTGTTGCTGATGCTCTTTGGGATCTGTCGAGTATTTTTGTGTAAAATACCATGTAAAATTGCTTGTAATTGGGACCGTGGATCATTGTTCTATCACCTCATAAAACCTTTTACATTGCATTCGGGCTGGGCAATGTGACCTTAAAAAACAAAATCTCAATCCCCCACCCCCCCAAAATCCTATTTCCGATTTTGATTGACAACCCCGCACACATGCGCACGCACCCCCACACACACACGCACGCACACACACACACCAAATGACAATGACATTTGTCAAAACCCGGAGAAAGTGGCCCTTTTAACAAAATCATGAATACACTTTACTTCATTTTAAATGTTAACCTCAATAAATTAAGAAAAACTATATTCCTATTAGGGCTAGACGATTAACCAAATTGCAATCGCTATTTTGATTTTGGTTTCTCTCGATCGTTACGTTATAATTGAAGAAAAACGATTAATGTGCAGAACGGCGCGGCGTGTTCCCGACGCACACACAGATGCGCACAGCTCTCCTGCAGGCAGAGGCAGAATAGTGTTTGTCTTCATAGCTTGTTTGAAATGAGAGGCAAAGATAAGATAAGTCTGCCTTGCCTAACATAAATAAGCCTCCTCGCTAAACCGCATCGTCCAAAAGTTGAGAGAGCTTGAGAAGCGCGATGGACAGATTGTGACAAAACAACATAACATCAAATAGAAGTTTAACAAGTGTTAATTACTTAGTGACAAGTAAGCTTATTCCCCACTGGTTGCATTTTATGAGGTCATAAATCAATAGTGTCGTTTATAGATGAGAGAAATCGCGCAGTGGCCCAAAAACTATGAAGCTGCTTGGGGCCTTCATTTTAGCCTGCGCAAGCCTATAAATAACAATGGAAATGTATTGTTTACCATTAGATAAATTAAATGTATCAAACAGAGGAATCCCTCATTCTATGGTAATTCTTACATAGGCCATTCAACCAAATTAGTGCCATTTGCGTCCCCAGGCAATTACATAAAAATACATTTTTATAAACCGTCCGGCACAATATGTATTTTTTTTAAAGTTAACATTCAATTAGCACAAAATGTCATGGCTACAGTGCCTCCATTTGCTCATTTTATGCTAAAAATCCAGTAAGATTTTCTGTACAAAAAACTGACATGATAAAACAAGTTCCAAGTTCAACCAATACATATTTTGAGTTTCAATGTGTGTATCATCAAATTTAGTGCTTAAAATAAGAGGAAAAATATATAACTTTGAGTTTATTTTGAGAGTATTACAAAAAGCAATTGGTGCAATGGTCCATATAATATGAATATGTATAACAAGATAAACCATGTACACATTGACGTAAGTATATTTCTATTTTAATTTGAGCAAAATCGGATGCACGCTCTTTTTTCTTAATGTATTGGCGATTTATTGGTTCGGGACTCGGTATCGGCAGATACAGTACTTGAAATCAAAGACTCTGACTCAGGTGCCTACAAAACATGATCGGGACATCCCTATCAAGAATAAAATGTTCCAACGGGATGAATGGGCATGAGGGTATGATGATAGTTTTGAGTAGTTGAGTCTTAGTAGTTGATTAAATATTTGGTTCTGAAATCAATTAATAAACGTTTTATTCATCGTGATTTCAATCACAATCAAAATCTTGATTTTTTTTTTTTTTTTTTTTTCTTCTTCCATAATCATCCAGCCCGAACAATACAGTATAGATAAACATCCATTCATATCCACATTTACCCCTATGTACAATTCAGAGTCTTCAATGAACCTGACATGCATGTTTTTGGAATAGTGGAGGCGCAAGCATGGGGTGAACATGCAACTCCACAGACAGGAGGGCCTGAATCAATTGGAACCTGCTAAGCACTACACTACTGTGCTGATTCTAAATAATACATAGGCATTGCTGTGTTAGTTAAATAAAAGTGTCTGTCAAAATACACTATTCAAATATTAGATCCGGGTCTATCTAGAAAGGAATTTGGTTTATTTAGAACTGTATCGCTGAAGCAATTTAGGTTTTGTATACAGAAAAAGAAACTTCTGATAGGAAATGTGACACACACAAACACATGCAGCTCATAATAACTTTTGCAGGACTTTGGAAGTTGCAAGTAGAAATGCATATTAATGCGCTATTTATTCCAAAATTAGGAAGTGGACCCAAAGGAGTGAAAAACACTTTTGCTGACTACAGACTAAGTGGACTTAAAGCCATTTTGTGGACATAAAAAGGAGCAATTTACATTTGTAATGGAGCTTTTCACTCAGACTAATGGTAAAATTGTGCTTTGTGGGGAATTTTCAAGGGGTACCTTGCTAAGGGCACGTTTGGATGAGCATTGTTTTACAGATATCCTTGTAGACTGCATTCAAAGTTACCTATTTGATTCATCTGTATCTTATCGAAAATTAATACAGAGCCTTTCTTAGGGTTGACTTTTAAAAATCTTGGACTCGTCTTACACTTATCGATGATATGAAACATCCCCTGAAAACCTTTCCAAACCCAAATAATATCCCAGCACTTATGAAGCAATCATTTTTGCTCAATTCCCTAAGGTAAGAAGAGCATTTAACCATCGGGGTGAACAGAGTGGAATAAATATCAAATGGCTCTAAAAAGCCTGAGGTGTCAGACTGTCCCTTTAGCACATCTTCCAAATTGACTTTTGTAAATGAAATGGATCAAATCCTAGCGGTGGAAGAAAAATCCACAGAATAGCTGCACCGTTATACTAACCGCATGGTTCAAAACCTAGGAAAAAAGTAGCGGCTTATAGTCCAGAGTTTTGACAGAATGTCGGAGCACAACCCCACGAAGCCCCCCGACTCATCAGTGGCCCCGCCGCGCTTAGCCGTCGCCGTGCCCCGTGAGTGGCTCCGTTTGCGGGGTTGTTTCTACACGCTCAAGACCGAGCTCAATTAAACTGAGAAAAGAATGAATCAGTTTATAGAGTGATTCCCTTCGGTATTTTCTCTTAAAAGATTGGTTCGGTTGAATGAGTTGTTCGGTAATGACACAACACTGTACTCAAGTACAGTACTCAAGTGCTGGCATAGGTAGATGAACACTGACATTATTTATGAAAAAATATATATAATTTTTTCATTTTTCAATTTTTCATTGATGTGAAATTGGATAATTTCTCAAAACACACATGACAATATCATGTGGTTGGGAATCACTGAGTTAGCGTATAGAGTACAGATTTTGCGTAAGGTAATATATCAGTTTGGCTAGAAGATGCAGATTTTTGTTAATACGCTTTTAGTCAATGGATATATGATTATTCATGACTCTTTTGGTCATTAGCGTTTTTTCCCCTCTTATTCTTATCTTAATGAACCATTACCCTCCTTCAGCCCATCTGTCACTACTGCGGAGATATATACTCATACGAAATGACTTTTTGTGCATTATGAATTCACCCTGGGATACAGAAGGCATTTGTAATGAAGACGTTTGCATTTTGCTCTGTTATTGCTCCCAATCTCAGCAGACTGCCAGTGTTAGCATAATGTGATTTTTTTGAATTACAGACCTCTGTGACTGCTATTCTACCCCAGCACATATAAAGATTCTCCATTCTGCTGCCAGAGGCAATGCGCAACAATCTCAATGAGTTCCCATCTCGCCATTACCATTTGATCATGTCAGTTGCCACACGGTGCAGCACATTTTGCAAACGCTGTATGCTGGTGTGTTTGCGTCTTCAGAGTTAACTATGTATTCATGATGCCCGTAATTGCATTTTCATACAGAACCACAATATCAAATGGCATCATCCGTGTGATGTACCTTTCTTCTTTTTTTTTTTTTTTTTCTTCTGCATCACCCACCACTGTCTTATTCAGTCTACCTTATCTGTATGGATGAAGAGTAATCGATACTGCCTTCCGCCATATGCACTGTAAGATTTCAACATGGGAGCTTTACCCCAAGCAATGCAATCATTTTGCCTCCACTGTGCTCTTGTCTTTCAGATCTTATTCTTTTTTTACGTCTTTATGGTGGGGATTTGTCTCACTAAGCTAATGGGAGTCATTAATATATGATCAGACAATTCAGTTGTTAAATTGATCCTAATGCATCTAAATTACCGATGTGGCGCACGTGGCTCATTACAGTACAAACTAATCTCTGGCTGATTATTTGCCCAAAGGACTTCGAAGTAAGTAATTGGAGTTACGACTTGTCTAAAACTCCACCAGGGTTTATAAAATATTCGTGGTTCTCTGAATAAGGGGCTTGTCAGGGTACACCGTCAAGACAATTTATGACTGATTGGGATTTGCTGAGAACAGATGGGAGTCATTTAAATAAAACATCCACCTTGAATAATTGGCAGTAAAAGTTGTTAGTCTCCCCGTGTTTCACACTGGCTTTGTCAGACATGGAAATACAGGACTGATTTAAATTGCCTTTTTTTTTCTTGTCGTCTAATTAATAGGTGTGTGTACTTGGAAAGGGAAAGTTGAGTGAAATTGTGTGCTACATCTCAAGCAAATATAGTTGCAGCGAAGAAACATTTACCGGTACTTAAAATACATTTGTTGACACCTTGTGAACGCCCCCCCCCCCTAAAAAAAAAGGCTGACTATTGATTTTGTATTCCGGAGTGCATTTTCAGTCCAAACAAGTCACCCTGTTGAGGATTTGAATTTGACCAAAGCCAGCAGCAAGTTAAAAAAATAAAAACAGTCGTGTGATGTTGCTTTAATTTAGATATATTTCCAGTTCTTTTCATTCAAAAATGTCTTATCAATACTTGAACCTGTCTCATACTCGTTCTGCAAGATGTAGTTTGTCACGGTTTCGCATTGGTGTATGTATGGGCTACCCATGGTTTTCTCATTCAAAGAGTACAGTCTTCCACTAGTCCTTGTTTGTTAACCAACATTTACGCCCTCTACCAATTCCTATTAGCAAGACATATTCCAATTTGTGCAGCCTCATTTCCTTAGCAAATGACTGCAATCAAATTGTAATCCTCCCACTAAATCAAGAGACTATAAAAGAAAGCCCTGATAATCAGTGAGGAGTCTTTTTGTGCACTGTTGAACAATCCATCTTGTCCTGTTTGGCCCTTCTTACATGTCTCACCTCAGCCATCGATTAGTCTAGACGTGGTCACTTAAGGTAATGTTTGTATTGATCTCTCAGGATATTTTCATCAATGTCATGTCAGTGTACAACTTCACATTTAGATACTGTCCAACCATCTATTAATGAATGTCAAAGGATGATTATTAAGGAACAAGTATTGTGAACACACCGTGTGTAGATGCAGAACGTTTACCATTTATCTAATGTACTCTCTTCATGTTTTTTATTTTCATCTGCTAATAAGTCAACATTTTGTGTGTGGCCCCCGCCCGACACCCCCATCTAATTTATCGTTGCTAACAATCCAACCCCATTTGTCTTTGACTTTGTCAAAGCCTTGGAGGCCACTCGGTATTGGGGTTGTTTTTCCGTCATCCCTCCAGTCCTCTTCGTCCTCAAGCCTCTCTTCAGTCCAACTTGTTACCCTCTATCATATTATTTGTGCTGTGTATTGCCACGCAGATTGTTTTTGTGTGTCACTTGTGCATGTTTCGCTCCACTCACTGTTGCTTGTAGACCCACTTCACATAAAGGGTAGAACACTTTTGATTTCTTCTTCACCATGACTCTTTTTCTTTGTCCAATCTTTCTGCTACATTTATCTTTTACTCACACACACACAAAAAAACATGTTTATGTTCTGTTTAACTTCCTGCCAGTCCATCCTGTCACAATTTGGCCCACTTTGAGATTTAAAATATGAACTCATTCACTGTCAGACATTTTCAGACCCTGTTTTACTCTAATGTTTAGAATTTTTCAAAAAAAATCTATAAATAAATTCCTGGGATTGAATGGCTGAACTGTGAAAAGACAAGCAAATTCGTCAATGGCCGTGAATGAGTTAAAACACAAAATGTCAACAAATGTACTGTGACCCGTATTCTGTGCTTGGAAAAAAAAGATGAAAGTGAAATTCACTGAGTCATTACAGAGCTCAGGCTCAATCGCCTCCTGTCAGTCCCCCCCGTGTCAGTCACTTTGAGTGACACCTCGTATATTTCGAATTTCTTTCATAAAGGAGTTGACAAACTGTCGAGAATCGATACCAGTGGATGATATGTTGCTTTTCATCAAATGTGACAACTTAGGAACTGTGTTGCAGTCGTAGCATGCTGTGACCGAGGCTTCGCGGCTGGCCGGGGTCACAGATGCCGTGTCAGAAATTAGCTAATGGAATCTGCCTGCCGTGTAATCCAGTCAACCCCACGCTGTCTGCAACATTTCTTCGTTTATGCTTGAATTAATCAGACAGCCATACAGCTCATTAACTCACGTGAGCGTCTATCTGCCCTAGCGCACACACTGTGTTGACGACACGTGGTAAATGTGTGTGGTGATTAACAGGAAATTTAATCACACCCTCAACCAGCAAGAGATCTGGTTTTTATTGTCCTCCTAGTCTGTTGAATGTAACATCTCGAGTTTCGTGGGAGGACTTCCTCAAATGTCACTTACTGATTACATTTTTGGCCAATTGTCAAGGCCATCTGACTTTTGGTGTCATTTCTGTGTATGTAACGTCACTGGGGGAACTTTGCCCACACTATTGAGCCACACAGGAAGGCCAGAGCCGAGATTCAAGCCAAGAACCAAACTGTAAGGCAGATGCGCTACCCATTAGTTCACCTGCAGCCCCATTTGATGAATTGAGTATTACTGTTTTACTATTCCCCGTAATCGATCTAAGACATTTCTAATAGTGGGGAAATTGTACAAGTTCTACGAACCTCTTACACAATAGTCCTCTACTTTACTAGTGTATGATTCCTTCCCTCACCTCGCTATTCTCATCTTTCACCTTGCCTTCCCTCAATCTCACACTTGCATCTCTTCTCAGCTTGTCTTTTTTCTTCTTCTTTCTGCCATGCTCATCTCTGGCCTCGGTCTTTCCTCAGGGACGACAGCGGATTGTGCTTGTTTTCCCCAGATAAGTAGATTCCACTCCTGTGATTGGCAAATGCCTTAGTGCAGCAGGTCCCCTCAGTATTCTCTCTGCGTTTTAGCTCGAGCTTGTTAGTCTTGCCCCCATATCTGTTTGTTTCATCTCAACCATCCCTTCCCGTGTTTGACACACTGGAGTAGAAATGTACCTCTACGTTGTCATTTCGGCAAACAAGTGACTCAGGCGTTCAGTAGGTATGACGAATCATCACTTTTTACTTTATTGAAAGATGTGTAACTTAAGTGCCAAAGCTGTACTCAAGACCTATCCACACCTTTAATGCGATTGAATCTACAGTAGAACATTTTCTGGCCGACGTTGCCTGCGACTGCGTGTCCAACAAATGATAGCAAGCTAAAACTTATCAACAAGAGCTTGAAGTTGCTCATTCACTTAAGCCACGTTTCCAAACAAAACTGTTCAAATTAGGCTCACTATTGACGGAAGGTTGCTACTTGGGATGTGCATAATAATCCATAGAATTCTGTCGGGTGTATGGAATTGATTGTTGATAAATCATCTTTAAACACTTGCTACAAAATGGAGTCGCCTCCTGGCTGCCACCAGAAGAAGCACTTTTGATTGGGCCATAACGAGTTGAACTCTCTACAGGAACAGAGTGGTGTCAAATTTGGGAAACTGATCCACAAAGCCATCCACCTTGGCACAAGTTCTCTGAGTAGCATTATTTAGCTCAACACTTTCACGAAAATTCACACCCGCTATCATTCCATTGAAAAGCACTTTAAAACAGTAATGCATTACTTTGTCATCAATTCAGCCTGGAATAAGGGCCTTTTCATAGCTCACTCTTTCCAGCAGTTACACATGACAGAATAAAAAAGAAATCAAAGAAATGTTCTTGTTGTCATTTATGCAAGATTAAATGCCATTGATGTAAATTAAATATTAAGGAAGCTTGCCGTAATTTCAACCCAAAATGATTCCTGATGTTTCAACCAGTAAGCGCACAACACATTCTCTCATCATGCTTTCAAACACAGAGCAGAGTACACACTAGTCACTCAGTAAATTATGATGGTTATATGCTTTTCTCATTATGACACTCGAGCAGCCACTCTTCAGGAGTTTGATTGCTCTGTAATGGCAGCAAGATAATGAGCACTACAAGTGTCATGATTGGCAAGGGACCAAGAGTTTCCATTTACAATAATGTTACTCTCCAAGGGCTCCAAATTATTCTGCTCATGCCCTTTCCCCCTCTGTTTATGGACGTCTACAGTGAGGGCAAATACAACTTTGGCTGATTAGGTGATTAAAGAGAGCCGCTCGCTGTTTGTATGGGTCTGTACATTGACTTGGTTTCAAAGGGTAGGCTGACAAAGAAACACCACCACCATAATTAGTTTGTTCAGGGGCGAAGAACAAAACCAGTCATCGTGCAGGGCACAAATACAGTATTAGTCAAACGTACAGTGGAACCTCCAAAGTTCAAGTCCCCAAAAGTGGTGCAATTTGGATTTTAGCCCAAATTCTCTGGATAACTAGGTCTCCAAAGTCACATGATATGTACGTGAATCGTGTGAGACTTCATTTCATTGAGCATCAAAAGAGTTCATTCCACTAGTCATTTACTTTTTGGGCCTTTTGGACAGACATACACTTATTAATTCCACAACTACCAATAAAATGCCACTAGCAACAATGTTCTGCAAACACCTTCCTTTGCGTTCTCCATTCGTCAACTTTGGTGAAGCAGTTTTGCTTTGCATAAACCCCCGGGATTTGTGGGGAGAGACTAAACCCTGTCGCAAATAGTGAAAAAAACGGAATTTGTATTTCCTGGAAAATAATTAGAATTTTCCATAAGTGGTAAATAAAGATATATAAAGGTATCTAAGATAAATAAAAGTTGTGACTGGAGTTTAATACTTCAGGCAGAGCAAAAGGATAAGCTAACGTTAAAGTTAGCATTAGCAAAGACAAAGTTACTTGACCGACTAGTGACCAGCTGTGCTTTATGCCCATATGACATTGGCTCTGCACACTTGTGGCTTGTACCTTTTTTGCCTTTGGAACCATCAGTAGTTTAGTAGAGCTGAGCCGAGTGGATGCAGTGCATTGAAAAATAACCTCGTTGTGTTCATATTCTCACAGAATGACAAATTGTCTATGGTCAAACTGGCAGAAGAAAACCCCTCAACACATTGGTTAAAAGAAGCTGATACTGTGCCATTTCACAGCTCATCACTGTGAAATATGGTCCATGTTATGTGCGAACTGCTGATCCAAGCAATACTTTATAAATTGTGTTCAAAGTTGAACCAGCTTGAGTGTTTCAGAGATGTGCATTTTGTTCACAATTTAAAAACAGTTCACAGGTGATGTCTGTGACCTGCTGAAGGATCAGGAATGTTAGTCAATAGTGTTGGTACCAGATTATAAATTTCATTTGGCTGTGTGCATTAATGACAAAGTGAGAAATGGCACACAAGTTAATACTGTACATGTCTTGTTTGCATTAGCTGTCACCTGTTTTTAATCCTGTCTGCAGATATTTGTTTTGACTTCATGACAGGGGTCAGGTTTTGTTCTGTTCAACCATTTATTTTGATGTATGCCAAATTTTTATATTACTTTGTATTCGTCTTGATAAACAAATGTTTGACTAATTTAAAAAAATGATTTCTGAACTATACCGGGTGTATTTGGCTGATGGACACTTCTCCAAACACAAATGCTCCCCGCCACTACATTGTCAATTTGAGGAGCAATCAAAAAGTGCTGCTTATTAGACGCTAATGATGTTAGCTCATGCTACTCTGCGCATTAAACAAAACTCAATGCTGCTTTGCTTACCCAGCCACTACTGACTAATTCAACAGTATTTAAGTGTCACTCTTGGAGGCAGCATTTCAGCAACATGCAGCCAAACTCAATTCAGGTTAAATACAAAGGCTCTACTTTCCTCTCTGATAGATGGAAAAAAACCAAAGTTGTGTCTTGTTGTATTGCAGTTGGCCCTGGAGGACCCCGTGCACAGTGTCTCGCTCCAGCAGTTTGTCTACGAGAAGCTGAAGGCCCAACAAACCCTTCTTGGGGATCAGAGCTTCAGCAGCCTCATGGAGACTGTGGACACGGAGCTCGTAAGGCAGCTGCAGGAGTTCCTGCAGGGTTTCTGAACCACATCCACAGTCTTTCACCACCGTTCACAACACACCGTTGCCGTTTAATCTTCAACGCCTTCTTTGCTTTAAAGGAAAAAAAGGCTCAACCCAACGTGTGGATCGTTAATCCAGATCTTCCCAAATGCTGCCCATGTTATGCCTTAAGCTATATTCAGAGCTAGCTTTGTCCATTCCCCCGCCAAGGCCTCACATCCCTCTGTTAACAAACGACATTGCTTCATATTCCTTTTTCAAGGTAATGGATCTTGGGTTTGTCTGTATTAGCCATGATGTATAAACCGTCACCTCACGTGAGCTTCCACTTATCTTCTCAACTTGCAGTTTCTTCCGTTAGTGTGGTTTTGAAGTTGGCTGAGTGGAAGTGTACTAACCAAAAAACGTTTCCATGCAAGGGGCTGTTCAAAGTAATATTCTACAGACTGGAGCCAAAATGTGGATTGAAAGGAAACCAGAAGACAGTGTTTACAAAATATATTCTTTACAAAAAAAAAAAAAAAAAAAAAAAAACACAACACACACCTAGAAATTTCATGTTTGTATGTATGTAAAATATGGACAATAATCAGCATGACTATTCTTTTAGTTTGTTTTTATTTTTGCATTTCCGACCCTGCTCCTTGTTTTAAAATGTTGTCATAACCAGAGGTCAAGTTTGAAGTAACTACTGAGGTTTATTTTTTATGTTTTACTTAGTCTATAAAATTGGTGATTTTTATTTCTTTTCCAAGCCATTGATTTGAATGTGGTGAACCACATTATGTATATATGCACTGCTGCTATTTGTGGGTGGGTTGGAGCACTTTAATAACCAAAAACTTCCTTCTCAACACTGCTTTGTGTTCCTCAACATAGTGACTATCAGAAGGATGCCTTCGCTTAGGTCATACTTTTTGTCAAAATAATGTACACATACCTTATTTTGACTTTTATTTGACAATTTATAGTGACACTATATTTGATTTAGTGGTGGAACCAGTATTCAGCAGTTTAATTTCATTCAGGCTATATCAGTGTTAAACATACAGTAAGTCCTGAAATGGTTTTTGAGCTCCGAAACTTAAAGTGATTGTCTGAAAATTGGAGTTCATGAGGGAACTTAAAGTCGTTTGTTCATCTTTATAATTCAATTAGAAGAGAGTCGATATTATTGCGTGATAGATTTAATTTTACACAGGAAGGAGATACTGTATACGTGCAGCCTTCTCCCGAGTAGAAGTCAGCCTTACGGCCTTATGCTTGTAACACTTGACCCGTTTCTTGATAGTATGTTTCTTGATTCCGTTAACACTAGATGAACTCTGCTTGTATTCTGTTAATATGACAACTCTGCAACACGCAGTGGATGTTTGCTTTTGGATTGTGTTTGTGTTTTGATGGGGCGGGAGCAAAAAAACATGATAAAATAAATTCTTTATTTCACCCTTAAACTTTCAATAAAACACAGTTATCAGCCCAAACGGTAAAAGCTCATTGACTATAAGAAGAAAACACTTGTGTGGAATCTTTGTCAGAGGTGGGCAAAGCGTCAGTCTGACGGACCTGGACGATCGTTTTGCTGACGAATGACGGGGCACTTTTTTAAAAGGAAGGAGTGACGAATGACGGAAGGTGGTTTTCATCCATCAATGTAATCGTCACTAACCGCTCCTGTCAGTGACGCTCCGGCATTCCGTAACTGATGGACCGTTAGTCCGTCATTGGCGGACACTCGTTTCTGGTGGGGGGGGGTCGACTGACGGACCAACGGAATTCTGACAGACCAACCGAGAGACTGATGGTTACAGTTCAGCTCGTCACGAAAAATGACGGACTGACGAACGGGTACCCTGGCCTCTGACGGATAAAGGACCAGCAAAATTTAGTAAAATGCACACCTCTGATTTTCGTGTTTGTTGTGATTTCATCATCCAAAAGGGCCATGTTACTTTTCTTTCCCTGCTTGCTTTGTTGCTGTCAAGAAACGGTGCATATCAGTCAACTCGTGAATATACACTCACCTGCTGCCCTGAAGGAAACCAATACAGGAGCTGATTCACAAAATCTGCCTTCTTTTGATTGTCACTGTCATAGAGGTATTCATTTAACAGTTTGCCTGTTGTTGTTGTTTTAATGAACCGCGCTGCTTCAAACTGACGGCCATTTCTTAAGCCTCTTTCTCAGAGATCCTGCAAAATTGGCTCATCAGTAAACAGTAGAGCTGCTTGTGGCTTTTAAAGGTGAGTGACTGCAGATGTGGGGCACTTTCTTACTTCTTATCTGGTGTGATGTATAAAATACTTATGGGATAAGAAGATGACGTGCTAAACTTTCACTTTTGTCCTTACATTGCAGAACACCCTTACTCGCAAGCTCTATACCGCCTCTTTTACAGCTCTGCTCAAGGGCAGAGAGTTCCTGTGTCGACTTTAATATCCCATTCACTGGCAGTGGGCAACAGCAGAAAAAGTGTTGCGTTAACATTTGGTAACATAAATAGCTTTTTTTTTTTTTTTTTAAATGCAGCTCCAGTATTGGATTGCTTTAGATAAATGTAAACGTGTGTTTAACACGTTTAATGTTGCAAGCGGATGTACCAAATATTGTACATTTCGATTTTTAAGTCATACTTTGGAGCAGTGTTTGTCCAACAGGCATCGCTGTAGTTTGAGGATCCACAAAATAATTTGCAATAAATTATTAGCATTGGTGCACCAATAAAACATGATAAACTCTAATCTCTCTACCTCAGCTTTGGGCCAGTTTGAAGCTCTAATATGATTGTGATATATCATATTAATATGGCATCCCTGCATGAATTATTTTGGAAAAACAAGCATTTTTTTTCCTGATAATATATAACATTCCATTTTTTCAGGAAGATCTAGAATAAAATATGTAATTTCCCAAAATAAAGTTGTATTTTTTTTTTAACTCCTCTTGTATAAATATGAATTTCTGAACACATTAAATTTTGACTTTAATTTATTTACGCAGCATTTTGACTTTTAATCTTGAAAAAAATATAGCAATTTTCTTGCAACCTTTTCCCTATATAGTAGGCTTTTTTTTCTCCAAAATAGACAACTTAATTCCCTGCCACATATGGGCGTACACATAGTTATGTTTGAAGTTTGATTGGTGTCTGGCTTATGTTAGGGTTCCCTGCGCTGAAAATGTTTGAGAACCCCTTTAGACTCCTAATTTTAATGATGTGGGTAAAGGAAGAAGTAGGGGTTCACAAGTTACTTCGGTACCAACATCCATAGCCCGGTTACCAGTGTTGATGCCAAGTCGCTAATTTCATCGAATAGCTGCATAGCCCATTAAGCCCACGTTTGAAACAAACAAAATGTATTGTCCTTTTCAGCAAGAGTAACTGTTTCCCCTCACTCAGACGATAAGGCGGCGGGCAGTCGCTCGTGGCCCAGCCTCTACCAATTTGTCTTAGGAGAGCCGAAGTACTCCTGGACGCTGGCCTCTTAAGTGATTTATGGAGTGCGAAGAGACTTCTAAGAATTCTGCTCACACCTTCGCCGCTAGCACTTCTAATTCCACAGAGGCGCTCATTTTTCTTGCGCTGTACTTGGACTGCAGCCACTTTAGTCCTTGGGAGAGCTACAGGTATACGTGGGACTATCTGCACTGCACCACGGAGCACTGATCTTATACAGTACTGTGCAAAAGTCTAGTCCGCCACTAGCTTTGTATTTCTGATTGGGTTGTTTTTACAGTGGTCAATGCGACGTGAAAAATATGAACTAGGGCAGTACAGGTTTACACAAATGAATTATGAGGAATGGCGTGTGGGTAAAAAGCAACCCGTTTTATGGTAGTTCTAAAATCATTAGATCATTTTTGGCAATGATCTCGATAAGGGTGCTCATTTTTGTTTTAACCATGTGAGTCGACAATATGATTCCATTGGAATTGTTAACTCGCAAAATTCCATTGGGATGTGAATTTCTTCCTCTATTATGTATGGATCTTATTGTTCGCCTTATTTCATATCCAGGTCTTGCCTTTATTAGACAGAAGCATGTACGTTTCACCGAAATGAAGTGTGTACCTTTGTTTTTAAGTCGTTAGTTGCTTTAATGGGTGCCCACAAAAAGTTTGGGCTTTTGGGTGAAAGTTCAGGATGAACCTTAAATGCACTATAGTGTAACCTTAGTATAACTTAGTTTGACCTCAACTTTTGAAAGGACGTTTCACTGTAGAGTTATCTGAGTAGTTTTGGCACAACTTGCTGTTCTCTAACATGGTGCTGAAAGTCAAGATTCACGTGTTTGATTGATGAACCGACCAATACAGCTCCAAGTTCAATAATAAACAGTTGCTATTCACATTTTAGCCTCATTTGAGCAAGAGGCTGCCCAGAGCTGGGCATTTTACTAAAAATTTGCACTTCGTTTATCGCCTACAGCTGGGGTACCCTTCCGCCGTCCATTTAGCCACCATTTTGTCCGGCCAGACCAGAAGTAATCGCCTATATGCCGGTCTGACTATCATTTAAAATAGGCTTCCGCTAGCGTTTCTGACTATAAACTTAGACAAACTACCACCGGAAACCTCCTAATCTTTTATACATTTGAGCATTTAAAAAGTGCTTTAATAAGTTTAAATATGTGTAAGGGATAAAATTAGGAGGGGTAAAATTATTATTTTTAAAAGATCTTTTACAGGTCTTTCTATATTACGATTTGAATGCATTGCGTGTGAGTCTGGAACATAACCCCCCGCAAAAAAACAGTTTATCACAGCACAGCACACTCTGTACAGTAGTTAATTAGCCTTCATTTTGGCAATGACCTGTTTCCAAACTAAAATTAATTCACTGACTGGAACACAAACAGCCTTCACATTCTCCAATTGATTCTGTCCCATTGACGGGTCAAGAAGCAGCTGGCCCCGTTGTTACGCCTAACCAGGCTTTTTTTTTTTTTTTTTGCTATCGCGTCACCGTAGTTACACAGGATGTCAATGCATGTTTGAGGTTTCTTGCAATATTCCCCCAGAAAGCCTTATAACCAGTCTTGTCCTTTGAAATTATTAACACTAGACTAACAGATGTCTATGTTTGGTACAATTGGATGGTACATGCCGAAGCAGGCAGTGGTTTATAATACAGTATGTAAGCTTGTGAGTGCTATTGACTGGAAAAGAGCTTTTAAAAGTGACCTTTGAAACAATTGCCTCTCGCTGTGAGTGAGTGTGTTCCTTTTGCAGCCGCACCATGTTAATGACAGCAGCCTAATGGGTGAGTACCACTTTGTCTCTTTTTGCTTGATTTTGGTTACATGTGGTGCCTGTAATTAAAACCGTGCGTCACTCACACTAAGCAGAAAACTCGTCGAGACAAGATGGATGACTTTTTTCCTCCCGAGTAGTGAAAATCCATTACGGTTACGCAACTTAAACTCATATGAAGAGCATAAAACAACGGAGGTACAACTTATTGCACGACTGAATGCCAAATATTTCATGAGCCTCCTATTGCTGCTGTGCAGACAAGAAAAATAAAATCAAGTTTTGAAGACGGAAAAAACAAAGGATTGAGTTGTCACGTCTGCTTTTCTTCAACTTATTTTGTTGTAGCTGCTGGCAACAACAAACAAACTGGTCCAAAACAAATGAAACAGGGCCGTTCTCTCTTTATACTATGCTGTGGTGTTGCATTGTAGCTTTTCCTTTAATAATGGCCATCATGGTACACCACTCGATTTTTTTTTAATTAAAAATAATGCTTCTCTTGCACTGACACTTTATTTCTACATTTTCGACTGAAACAATAATTTGTGTGAAAGCCACATGTGTAAGCTCTCAAATTATTTTTGAATTCTGTTTCTATCTGCTACAGGGGCTGAGATATCACTTATTTTATAGATGTTCAATTTCTGGGAGAACCTTAGGTTTAAGAGGGTGATTGTATAATCGCGCTTAGGTTTTGGGGAGATGTTGAGCCAGGGGCTTTAGGCCATAATGAGTTAAAGGGGGGAAAAAAAACTATTCGGAGCTACCTGGCTATACGTGAAAAAATACTTTCCTCCAGCCTTGTTAAATGATGAAGTGTGGCTAATCACATTTTTCGGGGAAAGTTGAGTTCATTTTCTCTAACCACACCTAATGCTACGTTCACACCAAAGGCGTGCGCGCTGGGCGGTGCGAATGATGCGTTTGGAGTGGTGGGACGCGGAGCGAAGCACCGAAAATCCGTCCATTCGCCCTATTCGACAGGTATTAATCAAGCCAACTTTTCTCACGACTCCGCCTCGCGGCAGCCAATCTGCATCAGGGATACTACGGCAGCCAATCAGCATCGGGCACACTGCGACAGCCAATCAGTATCGGGCATACTGCATCACACAGCCAAATGACGCCCTGTTCACTTGGTGGCTTTTTTTTTTACAGTTCTTGAACTTTACCAAGGCAGCAATATTGTTAGCATTAGCATAGCGTGTCGGCCATTTCATTATGATGTTGAAAAATGCGGTCGTCGTAGTCTACTACCAAGCGAAGCCCCTCCCCTCTCCTCTGTGAGCGAATGAGCGGGTGCAGCATTTCAGGTTTCAAATCTCCCGCGGTCAAACGCGAGCGAATCAAGCGACTCGGAACGCTTTATTCGTGTTTGGTGTGACTGTGAACGTAGCATAGGCTGATTACCTTCGGACCTGTTCAGTCAAGAAATCACTAAAATACAACCTGTCTGACAAAATGAAGTCTGCCAAGACATCTCATAAAGCTTCAACAAAATGCCCCAATTCGAAGAAATTCAAGAACAGATGAGAAATAAAGTAATTGACAGCTGTCAAAAAGGTTGCTAAGTCCTTCCTAAAGCTTTAGGACTCCTGCAAATGATGGTGAGAGCCATCATCAACAAATTGAGAAAAGATGGAACAGTGGTGAACCCTCCCATGAGTGGCCAACCTCCAGAAATCACCCCGAGAGCACAGCCGCAATCATCCAACTCATCAAAGGAACCCAGGACAACGTTTGAAGGCGTCTTACGTTTCCGTTAAGGTCAGTGTTCATGACTTAACAATAAGAAGGTTATTTGGCAAAAATTACAACCATGGCATAGTTGTTTGCATATTAAGTAAGAAGTCAAATCTGAATTTGCAATATGTTTGAATGAAATGAAAACGTTACCATTTAATAGCAAGAAATGAAAAATGGTCAAAATACCAAAAAGATCCAAGGTTTTTTTTTTTATTCTCAATGTTTTCCCAGAGCTGTATAGTGTAATAATGTGCACTTATATATTGTACAGTTAATGCAAAGAGAAACCCGTGGATATAATATCCATGATATTTCTACTGTATGTCGAAACCTGAAAGAAACGATAGATACCTCCATATTAGATAATAAATTGGAACCCTCCCACTAGTTATAAATGAATTTCCTGCGCAGTATTAAAGATGATCTGTGGATAATGAAATGACCATTTCAGTAGTCAGTGTCACCTGAAGAAAGCATCTTGACATAATGAGTGACTGGTCGAACTTCCTGCGAAGAACCATCAGGCGACACTACATGATCGCAAGCATTTAAGAAAGGAAAGCAGGCTGCATCTTTGCTTTCACGTTGAGACCCAAACATCCTAATGTCACAGCAGAAATAGACTCGTATGAGCAGGATGTGTTTTTCCAATCATCTTTTCCTCTGCGAATTATGACCTCAATTTCTTGTGTTCGGAAGTGGTCTACTGCTCCTGTTGCTTTTTTTGTTAAGGTTAAACATTCAAGGTTGTGTGTGTGTGTGGTGGTGGTGTTGGGTGGGGACAAACATCCCTGTAGGCTGTGAAACCAGGCCAGTCTGTCTAGCACCAACAAAAAAACTTCTGTTCAAAGTCACCTAAATCACAATCAACTCACTTTGAGATATCGGGAGATTATTATTAACAAAGTAGTAGCTGTTTTCTGCAGTTTTTTTGACTATACAGATGCAGCGGGTGTCAGTTTTATCACCGGGCCCCCTGACATGATAGTATTAACGGACAGAATTCCGTAAATCTGGCCTAATCCTCCCCGAAATGGAAAAAGAATCATTGATAAGCGGCAAAGACACAATAGACGACAGATAAGACTCACATCTATAAGAAAAGAGAAAAAAAAAGGCTGCAACATCCTCTTATCGGGGGCATTCGAGATCTAAAACATCCTCTTATCAGTTGTCGAGCATTTAAAGGCACTCAGGCCAATGCGAATAAAGAAGAATGGGGGGCCCATTCGCAAGGCCCAACTGGCAGAGGATAATCAATGTGAAGGACAGAAAAGCGCTGAGTCGGCTTTTTCAGGGCAAACTCTGTTTAAACCCAATTAAAGCTATTACAGCAGATAAATACTTGACTCATGATACATATTGCATGTCCTCAAAAAAACGTTGCCCTTGGTTTAATAGATGCCGTGTTACAATTAGCCCCAAATTCACGCTTCTTTCTTTCCTCTCACAAGTGGGTTCTCAAAACTGAGGTCTGGGGACCCTCACGGGTCTGAGAGTTGTAGCTTGGGGGTCTGCAAATTTAATCAATTCATTACCCTACCTTAGCTTGGGGCCTATTAATAGTTCTGATAGAACGGTGGCATATCATTGCATAATTCAGATCAAAAACAATTTCATCCCAAAGTAAATTCTTTATTGGAAAATTTCAACTTTTTTCCGTCAAAAATAGGGAACTTTTTAATTTTTTGGGCTTTTGATGATAATGTTTAAATGATGATAGGATTATGGAGTGGGAGGAATCCTTTGAAAACATTTCCCCATTTAAGGGATTCAAGTGAACTCGTGCTTTCGATCAGCCTTGCCCAAACTTTGGGATTCACACACCCTCGTTCAACATACTATCAGTTTGCGCACCCCACTAACTAGCAAACGATCTCAGGAAAACAACAACAACCTAGCAGTCAAAAATTATAGTGTTGATAACAAAATTGTCCACTGCACACCTGCCCGGATAAGATAGCAAAGGACATTTTGAGTACTCGAGCACTTGTCCTCATTAAAGTCATGGGTGAGCTGGATCCTATCCCAGCCCGCTTTGGGCAAGAGGCAGGGTTCACCCTCGATTTGCAGCTAGCCAATAGCAGGGCACGTACAGACAAACAACTGTACACATTTACACCTCAGGACAATTTAGAGCACAGGTGTCAAACTCAGATTCAGCCCTGCACATCCTTTTTTTTTTTGTGGTCCGCATAAGTAAAAAAAAAAACGACTTCATGTTTCCCACTAAATAAATTTGTTCTTTTCACTTTGGCAGAAAAACGGTATTTTTTGGGCGACAAGAAAGACTGTTAGCGAATATCTGGCGAACGTCTTTGCGATTGTTTGCGACCTTGAATCAACCCTGACGAAAAAAATCGCAAAATCGACAAGAAAGACTGTTTGCGAATATCTGGCGAACGCCTTTGCGATTGTTTCACAAGCTAAGTGATAACAATAGCACAGAGAGAAGAACGATGTCTGCGTTCCTATCCTCACACAGAAATATTTCAGTTTTCTATAAAGCTGCATTTTTTTCTCTTGTTGTCTTTTGGACGATTGTCTCACCCTTCAAATATTTTTGTCAAGACACAAGGTAGGAGCATGAGATCCTACGCGATAACTTTTATCGGAAAAAGACAACATTCCCTGCCCATTTTTGCAGCTACCATTGAATTTCCCTTGAGCCTCGTCTTATCTTCCGACCTTAGACAGACACGAGCGTCACCATTGGATAAACACTAGAAGGATGGCTCAAAACTTTTTGAAAGGTACTATTCATCATACTTTGTGTGTGGGGAACCGTCAACTCCTGCATCCACTTCCTTGATTATTTTCTAATCCAGCGGCCAATTTGGATAACGAGTGCACTTGATTATCTGATAATTGGCTGTAGGGCATTTATTAAATGAACATATTAAAAAGACTCGTTTGCTAAAGGTGGTCTTGATAACTACACCATCCGCCTCCTGAGGTGTTCGGGTGCGTCACACAAGCACAAAATCACCATCGCACGCGTTGGTTATGGTCTAGATTGTGCTGAATGGTCGCCTCTCTCCCCTGGCGACTGATTGAGTGTCGGACATGTGGGAATTGTCCCACCAGCTTTTGGGACAAATTCGACAGACGGCTCACAAGGGATCACTTGATTAGCCCCGAGAAAAATAAGCAGACATATTTTTTTTTTTTTACAACAGTATAGAGCTCTGACAAAAACGAGCTACATCAAACCGATTGTTGAACTACCTCGGATTTCCTGTAAAGGCGACATATTGTGGAAAATTGGCTTTGGAATGGCTTGTGTACACATAAGAGGGTGTATGGAGTGTTTACCTTCCTATCAAGTGTGAAATTACACAAAGTACATTTTGTGCGAGCTGCCTATTTCAGAAAATGGCTCTAATGTTCAATTCAATTAAGTTTTTCATAAAAAATAATTTGTGTAATCATGACTTTACCACGAAGTTAGCATAGGGTGTTGATAAGACTATGTCACGCTCCACGTACGCATATATTCTGGTTTATGTCGCCGCGGTAGGAACCGAACTCCATCCTGTACCAGCTAAAGAGATGACACCCCCAAAAAAAAAAAAACAACAACTGATGTAGGCTGTGGTGAACTGCAAGGTCAAGTCCATGTATAGATTTAAACCTAACAGAGCATGCATTTTCCCTGCTAAGCAGGAGCCTCTTTTCATTCTATACCGAATTAAAATTCCGGTCTATTCGTCCCTGCTCCGAAAACGGAATCACAACCTTTTAATATCGCAGACAGAGTGAGGATCTTCCAGAAAAAAAAAAGCCCACTGAAAGAAAACATGTCAGAAGCCTCTCAACTCCCACTCCTCCACACGGTTATAGTCTTTTTAAGGAGGAATTAATGTTTGCCCGCAGGTGCAGACACCTTGCTAAAATACCTGATTACTTCCCTCTTCGTTTTAATGTGAGGATTTTCAAATGTGACTTCACTCTTGAGCAATACACTACTTGCAAATGATACCAATCATTATTATTGTGTTTCATGCATAACAGGGGATTACGCCTACATTAGTAGCGCAGGTTTCCGGCATAATGCCCCCCCCCCCTCCCCAGAGATGTTCTCCTCATTTTATGTGAGCTGGTTCATCCTACATGTTCTGTGAAAAAAAAACAAGAGTCTGGGAACGTGTCACTTCATTTACTTCCTAGACACGAGTGAAGGCTCTCACACTCTTGTGGAAGTTACGCCAGAGATTCATGCACCCCGCTGAACTATGACATTTGCAATGATTGATATTTTTCATCAAATTTATTGGCCCATCGGGGGTTATTCTTTAGTGAGCTGCCATGGGGGCAACCCATGCAGACCCTCCGAATGTCATCTGACCTGCAATATTTTTTTTCCCATTTTTAACGGGTTTACCCCCTTTAAAAAAAAAAAAAAAAAAAAAAAAATCGAATGACAGTGACATTTGAAATAAGTTTAGCTTCTTTTATCATTTATTAAGATGGTTTGTGTGTGAGAGAAGAGAAAATCCCGCTTTCGGCAAACTTTTGACATGCGTGCTGTCAAAAGTTTGACGAAAGCAGGATTTTCCATTCTCTTGTGTGTAAGATGTGCTTCCCGCCCATGCTTAATAATTACCGCTCAACAAAAGAACAGAATGTGCGTCCCTGTCAGAACAACATTTGAATATATCGGACTTGAACCTTTTTACGGCGCTTCCTAATTCCTACAATGACATCATCACAAACGATCTCTCCGGTGCACACCAAAATGTTGCTCAAAGATCCATCCTGCGAGACTCATCTGTCTTTTTTGACACGGGCTGACAGTAATACATCAAACTCGGCGCCGTGATGTAGATGTAGGGAATCGGACCTTCTCGCCTTTGAGGCTACTCAGATGAGTGATTGCCACTGAATAGTCAGGCTCCTTAGACGACTTCAGTGGAAACAGAAGCGAGAGCAATTTTCAAAAATCGACCATCCCGATATGCTCCATTGTGCACTTCGTTGCAAGTTGGACTTAAAGCGCATCTAAGTAAGCGTTGCCCCATCTTTATTGAGCCTTAGAAAAATCTGTCACACCGAACAATAGGATCTCAAAATGAAATACTGACGTCTCAATTTAATCACAAATGTACCTACTCAAGTGTGAAATTTGCTCCTGTTTAGTTAAACACAAAGCTATGCAACAGCCGGCAATACAGGTGAAATTGTACCTTCTCCCATCCAGTGGAACAATACTCGATTGTTTTGCCTGTCACTAGCATAGATAGATAAACAAAAACGCAGTTCTGGGTTCAATTCTTGACTTTGCAATGATCTCCCTACGCTTGTGTGGGTTTTCGGTGGGTACTCCAGATTCTAAGAACAGCCATGTTCTTAGAACAGCTTGGTTGTCTGGCGAACGGTCCAAGGTGGACCCCGCCTCCCGTTCCAAAGTCCGATGCGATAGGCAGCTCACTAAGGACCCTAATAATGACCAGCCCTGTAGAAAATGGATGGTTAGATACTTCGCAAATGATGCTATCTGTCCTTACTTTGTATTAATGAACCAAGTTCTGACAACTTTGAACGTTATGATGTGAGCGGGGGAATGGCAAACTATGCATGCAAGTCAAAATTGAGTGAGTAAATTAGAGACTGCTCCTCAAATGAAGTCATTGATTAGCAAAACTACTCCGCAACAGGGAAAAAAAAGGTTATTTCGAGCCTTGTAATGCAGTATAAAAATCTGTGAAAACATTTATTTACTTATTTATTTATTTATTTATTTAAAAGCTAAGAGAAACATATTCCTCTATGGCCATTGAAAAAACATTGAATGTGCATATACAACATACACTTGAATTTTGAAAAGGTCAATTTTCATTCCTTCCGCTAAATTAGTAACTGGTGATTGTTATGCTTTTTTAATGTAATACTAAAAAAAAATGTGTACACATCTTCAAAATGTCTAATTACTTTAATTGCATGCTTTAATGTGTTTCCATTAGTCCCTTACCTAGATATTTTATGGTACCATTGCTATTTTTTCCCCCCAATATTCCAATTATAATCACTTTATGAGTCGTTATTATCAATGACAAAATGGATACTATTACTCTCTTCTCTCTTGGAAAGTTACTGGACAAATGAAAATCCGCCAGTAGCTTGCATGTACACCCACAAGAACATTCTGTTCCTTAGTTTAGCCTCCAGCATTCCAAAAGTACAACACCAGGCAGCTCCCTCCTCAGAGAACCGCTCGCGCTTTCACTTCAAGAGGCCGACATCTTTTCTATATTTCATAGGAGGCTTTAGAAGTCTCGCTTTAGATGAGGCTTCGGCTTATTTTCAATCAATGCTGCTGGAGGCCTATAGACTTACCCTTTGGGGGGCGGGGGGGGGATCCCCATGTTGTACTGTGAACTCCTATTCTGCTATTTCCATCTGTTTGTATGTGTTACTCACGATGCATCCTCACTCCATTGGTTACTGTCAAAACTCTCGAATGCAACGCATGCATGACTGACGTCGTACCGTCTTCCTGGTACAATCTTGAGTGGGTGGGAATAAAGATTTAATCCCCTTGCTGAGTTTGCTCGATTCAAAATAAATGAAGTCTCCAATTGTCATGATTGTTCATTTATTATGGTAATAGTCAGGATGTCAGTCAAAAATACATTTAGAAACTCAATGAAAAAAAAAAAAAAAAATATATATATATATATATATATATATATATATATATATATATATATATATATATATATATATATATATATATATATATATATATATATATATATATTCAATTTCAATTTTGTTTTTACCTATATTACGATATGTCTCAGGATCAGGAATGTTTTCTGAAGCATTTACTGATCACATTATGATATACGATATAATATATCCCAGATAGCTTTAGTATTATTTTGATCATTTTCTAGTCGTTTTGCATATTATTTATTTTTTTTTTTTTTTTACACATCCTCATAATACTACTTCACTTATTCTAATATTTGTTATGTTTACATTCTGTTTCTTTAGTTTTATGTTTTATAAATTCCCTTTCATTATGTTTCTCTTTGCAGGCTTTTATTAGTCCTTTTGAGATCCACTGATTTTCCCTTTAATTTTTTTCTTTATTTTCTAATGTCTAATTGGACAGTATCATATGTACGTCCAAATATTCTTATAAATTCCTCATAATCTTTCTTAGAACCCTTTTCTTTCTATACTGAAATCTTGAAGTCCTGAGTATATTTTTTTGAAATAATCCATATTCCTATAAAAGCACATTTTATACATGTGTTGTTGCCTTTGTTTGGGTGTATGTGAGGGAAATGTGTGACTAATATTTATAAAAGGCAGTTGTGCTGTGCAATGGTGGGTGGTGAAATTAGAAATCATCATGTTTCCCTGGAGTGGTAATAATATTTTTTTTTTTTCATGCTTTATAGTGGATAGAAAAACACACAGATGCACAGTCTTTAATTGGCAGCCTAGGTTCAAAGCCTTCAAGTGCTCCTATTAGCTCAGCACGTCTCCCTCAGCAGGAAGAAGGACCATTAGTGGTGGGTGGATGTACTCTTTTCGAAGCAATCCAATTTCAAAACAATCCGGTTGACGTTGACAACTGGAGATCAATACATGCAAGCAATGAAGTACAGCATGTCACAAAGGTGTGTACACTCTTCACATCTACGTGTGAAACACGTTTTCCAAAAAAGGTTGAATGTAAAAGTAGCCAGTGTACAGCTTGCATAGCTGTAAATTTGCTGTCTCTTCAAATAAATACAAGCGAGCACGCCTATGTGAAAATTCGGAATTTGCGCACCATTTGAACTTATCACTCACGTTGTGTACTTGCTTTTGTATCCAGTGTTTTGGGCATTAATAGATGTGTGTTATTTTAGAGGGACAGTCAATTGACACCGTATTGTACTGTCTTACATTGTAGCAACAAAATGTGAGCACTGGGGTGTACTGACTTTTGTGAAATACTGCTTCAATACAGTGAACTTCAAAAAATGTTTGAGTTCACTGATCATGACATTTCCAAACCGTTTCTATCTTCATTTCCCCACCAGACTGTGTGAGGCGCTCTCTCCTAATGGAACTCTTATTCACTCTCCACTTTGTGCAAAAATGGTGGTGCAGAGGCCCAACGCCCCCCAAAAAAGCAAGTTGTGCAGAAGGCATCCATTGATCTCCTCATCCATCATGCATGGAGACCTTCCCCTTAAAAGTGTTTGCAAAAGATCTCCATGCTGGAGCTCCAGTTGCCTCTGAGGCATTTCCTCCGAGTCTGATCTTTGGATCTACCATCATGTTCTGTATACAACGCTGCAAACCAAAATCATTTATGTTAAATGAATACCTCTCTTGACAGTATCAATCAAAATCAAAATTCCACTAAAAAGGAACAAGCGCAGGCTCGAGGGCTTCTTCTACTTCTGTTTGAAAGGAATGTCACAACAACAGTGTGAATAATATTAAAGGATAATGTTATTCCTCCTTCCAACTGTTGCTGATCATTTTGCTTTGTAGAATGCAGTGGACCACTTTCACGACCACAAGTTCTTGAATCCCCCATTCCAAAAAACATGCACGTTAGGTTCATTAAATTTATATGAATTCATATGCTAGTTTTAAAGGTCACTTAATTATTCTCTACCTGCAATGATGTTGATGTAGGGTGTCAGTAATGAGTAAGGGAAGTAACACAACACCTCCCACTGATGTCATCAGTCTCATTTGCATAATTTATCGAGAACTATTTGACGCTGTGGAGAGACGCAAACAACCTGGGCCACAGGAAGTTTTGTTACCAGGAACTTATATCACCAGGAACAAAAGGTTCCTGGGCTTGTTGGTGGAGAAGGGGCTAAAGACTCTAAATCAGGGTTGCGCAATTCATTTTGCAATGTGGCCCCCAAACCAGATTTTTAGCAAGGTCTGCTCTAATTGTTCATAGGTGTGAACAGGGGCGGAGCCAGAATGTGGCAAATGGGTGGGCCTGGAAAAATCAGGGTGCGTGCGCCTGAATATTCGACACATTCTATATTCACATAAAATGACGAAACGAGCAATATGAAGTTCAGATCTTCCTTAGACAACCACAATAATGCCATTCTTAATATTCAATTAAATAAAAAAAACCACAACAAAACACAAATTCATAACTAACTTACAAAAAATTTAAAAGTCAATATTTTTTCATGAATCTCACTGGGTGGGCCTGTGCACACCCAGGCCCACCCATAGCTCCGCCCCTGGGTGTGAACGATTGATTGTATGCACCCTGCACTTGGCTGGTGCACTGTACCCCACATCTAAAAACTGACCATTATCCTTGGAAATAAAGACTGTTAAGTAGTCACACATGGAGTACGGCACACCATAATTAGCAACAAAGCATTTACACTCTACAAAAGTGTTCCCAAATAAACTAGCATGCAATGCACCTGTTTTTTTCCATACGCGTGAAATATTGCTCGAACGCCGTCAAAGCCTCCCCTGTCGTTTTTCCACATCGTTTCCAAACTGCGTTGACCTTGAGTGTAGGAAGAAACATTACAGTGCATTGGACGTCGTGCAGTGATTGATTGGTCGCCTATCGGCCTAAACCGGGTGCAATTCCAGCGTCATGTGTTGTATTGCACAATATAACCGTTGTCAGATTAATGTCAGAGAACTGCTGTACCTGTATTTTACACAAAATGGCCCAAAGCCTGTACGGACAATCAATTCCTACTTCATGTATGGAATGTGCTGATTTGGCTTTTTTTTTTTTTTTCTTTTTTTTAAGAGGTAGGAAATTTATGATGAAGATCACTTCAGCGATGATAAAGTTAAATATATACAGGATGCAATTGTTTCCGAACAATATGTTTAATGTCAGCAAATATTTTGAGGGGTTCCTATGGACACAAGGGCGAAAAATACAGTTGTGTGTTTTGCTTTTCCTCCGGCTTTTTGTGAGGCTACCCTACCGCAGAACGAGATTGTGATGCTACAAACTTACCAACGAATGAGGACTTTTTTTTTTTTTTTTTTTTTTTTTAAAGCAGTGAGTAGTTTTACTTTATTTTTAGTTTTATTTACTGGGGTTTACTTCTACACTTACATGACAGTTGATGATGGAATTCTACTTAAATCCTTGCCTGTGTGGCTATTAAAATCTTTATGGACCTGGAAGAAAATAATTCACGCTACATGAGTTCTAATGGGAAGAAAGCTTTGAATTTAAAACAACTCGGAAGCCATCCTGCGTCACAGAGTGGATTATATTGGTCTTTGAAGCTTCCGCTGTATTATTATTATTTTATTTTTTTCATTTTTATTACAATTTCCATTTACTTTCCAGGTGGTGACACTCTCTTGAATATAGTACCGTTAGGGAACTTTGCAGATAAACATGCTGACAGTGGCCATCCATCTCTCCCAGTCAAAGGAACCTCCACCCATTTATTTTCTGTGACCCTATCCGTCTGTGTCTCATGGGCGCACACACAAACACACACAACCCCCCCCCCACACACACACGCAATATACATTGAAAAACCATGAGATCGAAGATCATGACTCACTATCAATCTTCAATGATGAATCAGGTCCTAGCTTTCCCTATGTTCTCTCTTTGTGTCTGGGTCTGTGCTGTACAGTATGTTCGCAGCCTAGTTACAGTATTTAACACTCAGTAGCTTTTTAATAAGTAATCCATGCACCTGTAAAAATAGGACACGTCCCCAGAGCTCACTAACAAGTCCTCTGTAAGATTTCATGTGATTGTGCTGAGTATGCGAATCAAAAAAATCCCACACACATGACTAAAGACTTATTCTTTGTGTTGTGTTCAGCATAAACGTAAATGCATTGGCATCGTACTTTACTTCTTACTCCGTCATCATTGTTTCTGTCCGGTTACCTGGGCGGCGTCCCACAAGGATCCCTCCTTGATCCGTTCATGTTTACAAATTGGATGTTGTCAAAGAATGTTGCTTGGATGCATAATTCCCGAAAACATTAACCCTTACTTAACATTCTTTTCCTCAAATAACAGTCAGCATTGTTTCTTCATGTTTCTCCATTATTGCCCCTTTATTGAGCTTAAAACTCACGTTAGATTCGACATAAATTGTAATGAACAAGCAGCGTTGTTTGATATCATTCTGAAAATGCGTCTGAACATAAAGACCCCCTTCCTAATAAATGCTTCCCTGCCTCCTGCAGTTAAGTAGATAAACACTCTGGCCCCTATTTGTTGCAAGACCGTACTTTATCGGCGCCCGCATCTCCATTACATCCACACCTGACTGCAATTGAGTTCCAGTGATATATTGCAGTAGATTTGGCTTTCACTGAGAGATGACTTTCACGCTGCTACTGTAATTCCAGCCAACATCTTGCGTGTCATGTGAACGTACTTCTCTCTTACTCTTGCGTGTGTGTGTGTGTAAATGTTGGTGCACATCTGAAGTGTACCCAGGGGCCTCGCCTGACGTGACGAAAATTGCTTTTGGAGCACCTGTATGAGCCACCTCCACCAGGAAGTGATGGACACAACAATTGTGTCAAGTATTGTATGTCACTCAAAAGTCTGAATTTGAGCGTGAAAACACTCAATACTGGGAGGAAAATAAAGAGAACGAGAAGGGCACGTACTGTAATAAAATTGTTCCATCCATCCATTTTTTTTTTTACTGTTGCGCTTATCCGCTAAACTACTGAGTGGAGTCCAGAGTTCAAAGTAAACATGGTGAAGCTGCATTTAGTTGGTATGCTGCACACAAATGGAGTAAGATGCCAACAGGAGTGAAGTTGACCTTATAAATAGTTTACTTTTCTTGACAGTGTCATTCACTTGTATTCACATTTTTTATGTGGTTCATCAACCCTCCCTGAAGCCTTGACTCATTAATCCAGTTCACTGCTTAAATGTAAGATAAAAGGATTTTCAATTCAATTCCGTTTTTAAAGTGTCACTTTTCAGCCAGAAATGTAACCGTGTGTCAAGCGGGCATAGATCATCTCACAGGACCCTCACAAATAGAGCAAAAATGTAAATACATGCAAATTAATCCCAGCACTGTCCACACAGTACAAGCCTAGTTTGGCATCGCAGTGTTGTTTGCATTCAAATAGGGAAATCAATCTGTTTCCACCTGTGAGGTATTGTTGTGACTGCGCACGCGTTGGACATTTTATTAGGTACACCTGCACCACACCATATAGGAGACGACTGCACTATTCGGCTGTGTAAATATTAATTGCATGCATGAGACTCTTCTGTAATGCTCCAAAAACAAATCATTACTTTAAGATTTTCACCTCAACCAGCATTAAACATTATTGTGTGTGTGTGTGTGTGTGTGTGCGTGCACTTGAGGAATCGGTCGATGTAAAAATTATATTCACTCTTGAATTTTTGTGAGGAACCCACATTAGAAAACAGAAATGATTAGCAGTAGAGTAATATCCATCGTTCTCCGAATGGCTTGTCCTAAAAGTAAAATTAGCAATATACAATCAATGATTTATGAACATGAACAGTGCATTTATGAGCGATACATAATGATTTGTGCATGAGCAATTCATACAAATAATACATCAAAAAAATGCACGATTAACAATGCAATGTAAGTGAGCAATTTATTAGGTACACCAGCACAAACTATAGTGACATCCAAAACAAAAGCACAGTCAAACTATGTCTTTCCAAACATAATAAACAATATTTGGACTTGACCTTTTCAATGTGAAGTAGTTGTGCAGCTCTCTATTATTGTGCGGGTGTACCTAATGAAGTGTCCGCCGCCGTTACAACATACATATTCCTCATTTCTTGGGGGCAGTTTTAAACTTGTTAGTTTTGTACTGATTTTTCCAAAACCAACTCATAACATTGAAAATGCAAGCTAATATCGTTTTCCTGATTAAAAAAAAAAACCCAATATACAGTACATAAATCGAGCTTGTTCTTGAAAAATGGACCATCCCGGCTGAATGATCCGTTTAATGTGTTGCCGTGCATATGGTCCATCGAGGTATAAGTAGGAAGTAATTGGAAAGATAATTTGGAGCTCCTCTAAATGAAGATTGTTCTGCTCTGGTGGAGGGCTGTGTTCTACTGGCTGCCTTTCTTCCTCTTCTCAAAAATTCTTTAGAAAACTTTCCCACCTGATGGTCGTCAAGTTGCATTATCTGATGATGTACTTTTAGTGTTCATAGTCTGCTTAAAAAAAAAAAGGTGTAGGGGAGGGGGGAACTTGATGTAGCTTTTCTTTCTTTCTTTCTTTCTTTCTTTCTTTCTTTCTTTTATCGATATTGTATGAATCCCTTGATCAAGTAAAGTGGCCCTCTGTCTGGCATGAAATCATTTCGAGTGGAGTGGATGCAGGAAGGCAAACAGAGAGAGCAAAAGTGGGAGCTCTCGGGTCATGTCAGACTTCTCGCGAAAAAGCTTCCTGCGTGAGGACGCACAACAAAGAGGAGGCTTATTTATTATTTATTTATTTCATATCGCCAAGACTCAGACCTCACTGAACCTATTCGACCCTTTATTTGTATGGGTGGTCCTCCGAAAGTATGGTCCAGGAGTGTGACACGAAAGCCCAAACGTATCCTTGTTCAAACCTGTGCCAGATCTGGCCCGTCACATTATTTTAATGCGGCCCCAGAAAGCAAATCAAGCATGTCAACTTCCATGATGCGTCTTAAAGTCTGCGCCAAAGTGTCGAGTTGTCATATGCAGTAAATTATAACGTTGGGATATTGCAAGCATTTTCTTGTTATGTTATTACAGTAACTTGAACAACATTTGAACAAACAGTTATGCTTGACTTCTGATTTCAAAACGAGTTATTCATTCATGGATTGTGGACTGGATATGTCATAATATGTTGCAGACTATAAACCCAATCAAACCGTCTGGGTGAAATCCTACCGGTGAAACCGCTCAATTTTAACATTTGATTCAATTGCTGTTTTCTTAATGATCAAAGAAGAAGGTCAGCCGCACAAGTGCAGACTTCGGCAATGACCGCTCCTGTTTGTTATCTGCCACCGAGTTGAGAGGTTCCGAGTTCAAATCTCAACTGTGGAGTTTTTTCCACGTTCGTCCGTTCCGTCCTTTACACCAAAGATCTCCCCATCTCCCCCTCAACTGTCCCTACCATCCCCCCGCCATCAAGTGTGAAATGAGAGCGCAATGAGTTGACTTTTAGCACAGAGGGGATAAGCGTGATCGGTCTGCCACAGGAGAATGGTCCCAACGGGCTTGCCCTCCCACTGGCACAAGCGCGCGCACGCACACACAAGCGCGCGCGCGCCACAGTGTTTGTCCACTCACTCCAGCAACCGGCGAAGCAACTGCAGAAACACGAGGGCCGTCATGGAACTGTCGCTTATCGATCTCCACGAAATGCAAGCATCAAGTCAGTCCCGCCGCAGAAAACGGTGGCCTGCGAAGTCGTTAATGAATCAAGACGTATGGGAGTTCCACCGACTGCTGTTATGCAGTGCACATAAACACACCGGCGACGCGTTCGGGGTCCATCAAGATGAGTTTACCCCGGTGTGAAGGAGCGTCTGAAGCAGTAATAAATATCCATTAGAGGGGCTGACGCTAACGAGTCCTGACGTGAGGGCGACGAGGGGGGACAGCGGCGGCGTGCTTCGACTTTCTGCCTCCCGCCACCTGCGGCGTCTGTTCGGATGATCGATGCGCCTCTTTCGCAGCCCAAAATGAATCCATCTGTGTTATTCGTCTATCTAGTTCACGCCCAAGCGGGAATGTTATCGCCGATTAATGGAAGTGAAAAAGTAATGAAGTACAAGTACTGTAATTCGTTAGTGAGCTTTAGTAAGTAGTAGGAGTGTTTAATTGTACCCCCATGTTTGAAAACCGATATTGGTACTTTTTTCCCTGTAGCCTCTTTGTCAAAATAAGCTTTAATGCTGAGCAGGTAATCAAATTCAAAATCGACATCGCAATGTGGTCCAATGCACTTTAAAAATCGAAAAAAGCTGCAATTTTGTAGAGGAAAAAAATGCTTCATTTCAGTCAGTCAGCTTAATTTTTTTTTTTTTTTAGATATGTGTCTATTTTCTTTATTTATATAAAGTCTTGATAAGTTCAGTGGTTAAAGGCCAAGTCAATTCAAACACTCTCTGTACGATAACAAGATCTATGCGGCCACACTAATCTAAACACGGTATTCTGATTCATTTTGGGTTTGTGGAATATGAGTTAGGCAGCAAAATCCACCCACTTTTATCCACTTCAGGTGGCGGCCATTTGTGCCACTTCCTGTTGCAAAAAACAGTATTTTTTCCCCCCATGCCACAGGGTATTGTTCACTTACTTAATTTTCACTGGGAAGAAGACCTTGAAAATATGATCGCATATTAGAGTGCGATATAATGGTAAAAAAAAAAAAAATCACAATTCGATTATTTTTCAAAATCATTCAGCTCTAATGGGCTTGTTACTTTTTTCCACAGGTGGCAGTGAGCCACATGTCAAAAGTACATTTTAAGTCTTAGCTTTTAAATGTTAAAACAGTCCTAAATTATTGTGGCAAAAATCAAGCAAGTCGAGTCACCGCCAGAATTCTAGTTTCGTAATTTCAAAACTTGGGTTAAGCAGAATGTAGCTCACAACATATATAGTACGCCGGTGTGATTGACTGAATCATATGAAAGACAGGTTGTGCCATTGGTGTGCACATGAGCTTTGCCTCATCTTCAGAGCGGTGTGGGAGTTGTATCTCAGTCATGGGGAGGATGTACATTTCGGGACACAAGTTGACACTTTGAAACATCCGGACTCCGGAGTTTCGGCCTTTCAACACTAGACATCCTCATCAAAGGTGGCCAGCTGTCATCAAACCTGAGTTTGTGTCCCATGCCCAATCATGAAAATTGCCTTGTTGTGTAAATCGCAGAGCCCCCTGCTGGTGGGTTTTGGTGTTCTTTGAGCCGAGCGGGGGTCCTTCCACTTGATCCGTATCAACTGCCTGTTTGG